>NW_027176276.1:112500-387500 GCF_023349555.1 Cebidichthys violaceus | reverse complement strand
TCTGCCTTCACCAATAACTTTTAGAGGGAAGACGTTGAGAAGCTGCTGGTTCAGCAAAAGACGCCGAAAAGTTATGCCCCGCATTTCACCGCAAGATTTACCGCAAACTCCAGTTGCACTATATATATATTCTCCATCATGACTCAGCAAAAAACAGCAAATTAATGAACTAGAAAACACTGAATCATCACGTTGAAATGATTGAAAGTGGCGACACATCTAACGTAGAAGTGAGAGAAGGGAACAGAAAAAACAAAGATGTATATCTGAGAGCATCAGCACACAGATGAAGAGGATTCTGGATCAACATCTCTGGATCTGGATCTGTTTCTAGTCCATGACTCCACCACACTGAGCCACTAACCGTCTCCGGGTTACATCATTGGCTTTAATGAACATCATTATAATGGTTATGATCTTGGAGGCTGACGGGAGAGCAGTCGTAGCTCTGCAGTGAAGAGGAGGAAAGTTGGACCAAAGTTTGGTGATTATGCTCTATTAGCGTCAGTGAAGTCTGAGCAGTCCCTGGTCCTGGATCTGATTATCTGCCTCTGTTAGCATCAAGCCCTCAGACACAACACAGGCTTTGTGATCTAGATTAGGATTTTAAATACAGACCGCATGACTCTTACTCAGCAGATTATTTAACACGTTTCAAACCAGACCAGAACCAGAAGGTCTCCGGTCTCTAGAAAACACGTCAGTGTGAATACAGACCAGAACCAGAAGGTCTCCGGTCTCTAGAAAACACGTCAGTGTGAATACAGACCAGAGCAGATGAAGATAACAGATGACTGATGCTTTCTATTTTGTCTCCTGAGTGATTATTTGTTCATTCAACACTTTCACACACCAGCACACCTTTAGTGTGAGCTATTTATCTCTCCGGCTCATTATAACAGCTTTTATTCCTCCATCATCTTCCCTCGACCCAAACACTTTAATAACTTCACCACGTCTCAGCTGTGGGGTGTTAAGCTGCTGCCGTCTCATTGGTCCTCGGTGGGTAGACTTTATGACTGTTGACGGTGCAGGAGTACATCGCTGCTGTCAGGTTTAGACTCTGGTAACGGCCGCCGAGGTCGTGCAGAACGACAGGAAATGAGGCTCTTCACTCCTCCGCAGCTCGCTATTAAATACAGGCCTGCTCATTATTTGATGAGAAAGAGGAAATTATCTGAACACTGAACCCTCTTATTCCATGTTTAAAGTCAGTGTGATGATTTCCTGTTCTATACAAATAACATTCAACACCAACACATGTACTGTGAACGGGGGGGGTCAGTGAAGTCAAAGCTTCACGTGTTAAAACCTTCATTCTCTCTAGTGTCCAGCAGGGGGCGACTCCTCTGGTTGTATAGAAGTCTAGTCTAAAATGACTCTACTTCTCTCTTGATTTATTCCCTCAGTAAACATTGTAAACATGAGTTTATGGTCTCAATCTCTAGTTTACAGTCTTCTTCAACACAGCATTATGTTCATTTAGTACATTATGCTCCATCTAGAGTCAAACAGACCATAAAGCAGGGGATGATTTAGGGGCGGGGCTTACTGTGATTGACAGGTCTCTACCAGAGACGTATACGGTGTCTATATGTCACTCCTCCTCACTCCGAGTCTGAGTCAAGTCTCAGGTCTTTTGAGAAGAATCCAAATCCAGTTTCAAGTCTTTTCGAAAATTCAAGTTTTCAAACTTTTAGGGCAATAAAAAAACAAAAGTCTCAAGTCTTTCAGAGGAAGATTCAAGGACTCTTTGTGGTCTCCATTAACCAGAGAGCTGAGATCACACCAAATGAAGTGTTGCATCATGGGAGCGCACAGAACCTGTAAATGTTCCCCCTTTTGACTGAAGGTTTCTGCGGCCATTTATACATCCTAATTACATTTCACAGCCTCTGAGAGCTGCTAACACTTCTCACTGTGGAGCTCCCAACGTTGAGAACATTGAAAATACAATTCAGCAGCAGCGGCGCCTCATAACTTGGCTGTATTTTATAGCCGCCGGAGTCTATTTCCATCCCCTCTTCTGATTCGCTCCGCCGCGAGATGAACGAGGCGTTTAGGTGCCCGAGAGGTTTCGGGATTTATGGCGGCTCGCCGGTAGCAACGACCTCCTCCCGGTTCTCTTCCTCTCTCCTCACTCACAGCTCGGCCCACGCTGGTGGAAATGTAGCTCCAGAGACGGTGATGGAGAGGGAGGACGAGTGATAAGGGAGATAAATATTGAGCGAGGGGGCGGAGGAGTTAGCAAATAAGTGAGGTGGAGGGAAGTAAATATAGAGCGAGTGAGGAGAGGAAAGCATAATGATTTCATATGAATGTGTGGAGTTCATTAAGAATGAGGGAAATGTTCTGTTGATCTTTTATCAGATTATGTGATCTGTGTTCATGACGGTTTATGGAGACAGAAAGTGGAGAAAGGAAAGATGTGTGAACGTAGAATTATGATGCAGAGTATGACGGAAATCTGCTGCTTGTTTAGGTTATGTTTAAGAAACATAAATACTTGTTTATGTTTAGACAACATAAATACTTATGTTTAAGAAACATAAATACTTGTTTATGTTTAGACAACATAAATACTTATGTTTAAGAAACATAAATACTTGGTTATGTTTAGACAACATAAATACTTGTTTATGTTTAGACAACATAAATACTTGTTTATATTTTGACAACATAAATACTTGGTTATGTTTAGACAACATAAAGTCAGCTGGTTGACCACAAGTGTTCAGCTCAGCTCCCGGGTCAGTGCACCCAGGATGCAACTTTCAGGGGAATCCATTGGGCTCCGTCTGGGAACATGGTCCGGACCAGTTCTGTTCAAACCTAATCTGACCCAGGAAGTTAGAAAGTCATGTTCGTGTAGAGCCACAGCGTCTCACCACTGGATCTGCTCATGTGACAGAAGGGAGTTATGAAGAAGGGATGAAGATAGAAGAATGTACAAAGATAGTAATATAACAGAGAATGTGATGAATAGAGATGGACAAAGTGCAACAGAGTCCACATCTAAGAGCTAGAAGACAGATGTCGTAAAACAGACGGAACAGAAAAGAAGAACGGGTCAATAACGTATGAAAGTGATGTGAAGACTCACAAAGTCATTTAGTCACTTCTAGAACCCAGAGCAAGACGTTTGAATAAAGGTTCCTTCGCTCTCTCCATCACTCAGGTGGTAAATGTTTTTGCCGATACATACGGAAGGTGATAAACAGAGCTGGAGACACGTTGAGCCAAATAACCGGAGACGTGGGCTGAGCGTGATCAGACTGATGAATGCTTCCGTCTGCCAGCGCAGCACTTTGAACAACAAAGTACCTCTAAAGTCTCTCCAGTGTTTTTTTGTGGGGAAGATATCCGTCCGCCTCCAGAAACATCACGTTAACTCCGGCTGCCTGTCGATGGTTTGTGACTTTAAGTTGGTTCACTGGAGCGCCGCCAAACGCTTATGGCTTCTACAGAATGACAATGTTCTGAAAGTCAATAACACAAATTGAATTATTTTCTGGATATGAATGTCGGAGCTGTGGTGGCCGACTTCGGCCCGCTGCCCGTTTTTAAATGGAAAGAATAATTTTTAATTATGTATAATATGAGCCGAGCATATTTCTAATACATTGCACTCTTATGTACATTGAACATGTCGACTTCATTTAGTGAAATCTTTAACCTCTTGGTGTAGAAATCAATATTTTACCATTCTACATCTTTATAATAGACATATGTACAGAGTTCAATCTTATTCACGTTTGCGTCATAAGTTAATGAACAGAAAACAATATTTCTGCCTTTTTTAACTTATTTACAGATTTACACAGAACATCATAATATTTCAAATGAGCCATGCGCTGTATACAAATTTTAAATTATTGAATTAATCTTAACTAGATTTAAGAGCAGCAGAAATAAGTGTTGATGCACAGTTATTTTGATTATTTTTCTATTTTGTGTTGTGGTCTAGAAACAGATGTTTGAAAACTAAACATTCACTATTGTTTGACCAGTGACTCATTACATTGTTCTGTAGCTCGCCCACATTTAGCAACCATTTGGCCAGCTCTTTGTTTTAATAAACATTTTTCAATGTTGGTAAATTTCAATGATTAGCTAAATTTATTTTTGATGCATTTTGTTTTTGTGCAGATTTAAAAACGTTAGAAATGTCCAAAAACTGCAATAAAAAATTGTATTAAAAGTATTCATTAAAATTAAAAAAATAATATATTTTTTTCTAAATGTAGGGGGATTTTTTCCAAAGTCTAGCAGTATAGAGATATATATATATATATATATATATATATATATATATATATATATATATATATGTATATATATATATGTGTGTGTCCCGCTCTGCCGCCACACTGCAGTGGTTCTGTGCCTTGGTTCTGTGCCGTGGTTCTGTGCCGTGGCTCTGTGCCGTGGTTCTGTGCAGTGGTTCTGTGCCGTGGTTCTGTGCAGTGGTTCTGTGCAGTGGTTCTGTGCCGTGGTTCTGTGCCGTGGCTCTGTGCCGTGGTTCTGTGCAGTGGTTCTGTGCAGTGGTTCTGTGCCGTGGTTCTGTGCCGTGGCTCTGTGCCGTGGTTCTGTGCAGTGGTTCTGTGCAGTGGCTCTGTGCAGTGGTTCTGTGCCGTGGTTCTATGAAGTGGTTCTGTGCCGTGGCTCTGTGCCGTGGTTCTGTGCAGTGGTTCTGTGCAGTGGTTCTGTGCCGTGGCTCTGTGCAGTGCTTCTGCGCCGCAGTTTTGCGCAGTGGTTCTGTGCCGTGGTTCTGTGCAGTGGTTCTGTGCAGTGGCTCTGTGCCATGGTTTTGTGCCTTGGTTCTGTGCCGTGGTTCTGTGCCGTGTTCTGTGCAGTGGTTCTGTGCCGTGTTCTGTGCCGTGTTCTGTGCCGTGCGGCAGTAAAACCTGATTAGTTTCACTGTTTAAAATTGATTTGAAGGTCAGCTGGTGACGGTAAACACAAACCAGAGACTCTGTGAGGAAAGTAAATGGATTCATTTACTGCAGCCGCACCGCTTCACTCTCCTGCTGCTCAAACTCAGTGAGGGTTTCACGGTCGACCCTTTGTCACCGTCTGTCCTCTGATTGGACAAGTGTCTCCTTCTTTTATCCCTAATTGGACGATAAAAAAAAAAGTTTCATTTGTCGTGTTTTGTCTCCTCAGTCGACCTCCTGAAAGTCTCCAGCCTTCAGAAGTAAAGGATGAACTACGTGACGTAATCTAATTAACGTCGTCTTTGACTCCTTATCTGGCTGCACATCGTCGATTAATTGCCCGGGCAACGGTAACCCACGGCAACCGACACGCCGCGAGGCGAATGTGCTTGCTTCTGTTCTCCGAGTCTCTGTGTTTCTCTAAACTCCTCCTCTGTGTCTCTGCAGGGCCGGGTTTGAACAGGATATCGAGGGCGACCACTCGGCTCACCCGGACAGCTGCCACGGTGAGACACACGGCCACACTGCTCACCACAACAACATGACGCGAGGCGGAGACGGTGTCAGAGGTGGTGGATTGAGCACCAGCAGCGACGATACAGGAACAACAAATGATGATGAGAGATGAATGGGTTTCTGTGCTGCAGAACGTGACCGTGGTTGTGTTGTTGTTTTTGTTGTTTGCAGCCGATGTGTTGGCGACGACACGGAACCAGGAGTCTGCATCCGACTCCGCCTACGGTAAGAAACTCTAATTATCACTGCTTTCATTCAGGCATCGAACCTCCGGTTCTGAAGAGTGAAGTCAAAGCTTCACGTGTTAAAGCTGCATTCTCTCTAGTGTCCATCAGGGGGCGACTCCTCTGGTTGTATAGAAGTCTATGAGAAAATGACTCGTGTCTTCACTTCACTGTAACAGTTTTTGGTCACTAAAAATGTCTGATTCAGCTTTCAGTTGTACTTGGCTCCACCCTCTCGTGTAGCTTCTAGTTGCAAAAAAACAATATGGCGACATCCAAAAATGCTAATTTAAAGGCTTCAAAACCGCAGTCCACAAACCAGTGGTGACGTCATGGTGACTACGTCCACTTCTTATGTAGTCTTTGTTTCAGAGGCCGACAGATAGGCCATGGTGGAGGTGACCGGACTGCTGTGGTACTCCACTTCTTCATGAAGTCTCTCTGGTGGATTTCCACATCCAGCGGTTACAGCAACTCAATGAATCATCAGCAGTCTTTGTGTTTGAGTCACCTGATCAACGTAGGTCCAGTGTTCTCTCTCTCTTAGCTCTGTTTTTGGTCTCCTCCACCTCCTGAGGGAAATATCAACCAACACGATGAAAGATTACCAACCGTAGCTTTAAGTAAAGACTTTGAACTCTAATCAGTGACAGATGGGAGAGCAGCAGGTTTATTAAAAGAGAATAAGTCCCAGAAGACACAAATAAAATGAAAGTGAGGAGAAGAACTGGAGGGTTTCAGGAGAACATGCTCAGTTCGGTACAGTAGCTGGTCAGATCACAATCCAGCAGATGAAAGCGCCGAGCGGCCTCGCTCTATATTCATGGCTGCTTCCACCCGACTGTCAGGAAGTCCTGCTCGTAAACCGGCCGAGGGATTGTCATTCACGGCGGGACGGCAGACCCATGCGGTGAATCTCATTACGGCTCTTTAAGCTGCATTACTGTGATTAAAGCCGGAGATGAGGGGGGGGGGGGGCACAAACACAGATCTCTGATACGAGGTCTACTTGAGGGGAACTCTTGAAGTGAACTCGAGTGGCTGCAACACGTCGGCAGTGATGAAGAGGAGGAATATGCACAGAAGAACTTAAGAGGATTAAGAGAACTGAATGAGATAAACGACTCGTTCTTTTCCACCACAGACACTGGTCCGGCTGTCAATGACCTCTTTTTATCTGAACCTCTTCGATCAGTTTTGTGCGTCGTCATGGTTGGATTGTTTTGCGTCATTCCTGCAGGCGAGCAGCTCAGATCCTATCAGAGAGCTGCAGCTTCTAAACTGAATACCACGGGGATCATTCATTCATTCATTTAGTTGTAAAGAGCAGCCGAGTCCTCGGAGCTCGGAGCTCGGCTCGCTTTGTATTCTGCCACCTAAGTTAGTTGCATTCACCTGGAGTCTAAATGAGCTCTCGTTAGACGACTGGAATGAAAAGTACAACAGGAGAGAGGAGCTCTGAGAGCTCAAACGTAGTTCACATCGTTCTATCTGCTGCACAAATCAAGGAAAACCAACCATGATAAATGATAAAGCAAAAGCATTCATACAGCATGATAGTAAATCAATAACTAGATTTCAAGTTAAAGTCACTACGAGGAACCTTCATTCTGTGTTGGTTCTGTTGGTCCCTGTGGACTAAAGCTGTAGTGTCTCTGAGCACCAGAGTCCCTTTAGTCTGCCCCTCTCAGTCCTGGTTCTGGTTCTCCCGTGCCTCCCTTCCCTCCAACGGGTCCAGCAATACGTCCTGGGTCTCCAGCGGTGTGGAGTCGGTGTTGGCTCCCAGACCGGTCTCTGCTGGAGGATCTGGGTCTGTCCACGGTGGACCGGTCTCTGCTGGAGTCTGAGCTGAAGGAGGTTCTGGTGAACCTGCATGATTTCATCTGGTTTCACCAGAATCCGACCCGGTGGCTCCGATGACGAGCATCAAGAATAACTCTGTAGAAACAGACCATCTTCTCTCTGATGGTCTCTTTACTGATGGAGGTCTGATAGAGGACCAGGACTACACTGAGACTGTTTCATACAGAGGATCAGGACTAGACTGGTTCCTCACTGTCAGGTCTAACGTTAGCATGCTTACATTCATGCCATTAACTTGAAATCTGAGGCGTCTCTGAGGAAACACTGATGTGCAGTGAACCGTCACTGATGCTCCTCTAGTGTTCACGATGTGTTTGTCAGAATTCACAGACTCACGGTGCAGCTAGAGGACCAACTGGAGCTCAGGTGTGTTTGTATTAATCTGCTGCAGCTTCACCTCTTCACTGCAGAGAGAAGAAGCCGTCACTCATGAAAGGTTATAAAACGACGAGTTGAACAGTGGAAACACACCTCGCTGTGCGGCGATTAGCCACCGCCTGACTGACGTGATTACCGGCACAGCGGCCAACAACCATTAACATGCTTTCATCTCTTAACCGTGGTGATTAACTTTTCTGACGTTATTGACGCCTGCGGGGATCACAGTTAATAGCACCACGGCGACGCGACGAGAGCCACCGGCAGCCTCGGCACACACTCGGCGACGCCTTCGCGGTGAAACTCCGCGGTGAGCACGTGGCGAGGAGTGAATGGCGTAGCTGTTCAACAGCAGACACCACCTCCATACAGCCGTTAACCGGCGGTGTCAGGCAGCCGGGCGTGAAGGACTCCGAACACGACGAAGCACGGTCGTATCAGTCCGCCGCGTTCCGCCAGAGTGGCCGCCGTCACTGTAATGACATCATTTGGCGGGGAACTGTTCCCGTAACGACGTTTTCTCTGCAAATTGGTTATTTAGTGCCCCCCCCACCCCGGCTCTGAATGGACATAAATTGGCCGTTATGCCGCCTGCGTGTCGTTACAGGGTCGTTTTATGGTTTCATATCAGACCACAGTTGACGTTGTGCAGAATGCGAATGATGATGGTTTCCTGGATGACGTGAACGCCGTCTGTCTGCGACCTTTACACGAGTTACTGCAGTGTTGGTGATGCAGGACATGAAGGACATGATCTGTAAAATGGTCGTCGTGTGTCCTTCTAGTGGAAGAGATTAAACCGCGCCACATGTTCATCCAGAGGAATTAGAACTAGACAGTTATGAAGTGAGACCAGAAGCAGACGTGGAGCTTCATGTACAAATGAACAGACAGCTGCGGACGTTTAAGCCACAGAAGTTTGGGGATTTTGTGCCTTTTTTTCTGTCACATAATGATTGTAAAAACCTAAACAACACAATTAATTTGCTGTGTTTTATAAAGAAAAACAGTCTTGTTCTGTATAAAGGGTCATGAGAGAACAATGTAAAGCTTGAATATCAGCAGATGAAGAAGATGAAGCTGTAAGTTTCCACCTCCGTCTGTTTTTAACCACATGAAAGTGCGACTGAGACATTTACAGGATACTTAACGGCTCAAAAGCTCTTTTAATTGAAGCGTTGAGCGTCTTATCGCTCCGCAGCAACACGACAGCGTGACATTCAAATGTTCACCGTTTCAAACGCGACGGACTTCCCTCAGAGACTCGGCTCAGACTTTTGTTTTGTGGATTTCAAGGCAGCTGGAAGTGAAAACAAGCAGAATTAGAAGCCCTGGAAGGTTAATGTAACGCTGTACTACGGACATAATGAGGAAATGTTCATTGTTATTGATGACGAGGCGCAAGAACTTGAATTGTTCGCTGACATCGTGTTTAATTAGTTTCACTGCAAAATATCTGATCTTAGTCGTATTGATGGCAGCACGAGGTTCAGTTTAGAGAAACATACAACATATACATTTAATCATTCAATAACGTTTAAAGGAGGAACTTTTAGATTTTGGTTTATTAACTCTGGTTTGCTGGCGGTAATTTATGATGTATGGAGTGAAACAACGAGATATCATGAATCCCTCTACATTTCACTCTAATATGTCAACAACATGAAACAAGACTTTTGAACCTGGTTTTATCAGGAAATGTATTCAAATTAACACATATTTAATATAATAATGCCTCGTTTTTAAAGTAGCATTTCAGAAAACTTCTAATACAACAAGATGTTGTCTTAATGTCAGTAATCAACTGGGGAAGTTTCATTGTGATATGTTGTAGTTTATATTGTGTAAAACAATATATTTAGTTTAGTTTTGTTTCAGACGATTGAAAAGTTTGATTGAGATTCATTGTGCTGAATTATTATCGGATTCTACACCTTCCATCTTTCCTGTAGCTCAAAGTAGCGTGGGAAGTTGTCTTACACACACACACACACACACACACACACACACACACACACACACACACACACACACACACATACTGCCTCAGAGCTGACATTTCTGCTCCGTCATCTATACTGGATCTCAAGGTGTGTGTGTGTGTGTGTTTCTGAGGGAAAAGAGGAGGAGGTGAGGATGTCTCCATTAGATCCTCTACTCTGCTGGAGATATATATATATATGTATATATATATACATATATATATATATATGTATATATTATATTCATATATACAGTTGTGGTCAAAAGTTTACATACACTTGTAAAGAACATAATGTCATGGCTCTCTTGAGTTTCCAGTTATTTCTACAACTCTGATTTTTCTCTGATAGAGTGATTGGAACAGATACTTCTTTGTCACAAAAAACATTCATGAAGTTTGGTTCTTTCATGACTTTATTATGGGTTAACAGAAAAAGTGACAAAATCTGCTGGGTCAAAAATATACATACAGCAACATGAATTAGCAATTTTGGTGACTTAGAAAGTTGTGTCAATGAAATGAGCTTCATAGCATGGCCTCTTAACTTCTTGTGAGTGATTATGAGTGACTACAGCTGGTGACTTCTCTGAGGCCATTTAAATAGGGCTCATTGGATACAAACGCCCACAAACGCTACAATGGGAAAGTCAAAGGAGCTCAGCATGGATCTGAAAAAGCGAATCATTGACTTGAACAAGTCAGGAAAGTCACTTGGAGCCATTTCAAAGCAGCTGCAGGTCCCAAGAGCAACAGTGCAAACAATTGTTTGTAAGTATAAAGTGCATGGCACTGTTTTGTCACTGCCACGATCAGGAAGAAAACGCAAGCTATCACCTGCTGCTGAGAGAAAATTGGTCAGGAGGGTGAAGAGTCAACCGAGAACCACCAAAAAGCAGATCTGCCAAGAATTAGAAGCTGCTGGAACACAGGTGTCAGTGTCCACAGTCAAGCGTGTTTTGCATCTCCATGGACTGAGAGGCTGCCGTGCAAGAAGGAAGCCCTTGCTCCAAAAGCGGCACCTTAAGGCTCGACTGAAGTTTGCTGCTGATCACATGGACAAAGATAAGACCTTCTGGAGGAAAGTTCTGTGGTCAGACGAAACAAAAATCGAGCTGTTTGGCCACAATGCCCAGCAATATGTTTGGAGGAGAAAAGGTGAGGCCTTTAACCCCAAGAACACCATGCCTACCGTCAAGCACGGTGGTGGTAGTATTATGCTGTGGGGCTGTTTTGCTGCCAATGGAACTGGTGCTTTACAGAGAGTAAATGGGATAATGAAGAAGGAGGATTACCTTCAAATTCTTCAAGATAACCTAAAATCATCAGCCCGAAGGTTGGGTCTTGGGCGCAGTTGGGTGTTCCAACAGGACAATGACCCCAAACACACATCAAAAGTGGTAATGGAATGGCTAAATCAGGCTACAATTAGGGTTTTAGAATGGCCTTCCCAAAGTCCTGACTTAAATCCCATTGAGAACATGTGGACAATGCTGAAGAAACAAGTCCATGTCAGAAAGCCATCAAATTTAACTGAACTGCACCAATTCTGGCAAGAGGAGTGGTCAAAGATTCAACGAGAAGCTTGCCAGAAGCTTGTGGATGGCTACCAAAAGCGCCTAATTGAAGTGAAAATGGCCAAGGGACATGTAACCAAATATTAGCACTGCTGTATGTATATTTTTGACCCAGCAGATTTGATCACTTTTTCTGTTAACCCATAATAAAGTCATGAAAGAACCAAACTTCATGAATGTTTTTTGTGACAAAGAAGTATCTGTTCCAATCACTCTATCAGAGAAAAATCAGAGTTGTAGAAATAACTGGAAACTCAAGAGAGCCATGACATTATGTTCTTTACAAGTGTATGTAAACTTTTGACCACAACTGTATAGCAGTCGGTCCTGAAGAGACGCTTTCTAAAATGCCACATATCTGTTTAATAACAGGCTCTGCTTGTTGAGCAGCTGAATATCAAACCTCGACACCTTCTGGCTTGTGACTGAAGGTCTTTTAGTTTCTAAAACCACTGATAAATGATAGTCGGTCTGATTTTTTATTGTTGTAAACTCATTTTGTTAATATTTTATACTCGATGTATAGACAGAGGCTTGTGCAGCTGTTTCTCTTAAAGCGTCTTTACCTCTTTGAAGCAGCGACACAAGCTAGACATCCGATCTTCTCTCTCGTTTGGCTCTGGTTTTGGTCTCCACCACCTCCGGAGAAGAATATATCATTGAATACTTCAAATATATTTTTGATATATCAGAAAATCCTCTGAGGAATGAGGCTTCATTTATTTAAAAGAGAAGTGATAAATACAAACATCACGATCCAACTGACATCGGACCTTATTTAGAAAGATAGATAGATAGATAGATAGCTAGATAGATAGATAGATAGATAGATAGATAGATAGATAGATAGATAGATAGATAGATACTAACTTTATTGATCCCGTGAGGGGAAATTATTTTGTTACAAGCAGCAATAGGTTCCAGAGCAGCAATAGGTTACAGGTATAAAAATCTTAATATTATATATAAAGAAAAAAGAAAAAGAAAAATACAAGAAAAATACACGTCACAATACACAATATATACAATTATAATAGAGTAAAGATGTTATATAAAAAATGCACACTATATACACAGTGAATAGAATAACAGAATAATATTAAATCAACTAAATAAACAGTAGTCTACGATGTCTTCAGAAGTACGAGGATAAAAACAAACCGTACAAAGAGTGTGTAGAACAGAGAGACAAAGAGTGTGTGTAACAGAGAGACAAAGAGTGTGTGTAACAGAGAGACAAAGAGTGTGTGTAACAGAGAGACAAAGAGTGTGTGTAACAGAGAGACAAAGAGTGTGTGTAACAGAGACAAAGAGTGTGTGTAACAGAGAGACAAAGAGTGTGTGTAACAGAGACAAATAGTGTGTGTAACAGAGAGACAAAGAGTGAGATTACACTGGTCGAGTGTTTGTGACGCACACAAGAGCAAAAACAAAAAGTGTGTGTGTGTGTGTGTGTGTGTGTGTGTGTGTGTGTGTGTGTGTGTGTGTGCATCCAGTAAAAGTGTGTGTGATCAAGTGCTTGGCGGGAGATTTTACGAGTCGTACATGAGTGTGTGTTTTTGTGTTATTGTGTGTGTGTGTGTGTGTGTGTGTGTGTGTGTGTGTGTGTGTGTGTTCATCAGTGAGAGGGCAAAAGAGACATCATGGTGTGTTTAAGTGTTTTTTAATGAGCTGGAGCTCTTACAAGTGGACTGAGTGTGTTGTGGCTCATGCTGAACAGGCGGACACACACACACACACACTAATTATCTTCTCCTCCCGGCGTCGAGCAAAAATGAGGCGCAGAAATAAGAGCAGCTTCTCTGCATGAACTTCAGTCCAGCGGAGATGATTCTGTGATTCATAAGTTCTCACTTATTGTTCTTGGTGACGCTCTGAATAGAAGAGCGGAGCGTGAACACTTTATTAGGTTCTCATGCCAATAGTTCACAGGTGTTCTAGTTCTACTCATAGTGTACAGGTGTTCTAGTTCTACTCATAGTTTACAGGTGTTCTAGTTCTACTCATAGTGTACAGGTGTTCTAGTTCTACTCATAGTTTACAGGTGTTCTAGTTCTACTCATAGTGTACAGGTGTTCTAGTTCTACTCATAGTTTACAGGTGTTCTAGTTCTACTCATAGTGTACAGGTGTTCTAGTTCTACTCATAGTTTACTGGTGTTCTTGTTCTACTCATAGTTTACTGGTGTTCTAGTTCTACTCATAGTTTACTGGTGTTCTTGTTCTACTCATAGTGTACAGGTGTTCTAGTTCTACTCATAGTGTACAGGTGTTCTTGTTCTACTCATAGTGTACAGGTGTTCTTGTTCTACTCATAGTGTACAGGTGTTCTAGTTCTACTCATAGTGTACAGGTGTTCTAGTTTTACTCATAGTGTACAGGTGTTCTAGTTCTACTCATAGTGTACAGGTGTTCTAGTTTTACTCATAGTTTACTGGTGTTCTAGTTCTACTCATAGTTTACAGGTGTTCTAGTTCTACTCATAGTTTACTGGTGTTCTAGTTCTACTCATAGTGTACAGGTGTTCTAGTTCTACTCATAGTTTACAGGTGTTCTAGTTCTACTCATAGTTTACTGGTGTTCTAGTTCTACTCATAGTGTACAGGTGTTCTAGTTCTACTCATAGTTTACAGGTGTTCTAGTTCTACTCATAGTGTACAGGTGTTCTAGTTCTACTCATAGTGTACAGGTGTTCTAGTTTTACTCATAGTTTACTGGTGTTCTAGTTCTACTCATAGTTTACTGGTGTTCTAGTTCTACTCATAGTGTACAGGTGTTCTAGTTCTACTCATAGTGTACAGGTGTTCTAGTTCTACTCATAGTTTACAGGTGTTCTAGTTCTACTCATAGTTTACTGGTGTTCTAGTTCTACTCATAGTTTACTGGTGTTCTAGTTCTACTCATAGTGTACAGGTGTTCTAGTTTTACTCATAGTTTACTGGTGTTCTAGTTCTACTCATAGTTTACTGGTGTTCTAGTTCTACTCATAGTTTACTGGTGTTCTAGTTCTACTCATAGTGTACAGGTGTTCTAGTTCTACTCATAGTGTACAGGTGTTCTAGTTCTACTCATAGTTTACAGGTGTTCTAGTTCTACTCATAGTTTACTGGTGTTCTAGTTCTACTCATAGTGTACAGGTGTTCTAGTTCTACTCATAGTTTACTGGTGTTCTAGTTCTACTCATAGTTTACAGGTGTTCTAGTTCTACTCATAGTTTACAGGTTGTACCAGCTGTTTGTGTGTTGTACTAGTGGGTTCTACCCGCAAGTCATTCATGATACCAGTAGTTTATGAGTTCTACCACTGGTGTTACACTGTACCGGTAGAATACAAGTTCTACCAGTAGCTTAGAACTTTTAGCAGTAGTTTACAAGTTTTACCAGTAAGTTAGAAGTTATACCAGTAGAATACAAGTTCTATCAGTAGGATGTGACTCAGACTCACAGTTTACAAGTTACAAGTTCTACCGGTAATTTATACGTTCTACCAGTAGTTTAGAAGTTCTACCAGTAGTTTATACGTTCTACCAGTAGCTTAGAACTTTTAGCAGTAATTTACAAGTTCTACCAGTAGCTTAGAAGTTCTACCATGAGAACTTGTAAACATGTTACTAGTAATGTACCAGTGGTTTATAACTTCTATTAATACTTCATATTTTGTACCTGTAGGTTACATGTTCCACCGTTTCACAAGTTCCACCGTAGTGAATAACCAGTAAGTCTGTGTAGTTTAAAACACAACACATGCTGTAAGTTCTCCGCATTAGAACAGGATCTTCTACAGATACTGGTGTGATGTCTCTAGTAGTACCTCAGCCCGTTGTACATCAGTGTAGTACTTGAGATTACGTGTGTTGTAGTGGAGATTCAATCAGCAGGTCACTTCATGTTGGTCAGATTAAAGGTTACTGCATGATTACTGAGTTTCCTGGTAACTGCTACTAACGGACACACACACACACACACACACACACACACACACACACACACACACACACACCTCCAGCTGATTTCATGAGACCTGCCTGATTGCTTTGTGTGTGTGTGTGTGTGTGTGTGTGTGTGTGAGAGAGTGTGAGAGAACATTTTCTTTGCTGACCTTCTCTCATCAGTCTTGATTTACTCAGTCAATCAAGAGAGTGTGTTACCTGTGGCTCACACACACACACACACACACACACACACACACACAAACACACAAACACACACACACACGTAGCGAGATATCCACATTGATTGACCCGGTCGATAAAAACACAATATGTAGCTCAGTGGGAATCAATCAACAACAAGGAAGGACACAGTCAGAGGTGTTTCACCCTATCAGGTGTGTGTGTGTGTGTGTGTGTGTGTGTGTGTGTGTGTGTGTGTGTCTGTGCGTGTGTGTGTGTCTGTTTGTGTGTGTGTGTGTGTGTGTGTGTCTCTGTTTGTGTGCGCATGAAACAAAATGAGACGTAACACGTTGAATCTTTAGAGTTGTATGTCTGAGCTGCCAGTCTTTATGCTAAGCTAATGCTAACCACATGCTGACTCCAGACGGTGCTGCTCTTCATTGATAACAAAGAGCTTTTTAATGTAAGTTCTGATGTTTTACATCTAATGTGGTTCCATGATGAACGTGAAGACGATGTCGTCGTTTAAGACGTTCACATCGTTAGATTAAGAAGATGAAACCTCTCGTCCCGTTTCCCAGAGCAACCGCTGCATCTCTTTGATGTGAACTCCAGAAAAAGACCATTTCACACTCACTTAACCGCTGGTTCTCCTGAACGACCAGAACAAAACCGTGATGAAGTTTAGTTCCTCCTCTGGGGGAGTTTAGTGCACACACACACACACACACACACACACACACACACACACACACACACACACACACACACACACACATGTGCAGAGAAGTGTGTGTTGTAGTTGTGTTCATGTTCAATAACATGAATGCTATATAATATCATAATATAATATCTGACACATTTAATATCAGATGATAAATTAGTGTGAAATGGTTTCATTATGATGTCATCGTTTGACACATATTGAGTGAGTTTCTAGTTTTGGGTGAAATTGAAACATAAATGAATCTAGAATATAAGAAAATACATTCGGCATGAATTACTTGAACAAAGGTAAAACATTAAGAATCTACTTTGCATCCAACATTTGTTTTTTAAGAAAATGAACTTCAAGATATTAATAGACACTAACGTTGGAGCTCCGGAGGGAGGAGGAGAGCTCAGCTCCCGGCAGCAGCGTCTCCTCCTCCTCCTCCTCCTCCTCCTCCTCCAGGAGCAGAGCTTCTCCTCTCTGCTGGAGACCCAGGATGTATTGCTGGACCCGCTGGAGGGAAGGGAGGCAACGGGAGAACCAGAACCAGGACTGAGAGGGTCAGACTGTCAGACCCTGCTGCAGTAGAATGAGAGGTTTCCTGAAGGGACTCTGGTGCTCAGAGACACTACAGCTTTAGTCCACAGGGACCAACAGAACCAACACAACTTGAGAGTTCGTTCTACTAGCTTTAAGTACTTTCATAAATGGCAAAAATCGGTGGCGAGCACAAACGTCAGGTTTCAGAGCGTCGGTAGAGACAACAAAGACACTTTAGCTTTCTTGTGCTCCACAGACCTTCTGCTGCTGGACCCGTCTGGCTCTGAGGGCAGTTCACTGTTCTCTCACAGAATTAAACACTCAAAACACAGTGATAACAACACCGGGCATACCGCCATTAAGAGGTGGAGTGAACAGTCCATTAACACCGCTGAGGGAGCATTTAGTGGGCGCTTCCCTTCCCATCACCATCACCATCATCATTATCACCCCATCACGGCTTTAATGCAACCGGAGCGGCACACCAACCTCCCCTCAGTGGAGCATGACGGGTTCCCAGTACGGCTAACTGGACGGCCTTAGATGCAGTAAAACTGGTATTTCTGAGGGTTCCTGAATGCCTCCTTTTGTCCTTCAGACTCAGCATCTGTTCAGCAGTAATTACACACCTGACCATCACCTGCAGGACGGCCTCTTCCTCCTCCTCCTCTTCTTCTTCTTCTCTTAATGAGGGTTTGAGGAGACGCTGCCTTGATCTGCCGACTCTTTTCACTGGCTGGTTGAGAGCGTGAGAGCTGTGGAGACCTTTGACTTCAATAAACCGCACCGGCAGCGAGCATCTGCTGAAGTGCCCTTGGGCAGGACACTGAATCCCTCTTGAAGGAGTTTTGTTTGTTTGTGTTGTGAGAAGTGAAGTGAATCTGTTTACTACTGCACCTGTGGCGTGAATCTGTCCTCAGCTCACAGTGTCTCCAGAGGGCAGGACGACCTGTTCTGTTGTTAGATTCAGGGTTTCTGGGTCCTTCTAGAGGAACCGACCAGCCCCTCACCTCAGTTCACTTATTTCACCAGGAGGAAGTCCTCCTCCAGAACATCGGTGAAGGATCCGACCCTCCGCTTTATTAAACAACAAGATCACGTGTCAAACTTCAGTGTGGAACAACACGGAGGCTTCATGGTCTGAACCCAGACCTTATTTCTCTTTTCAACGTTGACAAAGGCAGACCAGGTCCACTCCTTCTGTTCTAACCTTTCACAATAAGAGCCCTGGACATAAACACTGTAAGTGTTCACCAGAGGGAACTCCAATTCACAGTAAAGGACTTAATAGTGTAAAAACATGAATGTGTGTAGATGTGCGTCCTGCTGTGTGTTCTAGTAGAGCACAAGATATAAGTTATTATATTCTGTTTCTTTGCAGCTGGTTCACCTGCTGCAAAGAAACAGCTTCATTCTTATTCAACACACACACACACAATGTGTGTCAGGTGTGTGTGTGTGTGTGTGTGCGCGTGTGTCAGGTGTGAGTTGTCTAACCTTTAAAGTGAGGGGAAAGTGTGTGTTACCAGCATTTTCAGTGGCGAAGCGAAAAAGTTAAACTTGACAAGGTCTCTCTCCTTTCCTCACTCGCTCTGTCCACACACACACACACACACACTCTCTCTCTCTCTTTCATTTCTAACATTTCTCTCTCTCTCTCTCCCTTAATCCATGTCTGTCTCTCTCTCTCTCTCTCTCTCTCTCTCTCTCTCTCTCTCTCCTTCATCTCGTTGTCATTGCTTTTCTCTCGTGCCCTCGTTGCTCTTTCTCTCTCTGTCACTGCTGTCTGCCTTCATGTGAATACCAATGGATCTGGTAGAGAACGAGTGGGCGAGAGAGCAGCAGAGAGACAGAGAGAGACAGAGAGAGAGAGAGAGAGAGCATGCTAATAGGGTAGAAGTTTCTGGAGCTTGACTTCAGCGCGTGGAGCGTCTGCCTCGGCCTTAAAGCCACAGTTCCCTTTGAGCAGAATGTCGAGGTGTGACGCTGTCCGACCTTCAATTCAGCTTTCATTTGATAGCCGTGTAGTAGAGCAGAAAGATGTGTCAGGGACAACCGTGTCAGTCGGAGGAGACGACCCGTTCTGAAACTTGTCGTTCCATCTATTGTAATTATATAACACTTCAAGTCTGAGCACCAGTCTTTGTCGATGTCTGAGAAAGGACACCTGAACTCGTCATCCGCGGTGTCGCTTCGCTAGAGCTCGGTGGTCAGAGTCCAGCCTCTTGTCCTCCGTTGGTTTATGTCGACCTAAATACTCCAGGGACGAGGGTTAATATTCGTTATTGTCACGGTCTCAGCAAGAGTTATATCCTCGCTATCAGTCCTGCACCTTGACTTTTCTTTGTTTTCTTCTCTCTCTCTCTCTCTCTCTCTCTCTCTCTCTCTCTCTCTCTTTCCTCTCTTTGACAGGCCGACATTAGATAAAAACAGCCATTTTGACATTCAGCAATTAATCAAAAGGATAAATGAAAACTGTCAGGAGCAACTGAGGAAGTAATGTGACGTTATTACAGCACAAGACAGAGGTCAGGATGGATGGGTGGAAGAGGTCAGGATGGATGGGTGGAAGAGGTCAGGATGGATGGGTGGAAGAGGTCAGGATGGATGGGTGGAAGAGGTCAGGATGGATGGGTGGAAGGAGTCAGGATGGATGGGTGGAAGAGGTCAGGATGGATGGGTGGAAGAGGTCAGGATGGATGGGTGGAAGGAGTCAGGATAGATGGGTGGAAGAGGTCAGGATGGATGGGTGGAAGAGGTCAGGTTGGATGGGTGGAAGAGGTCAGGATGGTTGGGTGGAAGGAGTCAGGATGGATGGGTGGAAGAGGTCAGGATGGATGGGTGGAAGGAGTCAGGATAGATGGGTGGAAGAGGTCAGGATGGATGGGTGGAAGAGGTCAGGATGGATGGGTGGAAGAGGTCAGGATGGATGGGTGGAAGGAGTCAGGATAGATGGGTGGAAGAGGTCAGGATGGATGGGTGGAAGAGGTCAGGTTGGATGGGTGGAAGAGGTCAGGATGGTTGGGTGGAAGGAGTCAGGATGGATGGGTGGAAGAGGTCAGGATGGATGGGTGGAAGGAGTCAGGATAGATGGGTGGAAGAGGTCAGGATGGATGGTTGGATCATTGAAGCCAGTGACTTTGCAGAAAACAAGGACTAGAGCTGGCTATTGGTGCATAATACCTTTTAGGTATTGTCCAAAATAACACAGTACCAAGTAGTATTGAAACTTCTTCAATCAAATGTTACCCGCAATCGATCCTTTTTGTGCCCAGATCTAGTATGGTTTTGCCGGCAGCCAATCACGGCAATCTATTTAATGCAACGTGTGATTGAGCAACTGCCGCAGCAGCTACAACCCATACATCTGGGCTAGTTGGCCCAACAAGAGGCTTTAAACACACACAAGTGTCTCTAACAGCGCTAATAGCGCTAACAGCGCTAACAGCTCTAACAGAGCTAACAAAGTTTTATCTCGGAGGGAATTGCGCTGACACCGCTGTATGAGTGGTTAGCTAGCAGCGATCTGCTAGCACAGCTTCCATTCACATGATGGGTATTGAATGAAGTACTCTCTTGGTATCGGTATAAGGATACTGCTGTTGGTACTGGCATCGTCATTGTTTGAACAGTACCCAGCTCTAACAAGGGCTGGTGATTTCTTTGTCCCCAATCACTGCCATTGTACGGGATCATCTGACCTTCAGATTGTCTTTTCTTTGGCCGCACACATCACAAACAGCCCAAGAATTTGGAAATCGATAATGTCACCAAGGCGTCATTTGACCCAATCTGGTTTTAATGGTTTGTTCGCTGATTTTTCGAAGACAGGAAGTACTTATGTATTGATTTGAGTAAATGAAGAACAGAGAGGAGAGAGGAGGGAAACACAGATAAGAGAGGAGGAAGATGAAGAGTTGAAGGAAAGCAGTGTTTAAGAATACTGTAAGTTTTCAACTGACAGAAAAGTGAGACATGACTTCACCCAGAAGATCTCGCCTCCATTTCAGAAACTTTTACAATTGAGAGTGACAGCAGAGAGAAAGAGAGACGTTCACACTGACAGGAGAGAGAGAGAGAGAAACAAACAAAGAGAGAGAGAATGAAACATTTCCACGTCGGGCTGTAATTAGCATAATATTTTTCTCTGTGTGTCTCCATCATCCTATTTATAACTGTCAGAGTGAAGGACGGAGATGAAAGAGAGGAAATAACGAACATGAAATCGTCTCTGTTAAACACAGGGGGATGTGTGTGTGTGTGTGTGTGTGTGTGTGTGTGTGTGTGTGTGTGTGTGTGTGTGTGTGTGTGTGTGTGTGTGTGTTAATCCTGACTGGACGTGTAATGACTACTTGCTCTATTTCAACAGTATTTTTGCATAAAAGAGGAATTTGTTCCATGGTGTCTCGTATCAAAGCGAAGCCTCAGAGGCCTCGAGGCAGCGCTGGCTTTGAGGTTGGAGGCGGTTGCCAGTTCGAGTCCTGGAGCGGGCGGGTAGCTGGGAATAAAACCCCCGGACGGCCAACAGTGCAGGGCATGAAATTAGCTTTTTGTTTCTCGGGGTATTTTGGGGCCCTTTGATCAGGGTTTTCTTTCTTTTTTTTCGGGGACATGCTGCTCCATCTGACCAAGCTATGAAATAATAAGATGGAGTGTGCCGGGTCTTAAAGTGGTGTAACAAGTACACAAGAGCAAGAACTCCTGAACGCCTGAACGGTGGCAGCAGACGTAGTTCAGATTCAAACACAGAGCAAGAGAAAAGCCTCTTCTACAATCTGTGTGATCAAATATATATATATATACAATATGCACCCAACAAAGCAACTTATCAATTATGTGTACAAGCATGTTGTTTCTGAATTAGAAAAAACACTCATTTGCATAAACCAACTTCTGACTTTTAGAGGCTACTTAGTGAAAGTCATAGATAACATTATTTCAAATACAAAGACCTCTCATGTCATCGCTCTTCTGTCTCTGTGATGCTGTCCCTGTCTGAAGTCCTCATCCTGCTCATGCTCACATGTAAAACCACCATTAAGTAGACCGTTACAAGCAGTCCTCTTCGACGTGTAGCTGGGACAGTGTGGTTTCTTCAGCCCCCTAAAGTGATTAAAGACACATCAGTGACTGAAGGGTATGTCCAAACATCGGTGCCAGTAATACTAATTCCATACCAATCATTTGTCCCCTCGGTGTCTCAGTCCTCTTCTTTTTCTCTCCTTCTGTGAAAAGTTAATCTGAGAAAACATTCGTTTTTTTAATAAATAATCCATCAACACAGACGGTATCTCTAGCTTCACCTGAAGAAATGAAGCTTGAAGTGCTTCTCAGGAAACGCTTCCCTCCTCCACCTGAGACCGTTCAAGCTGGGTTGTAAAAGGTGTAAAATGCCCTGCGAGTGTCGGCGGGTAAATCAAGCTGTCGCTCAGGTCTGGGAGGCTGCCGGGTGTGAGGCTGTGAATGTGAAGCAGGGCGGCGGTAATGAAGAAAGGCTCCTGCGATGCTCGAAATCAATCCTTCAGGATGAAACAGAGGTTAAAGCAAACAAAAGCTACCTGAAAGTCAGCGCGCTCATCTGCTTAAGTGGCTAACTGCTGCCTTCAAGTGCTCTGAGGAACAAACTGTGACTTCAGCAAACGCAGCAGGAGCAGCCTGTCGCTGTGTCCAGCTGCAGTTTCTCTAACCGCCTGTAAACTATACAAACTACATACACACGACCAATTGATTCACAGCTTATGTTCTTATCTCATCTCATCTTCAACCGCTTATACGGGATCGGGTCTCGGGGGCTACAGCTCCAGCAGGTGGACCCCAAACTTCCCTTTCCCGGTGCCACATCATCCAGCTCTGACTGGGGGATCCCGAGGCGCTCCCAGGACCAGTTTGGAGATATAGTCCCTCCACCTGGTCCTGGGCCTCCCTCGGGGTCTCCTCCCAGCCGGTCATGCCTGGAACACCTCCCTAGGGAGGCGCCCAGGTGGCATCCTTACCAGATGCTGAACCACCTCGACTGGCTCCTTTCCACGCAAAGGAGCAGCGTCTCTACTCCGAGTCCCTCACGGATGACCGAACTTCTCACCCTATCTCTAAGGGAGATGCCAGCCACCCTCCTGAGGAAACCCATTTCGGCCGCTTGTACCCGCGATCTAACTCTTTCGGTCATTGTGACATGAAGTCGTAGAAGCATAATGTGTAAAAAAAATCATGTCGAAAAAAGTCATAATATTGTATTTTGAAAAGTCATGAAGTCAAAGCATAGTATTTTGAAAAAAGTCATAGTATAGTATGTCAAAAAAAAGTTTTAAAAAGTCATAGTATAGTATGTCGAAGAAAAAAAAGTCATAGTTTTGTATGTTGAATTTTTTTTTTATAGTCATAGTATTGTATGTCGAAGAAAAGTCATAGTATTGTATGTAAAAAAAAAGTAAAAAAAGTTATAGTATAGTATGTCGAATAAAAAAAAGTCATAGTAATGTATGTAAAAAAAAGTTAAAAAAGTCATAGTATAATATATCGAAGAAAAGTAAAAAAAGTCATAGTAGAATATGTCGAAGAAAAAAAAACTCATAGTATTGTATGTTAAAAATAGTAAAAAAAAGTCATAATATTGTATGTTAAAAAAGTAAAAAAAAGTCATAGTATAATAATTCGAAGAAAAAATAAAAAAGTCATAGTATTGTATGTCGAAGAAAAATAAGTCATAGTATTGGATGTCAGAAAAAAGTAAAAAAAATCATAGTATTGTATGTCGTAAAAAAGTCATAGTATTGTATGTCGAAGAAAAAAAAGTCATAGTATTGTATGTAAAAAACAATAAAAAAAAGTCATAGTATTGTATGTCGAAGAAAAAAAAGTCATAGTATTGTATGTCGAATTTTGTTTTTTTTAACAGTCAAAGTATTGTATGTCAAAGAAAAGAAAAAGTCTGAGAATAGTATGTCGAAAAAAAAAAGTCATAGTATTGTATGTCGAAGAAAAAAAAGTCATAGTATTGTATGTCGAAGAAAAAAAAGTCATAGTATTGTATGTAAAAAGAAGTTAAAAAAGTCATAGTATAATATGTCGTAGAAAAAGTAAAAAAAGTCATAGTATAGTATGTCAAAGAAAAATAAGTCATAGCATTGTATGTCAGAAAAAAGTACAAAAAGTCATAGTATAGTATATCGAAGAAAAAAAAAGTCATAGTATTGTATGTCAGAAAAAAGTAAAAAAAGTCATAGAATTGTATGTCAAAGAAAAAAAAGTCATAGTATTGTATGTAAAAAAAAATGAAAAAAAAATCATAGTAAAGTATGTCGAAGAAAAAAAGTCATAATATTGTCAGTAAAAAAAAAAGTAAAAAAGTCATGGTATTGCATGTCGAAGAAAAAAAAAGTCATAGTATTGTATGTTAAAAAAAGTTTTAAAAAGTCATAGTATTGTATGTCAAAAAAAGTTTTAAAAAGTCATAGTATTGTATGTCGAAGAAAAAAAAGTCATAGTATTGTATGTAAAAAAAAGAAGTAAAAAAAGTCATAGTATTGTATGTTGAAGAAAAGTAAAACAATTCATAGTAATGTATGTCGAAAAAAAGTAAAAAAATTCATAGTATTGTATGTCGAAAAAAAATAAGTCATAGTATTGTGTCAGAAAAAAGTTAAAAAAGTCATAGTATTGTATGTCGAAGAAAAAAGTCATAGTATTGTATGTAAAAAAAGTCATAATATTGTATGTCGAAGAAAAAAGTCATAGTATTGTATGTAAAAAAAAAAAGTAAAAAGTCATAATATAGTATGTCAAAGAAAAAAAAAGTCATAGTATTGTATGTTAAAAAAAGTTTAAAAAAGTCATAGTATTGTATGTCAGAAAAAAGTAAAAAAAAAGTCATAGTAAAGTATGTCGAAGAAAAAAAGTCATAATATTTTCAGTAAAAAAAAATGTAAAAAAGTCATGGTATTGTATGTCGAAGAAAAAAAAAGTCATAGTATTGTATGTTAAAAAAAGTTTAAAAAAGTCATAGTATTGTATGTCAAAAAGTTAAAAAAAGTCATAGTATTGTATGTCGAAGAAAAAAAAGTCATAGTATTGTATGTAAGAAAAAGTAAAAAAAATCATAGTAAAGTATGTCGAAGAAAAAAAGTCATAATATTGTATGTTAAAAAAAAGTAAAAAAAAGTCATAATATAATAATTTGTTGAAAAAATAAAAAAGTCATAGTATAATATGTCGAAGAAAAAAAAGTCATAGTATTGTATGTCGAAAAAAAGTAAAAAGATTCATATTATTGTATATTAAAAAAAAGTTTAAAAAGTTATAGTATTGTATGTCAAAGAAAAGTAAAATAAGTCATAGTATTGTATGTTAAAGAAAAAAAAGTCAGAGTATTGTATGTAAGAAAAAAGTAAAAAAAAAGTCATAGTAAAGTATGTCGAAGAAAAAAAGTTTTAATATTGCCAGTAAAAAAAAAATGTTAAAAAGTCATGGTATTGTATGTCGAAGAAAAAAAAAGTCATAGTATTGTTTGTTAAAAAAAGTTTAAAAAAGTCATAGGATTGTATGTCAAAAAAGTAAAAAAAGTCATAGTATTGTATGTCAAAAAAGTAAAAAAAAGTCATAGTATTGTATGTCGAAGAAAAAAGTCATAGTATTGTATGTCAGAAAAAAGTGAAAAAAGCCATAGTATTGTATGTCAAAGAAAAAAAAGTCATAGTATTGTATGTAAAAAAAAAAGTACAAAAAGTCATAGTATTGTATGTCGAAGAAAAAAAGTCATAGTAATGTATGTAAAAAAAAGTTTAAAAAGTCATAGTATAACATGTCGTACAAAAAGTTAAAAAAGTCATAGTATTGTATGTCGAATTTTGTTTTTTTTTAACAGTCAAAGTATTGTATGTCAAAGAAAAGAAAAAGTCATAGTATTGTATGTCGAAGAAAAAAAAGTCAAATTATTTTATGTAAAAAAAAAATTAAAAAAAGTCATAATTTTGTATGTCGAAGAAAAAAGTCATAGTATTGTATGTCAGAAAAAAGTGAAAAAGTCAAAGTATTCTATGTCGAAGAAAAAAAAGTCATAGTATTGTATGTAAAAAAAAATTAAAAAAAGTCGTATTATTGTATGTCGAAGAAAAAAAAGTCATAATATTGTATGTAAAAAAAAAGTTAAAAAAAATCATAGTAAAGTATGTCGAAGAAAAAAAGTCATAATATTGTCAGTAAAAAAAAAAGTAAAAAAGTCATGGTATCGTATGTCAAAAAAAGTAAAAAAAAGTCATAGTATTGTATGTCGAAGAAAGAAAAGTCATAGTATTGTATGTTAAAAAAAGTAAAAAAAAAGTCATAATATAATAATTCGTTGAAAAAATAAAAAGTCATAGTATAAAATTTCGAAGAAAAAAAATTCATAGTGTTGTATGTCGAAAAAAAGTTTAAAAAAAATCATAGTATTGTATGTCAAAGAAAAAAAAGTCATAGTATAGTATGTCAAAGAAAAAAAGTCATAGTATTGTATTTTGAAGAAAAAAAATTCATAGTTTTGTATGTAAAAGAAAAAGTAAAAAAAGTCATAGTATTGTATATCGCAGAAAAAAAAGTCATAGTATTGTATGTAAAAAAAAATTTAAAAGTCATAGTATAACATGTCGTAGAAAAAGTTACAAAAGTCATAGTATTGTATGTCAAAGAAAAGAAAAAGTCATGGTATTGTATGTCGAAGAAAAAAAAGTCATAGTAATGTATGTAAAAAAAAAGTTAAAAAAAATAATAGTAAAGTATGTCGAAGAAAAAAAGTCATAATATTGTCAGTAAAAAAAAAAGTTTTAAAAAGTCATAGTATTGTATGTCGAAGAAAAAGGTAAAAAAATTCATAGTATTGTATGTCGAAGAAAAGTAAAACAATTCATAGTATTGTATGCAAAAAAAAGTAAAAAAAGCTATAGTATAATATGTCGTAGAAAAAGTAAAAAAAGTCATAGTATAGTATGTCATAAAAAAGTAAAAAAAAAGTCATAGTATTGTGTGTCGAAGAAAAAAAAGTCATAGTATTGTATGTCAGAAAAAAGTAGAAAAAGTCATAGTATTGTATGTTGAAGAAAAAAAGTCATAGTATTATATGTAAAAAAAAGTTAAAAAAGTGATAGTATAATATGTCAAAGAAAAATAAGTCATAGTATTGTATGTCGAAGAAAAGTAAAAAAAAGTCATAGTATTGTATGTCGAAAAAAAGTAAAAAGATTCATAGTATTGTATGTTAAAAAAGTTAAAAAAAAGTCATAGTATTGTATGTCAAAGAAAAGAAAGTCATAGTATAGTATGTCAAAGAAAAAAAGTCATAGTATTGTATTTTGAAGAAAAAAAATTCATAGTTTTGTATGTTAAAGAAAAAGTAAAAAAATGTCATAGTATTGTATGTCGCAGAAAAAAAAGTCATAGTATTGTATGTAAAAAAAAGTTTAAAAAGTCATAGTATAACATGTCGTAGAAAAAGTTAAAAAAGTCATAGTATTGTATGTCGAATTTTGTTTTTTTTTAACAGTCAAAGTATTGTATGTCAAAGAAAAGAAAAAGTCATAGTATAGTATATCGAAGAAAAAAAAGTGATAGTATTGTATGTAAAAAAAAAAGTAAAAAAGTCATAGTATTGTATGTTGAAGAAAAAAAAAGTGATAGTATTGTATGTTAAAAAAGTTTTTAAAGGTCATAGTATTGTATGTCAAAAAAAGTAAAAAAAAGTCATAGTATTGTATGTCAAAGAAAAGAAAAAGTCATAGTATAATATGTCGAAGAAAAGTAAAACAATTCATAGTATTGTATCCAAAAAGAAGTAAAAAAAAGCCATAGTATAATATGTCGTAGAAAAAGTAAAAAAAAGTCATAGTATAGTATGTCATAAAAAAGTAAAAAAAAGTCATAGTATTGTATGTCGAAGAAAAAAAAGTCATAATATTGTATGTTAAAAAAAAGTAAAAAAAAAGTCATAGTATTGTATGTCGAAGAAAAAAAATTCATAGTATTGTATGTTAAAAAAAGTAAAAAAAAAGTCATAATATAATAATTCGTTGAAAAAATAAAAAAGTCATAGTATAAAGTGTCGAAGAAAAAAAAGTCATAGTATTGTATGTCGAAAAAAAGTAAAAAGATTCGTATTATTGTATATTAAAAAAAAGTTTAAAAAGTTATAGTATTGTATGTCAAAGAAAAGTAAAATAAGTCATAATATTGTATGTCAAAGAAAAAAAAGTCATAGTATTGTATGTAAAAAAAAGGTAAAAAAATTCATAGTATTGTATGTCGAAGACAAGTAAAACAATTCATAAAATTGTATGCAAAAAAAAGTTAAAAAAAGCTATAGTATAATATGTCGTAGAAAAAGTAAAAAAAGTCATAGTATAGTATGTCATAAAAAAGTAAAAAAAAGTCATAGTATTGTATGTTGAAGAAAAAAAAGTCATAGTATTGTATGTCAGAAAAAGTAAAAAAAGTCATAGTATTGTATGTTGAAGAAAAAAAAGTCATAATATTGTTTGTTAAAAAAAGTTTAAAAAAGTCATAGGATTGTATGTCAAAAAAGTAAAAAAAAGTCATAGTATTGTATGTCAAAGAAGTAAAAAAAAGTCATATTATTTTATGTAAAAAAAAAAGTAAAAAAAGTCATAATATTGTATGTCGAAGAAAAAAGTCATAGTATTGTATGTCAGAAAAAAGTGAAAAAAATCATAGTATTCTATGTCGAAGAAAAAAAAGTCATAGTATTGTATGTAAAAAAAAGTTAAAAAAGTCATAGTATTGTATGTCGAAGAAAAAAAAGTCATAGTATTGTATGTAAAAAAAAAGTTAAACAAAATAATAGTGAAGTATATCAAAGAAAAAAAAGTCAGAATATTGTCAGTAAAAAAAAAAGTAAAAAAGTCATGGTATTGTATGTCGAAGAAAAAAAAAGTCATAGTATTGTATGTTAAAAAAAGTAAAAAAAAGTCATAGTATTGTATGTCGAAGAAAAAAAAGTCATAGTATTGTATGTTAAAAAAAGTTTAAAAAAAGTCATAATATAATAATTCGTTGAAAAAATAAAAAAGTCATAGTATAATATGTCGAAGAAAAAAAAGTCATAGTATTGTATGTCGAAAAAAAGTAAAAAGATTCATATTATTGTATATTAAAAAAAGTTTAAAAAGTTATAGTATTGTATGTCAAAGAAAAGTAAAATAAGTCATAGTATTGTATGTCAAAGAAAAAAAAGTCATAGTATTGTATGTAAAAAAAAAAGTACAAAAAGTCATAGTATTGTATGTCGAAGAAAAAGTTAAAAAAGTCAGAGTATAACATGTCGTAGAAAAAGTTAAAAAAGTCATAGTATAACATGTCGTAGAAAAAGTTAAAAAAGTCATAGTATTGTATGTCGAATTTTTTTTTTTTTTTTAACGTCATAGTATTATATGTAAAAAAAATAAAACAATTCATAGTATTATATCTCGAAAAAAAGTAAAAAAAAGTCATAGTATTGTATGTTAAAAAAAAGTTTAAAAAGTCATAGTATAGTATGTCGAAGAAAAGAAAAGTCATAGTATTGTATGTTAAAAAAAAGTTAAAAAAAGTCATAATATTATATGCTGAAGAAAAAAAAGTCATAGTATTGTATGTTAAAAAAAAATAAAAAAAAGTCATAGTATTGTATGTCGAAGAAAAGTAAAAAAAAGTCATCGTATTGTATGTCAGAAAAAAGTAAAAAAAGTCATAGTATTGTATGTCAAAGAAAAAAAAGTCATAGTATTGTATGTAAAAAGAAAAGTAAAAAAATTCATAGTATTGTATGTCGAAGAAAAGTAAAACAATTCATAGTATTATATGCAAAAAAAGCAAAAAAAAAAAGCCATAGTATAATATGTCGTAGAAAAAGTAAAAAAAAGTCATCGTATAACATGTCGTAGAAAAAGTTAAAAAGGTCATAGTATTGTATGTCGAATTTTGTTTTTTTTTAACAGTCAAAGTATTGTATGTCAAAGAAAAGAAAAAGTCATAGTATAGTATGTCGAAGAAAAAAAAGTAATAGTATTGTATGTAAAAAAAAGTTAAAAAAGTCATAGTATAACATGTCGTAGAAAAAGTTAAAAAAGTCATAGTATAACATGTCGTAGAAAAAGTTAAAAAGGTCATAGTATTGTATGTCGAATTTTGGTTTTTTTTAACAGTCAAAGTATTGTATGTCAAAGAAAAGAAAAAGTCATAGTATAGTATGTCGAAGAAAAAAAAGTAATAGTATTGTATGTAAAAAAAAAAGTAAAACAATTCATAGTATTATATGTCGAAAAAAAGTTAAAAAAGTCATAGTATTGTATGTTAAAAAAAAGTAAAAAAAGTCATAGTATTGTATGTCAAAGAAAAGTAAAAAAAAGTCATAGTATTGTATGTCAGAAAAAAGTAAAAAAAAGTCATGGTATTGTATGTCAAAGAAAAAAAAGTCATAGTATTGTATGTAAAAAAAAAAGTAAAAAAAATCATAGTATTGTATTTCGAAGAAAAGTAAAACAATTCATAGTATTGTATGCAAAAAAAGTTTTAAAAAAAGCCATAGTATAATATGTCGTAGAAAAAGTTAAAAAAAGTCATAGTATAGTATGTCATAAAAAAGTAAAAAAGTCAAAGTATTGTATGTCGAAGAAAAAAAAGTCATAGTATTGTATGTCAGAAAAAAGTAAAAAAAGTCATAGTATTGTATGTCGAAGAAAAAAATGTCATAGTATTGTATGTAAAAAAAAGTTTAAAAAGTCATAGTATAATATGTCAAAGAAAAGTAAAAAAAAGTCATAGTAGAATATGTCGAAGAAAAAAAAAGTCATAGTATTGTATGTCGAAGAAAAGTAAAAAAAAGTCTTAGTATTGTATGTCAAAGAAAAAAAAGTCATAGTATTGTATGTCAAAGAAAAGTAAAAAAGGTCTTAGTATTGTATGTCAAAGAAAAAAAAGTCATAGTGTTGTATGTAAAAAAAAAGTAAAAAAAGTCATAGTTTACTTTATGTAAATGACGTGACATCATCAGCAGACAGAATTATAAATATATAAGTATAAATAAAACAAGGTACATAAATAAACACCATGAATCAGTGTTACTGCTTCACTTCACACGACATTCACAAATAAAGAAACTTTTGTCGTCAATAGTTTTTAATCAACATCCATCATAACAAACACTTTGAACCGATTCTTTACTGGAACCTGAACGCCTCACGAGCAGCACGTGTGTGTGTGTGTGTGTGTGTGTGTGTGTGTGTGTGTGTGTGTGTGTGTGTGTGTGTGTGTGTGTTGGACAGACTGATGACTCATTGTATCTGAGAGGCTTTGATGTTGTTTCTGGACCTGATGAGGTGAACGCGGCCAAACAATAAACTCTTTCATCTTCTCTTTCCTTCATCCCTCCATCCTTTCTCCTGTCATCACTTCTTCTCCTCCTCCTCCTCCTGTTCTTCTCCCTCCATCCTTTCGTCATCCTCTCTCTCTCTCTCTCAAATGCAATCACAGTCACTTCCCTCTTCCTTTCTTCTCCTCCGTCCATTCTTCTCAGATGTCACCTTCTTCACCTCCTCCATCATCTTGTGTTCTCACCTGCGAATCACCTCTTTCTCATTAAGTCGAATCCTCGTCTCTGTCGCTTACTTCCCTTTCTTCCTCCCTTCTTCTCGAGTGTAATAACCCTTTGTGTTTTTTATCCTCCAGGTGTCCGTCGTCTCCCAGAGATGGACCAGAGCTCCGCCGCTAACGTCCACTACACGCTGCTGATCGCCTGCGTGCTGGTGGCCTTCTTCCTGGGCGCCATCTTGTCGGGCTTCCTGGTGTCGTGTTACTGCGGCCGCAGCGCCGCTCAGCGGGCGAGGAGGCTCGGCAAAGACCCCGAGGCGTCGCTGCCTCACGCCCTGTCGCTGAGATCCCTCGCCAAGCTCAACGGGCTGCTGGACGGACAGCCGAAGGTGGGTGGACTCTACAAAACAAACAGTACATGAAGTCATCTCAGTTTGCTCTGAAACAAGCTTTAAATACTTTTATGATAAAATACGTCACCAATCATTAAAATCAGCCAGGTCACAGGAAGCTCTACAGAAACGTACAGTCACTGACTTACGACGGTGGTTTTCTCATCTGTACAATGTGGAGTGTTGCATTGTGGGATTGGTAGAAGAAAGACACTTGAGAACTGCTGTTGTGATCTGCACAATGTTTGAGATCAGAACAGCAGCTTTGATATCAGCGTGCTCTAAAAATATATTTGTGTTCCCAAAAACGTAATGTAAACGCATCACGTCAGCTTCAGTTTAGTGTGTGTGTGTGTGTGTGTGTGTGTGTGTGTGTGTGTGTGTGTGTGTGTGAACTGTGTTTTAAAAGATGACAAACTGTCTGCTCTCATTCTTTCTTCTTCTTCTTCTTGTGTTTCGTCGTCCTGCAGGAGGACAAACTGGACGTGTCCACCCCGAGGATGTACAGCTCCTTCATCCCCAACGGCCGGGCGGAGCCTCACCTCCACACCCCCGCACACCAGGGCCTGCAGCTGGGGGACCCCGACCTCAGCCTCTCCCAGGTAGGACGGCTCCTCGCGAGGGGACAGCCTAATTAAGTAGCTTAGCCGCTAGCAGACTCTTCCTTACTCATAGCTCTTGTTTGTTTTAATGCACTGCATTTCCAGACAGGCTTAACAACATCACGGTTGAATTTTCAGCCCCATATTATTGACAACTTAGCAGCTAATATTAGCAACGAGCTAGCAGACAGCAGTGTTTTCCTGACGGGTCTCGCCTCTGTTCAGTCTCTGTCTCAGGCTGATGGAGAGCTGTCCGGTCTGCCCACGCCCGACTCCACCCCGGAGCTTCCCATCAAGAACATGAAGGCCCTGCGGCACCACCAGTACGAGAAGAACCAGAACTGCAACAACGCCAAGGACAGCAACCCCAAATCTGGGCCCAGCTGCTCCGGATCCAGTCTGGGTTTCATGGCCGTTGTGGGGAACTCTCTGAGCCAGCAGGTGTTTCCGTTCTCTCATCATCACAGCAACAGTTTGAGCAACGGAGCGGCCCATGGAGCGGGCGCCTCCTCCACTTCGCTGCACCTCCCTGAGGAGAGGAAGGCGTTGAATGAGGAGCGAGCAGCAGCAGCAGCAGGAGGAGGAGGAGGAGGAGTCCCCCATCACCACCACTCCCAGCAGTCGCTCCCCCAGACGGTGGTGGACGTGTCGGCGCTGGACGAGCTGCTCAAACACATCCATGAGGTCAGCGCGTCAGGGACCGGAGGCATCAAAGTCCTCACCTCGTCCTCCTCCGGGGGACATCATCACAATCATCATCCTCATTCTCATCATCATCCCCACGGTCAGACCCGCACCCACCACTACAACCACAGCCAGCACCATAGCAACCACCACAACAATAACAGCGGCAGCGGTCAGCATCACCAGCAGCAGATCCCCGAGACGGAATCCGCTCCGTACTACAGCACCTCCACGCTGCCGAGGGACGGCCTCCCCAAACGCCCGGACGCTCCCGCCCACAACTCCACCTCGTCCTCCGCTTCTTCCTCCTCCTCCTCCAACAACCCCACCTCCTCCACCTCCATCCCTTCTTCCTCCTCCTCCTCCTCCTCCACTCCGCTCCAGCAGCAGGTGATTCCGGAGAGGCCCGGAGAGGGCGACGTCTCGGTGACCCGCCACCTCTCGCAGCGCCACTCGCTCATCAAGATGGGCGCCGTGCCGCGCCACCACAGCTTCAACCAGCGGGGGGGGCAGCAGCACGCACACTTTCTCGCCAGGATGAACACCAACAGCAGCAGCAATGGCCCCCCCGACGCCAATACGAATGGCGACGGCGAGAGCCAGCGGCCGTCGGTCGGCAGCGCTTGCCTGACGCGGCAGCACAGCTACAGCGAAGGGCCTCATGGGCAGCGGGCGGCGATCATCCGGAGAACGGCGTCGCTCAAACCCCAAGTCCCGCCAAAACCGCTGTTTCTTCCGAACGCGGCGGCGTCGCCGGTAGCCAGGGCGGGAAAATACAACTACTGAGACTGTAGGAGGAGGCGGCGCCGTTCCAACATGGCTGCTGCTGCTGCTGGTCCTCACAAAGCAGTGCACTCCCAAACGTCCGCAGAGTTTGTGAGAAAAGACAAAATGAGAGCATTGATGGGACGAAAGGACACAAAGGAGACTTTGAGCTTTTTGGTTCCCGTCACTCCTCATTACCACCCTTCAGTCGTGGTTGTTTTTCCTGCTGAGAGGACGCCGCCTCTCTGAGTCACAGAGCAGAGACACTCGTGAGGATCAGCGGACTAAACGCCATCTCTGACTCATCTCTTTGGGGGAGGCGGGGCGACTTTCCCGTCGTGACAGACTTGCAGATCAAAAGTGGCTCAGACGCGTCTGAGAAACATTCCAGAAGGAGGGCGAGACGTGTTCATGATTCAAAAGAAGTCCCCCAAAGGCTCGAGGTGGCCTAAAAAGGAAAAAGAAAGCCTTGATTAATGCAGTTTTCTTATGAGCGCTTTGATCTAATGTCCCCGGTTGTTGCACCTTGGCACGGGGCCAGAGATTTCATTTGCAAAGATTCAGAAAAGCAGAGAACCGGACTGCTGCAAAAACCTCGACATGGAGAGACTCTGGGACCGCTGGCAGAGTTGGATGTTGAGTCAAACGGTGGCGTCTCTTGTCATATAATGTCACAAACGTCTCTCTGAAATATTGAGTATTGAAAAAGGTTCTCTTTCCAAAAAACACTCCAAAATGGTTTTAGTCATCGTGTCCGACGTTGAAAAGGTGGAGATTGATGAACCCATCAGCATCACAAGAAAGAGACCTTCATGCTTCATGAGCTGTAGGAAGAAACCCATCACTGATGAATGTTCTTTTTTTGTACCATATTGGTATCTGAAACACAAGCGAAGCATTAATGTTGTGTACGGAGCCCAGTAGGATAAATGAGTAGAAAGTCATGCACTCAGTACTCCTTTCATTTAGCAATCTGTATGTTCAAATGACTTCATTGATATTCTTCAATTAATATTAATTTGCTCTCATCACTCCATCCATCTTCATCTGTGAAGAGCTCCAGAAGCTCAGCGCTGAATCTCTATGAACGGCAGGATCTTTAAAAACGTGTTCAATGGGATGAATCCATGAGGCGCCACTTTTAATGCCTGGTTATCAATTAATAAACTAGATGGAGCTGTTGATCAGATGTTTTCTCACGAACCTCCTGAGCTCTGTGTTTTCTACAGCAGAAGAAGAACAGAAGAACTGAATTACAGACCCGTGTTCTCTCTCACTAGAGCTTTCACCACAAGACACGTTTTATATTTTCAATCATGTCAAAAAGGAAAAAATAAGCAATAAAAGTAGAGTCGACCCGTCGGCTGCATGACGACCTGCAGTAGATACAGGCTCATTTATTTCACATCAGTTATTTGTCAGATCATTTGTAACAACAGATATCCACGCTGTTGTTTAGTCTCGGCTGCAGGTTGCATGTGAGGAACAATGAGGAGGGAACCACGTGTTCTAACAACCCGCCTGCGCGGTGAAGGTTTGGCTCTCTTTGCTCCACATTCATCCACGTCTACCATCTTCTTCTTCACAGGTGGTCCATGGTGCTTTCACCTCCTAGTGTTCGTCTCTTTTTTGTTCCTCAGTGTTTGAGCGCTCGGCCTGAGAACGGCGTCAGAGGTCAGAAGTTAAATGGCGACGCTGCCAGCGACAGCAATAACAAGTCTGCAACCGGGAATAGAAATAGCTGTAAATAAAACGATGAGCTGCATGGACCTAAAGCTGGCAGAGTTGACCTCCCGCGTTGCTTCAACTTGCTGCTGTGCAGCTTTGACTGCAGAGACGCTGGAGCCTGAAGTTAGACTCAACCGTTCCGAGACTTTTCTAAAGAAGCTGCTGCTCCGCACGCTTCACCCCTCAGCTGCAGCATATTACTGCCGACCATACGACCGCTATCTATGATTGGAGTTTGTGTTAGAAGTCATCTGTACAGCCTCTCACTCGACACGGTGAACATTCACTCACCTCTGATGTTGGTGAAGAAGCTGCGAGCTCTCGGTGGTGAGTTCAGGGAGCCTCCGACATCTTAGAAATGGATTCACGGCCGCAGAGAAGCTGTGAGTGAATGAGATGAATCCACAGAAACACAAAACCAGAACGCAAACAACAAACCTGCACAGTTTGAATTTGATCGTGTAAAATTCAAGCTTTCATATTCAGCTGACTCGACACAAAACGAAAGAGGCAAACATCTGGAGGGAAGGAAATCAATCTTAAAAACGGATGGTCTGCAGTAATGTGAAGAGACTCAGAAGTGGACCTCCAGTAGACTGGAGGTCTAGTAGACTGAAGGTCCAGTAGACTGAAGGTCCAGTAGACTGAAGGACCAGTAGACTGAAGGTCCAGTAGACTGAAGGTCTAGTAGACTGGAGGTCCAGTAGACTGAAGGACCAGTAGACTGAAGGTCTAGTAGACTGAAGGTCCAGTAGACTGAAGGACCAGTAGACTGAAGATCTAGTAGACTGAAGGTCCAGTAGACTGAAGGTCCAGTAGACTGAAGGACCAGTAGACTGAAGGTCCACGCTGAAGAACACTTGCTGTCTGTTTGAAATCACACTGACCTCTTTGAATCAGTTAAGAGTTCTGAACGATCGAAGCAGAACGTAGTTGATTTCAGTTGAACTTTTTTTTCTTTTTGGTTTTTAAGCATCTGTTTGGTTCCCAGCTGCAGGTGAACCAGATAAACATCCAGCAGCTGGTTTTAGTTTTATCTGAGTCGCTCAGCTGGCTGGACACACACACACACACACACACACACACACACACACACACACACACACACTCTCCCGGCACAGATTAAGCAATAATGAAGCCGCGGTGATGCTGCAGCAGAGTGTTACTGAACTATCTCTGCACCAAAATGATGCAACTTTGAGTCCAGCAGCACCAGACGGACTGACGGGGGGGGGGGGGGAGTATTTTATATATTCTGTTGCCAAATGAGTTGGCGTTTTCAAAGCAGACTGAGTGATGGTTTTGTTCAGATTCAATAAGAGAGGACAGAGCAGCGGCTGGATATTGATTTCTCCTACATGTAAGGGAGGGGGGGGGGGTCTGAGGAGGTTACATCATCCGCTTTCATCTCCGACCTGAATCTCCCGTCTGACTGAGCGGTTCCATCGCTGTCGGAGCTCAGCGTGGTTCTGGTCACTGAATCAAAGTCTGAATCAACCAGAGCTCTTTTAAAGGTTCGTCTACAGGAGCAAATGAAAAGGTTGGACAGTAATGAGACGGGTCTGTTCCACAGACAAGGTCTAAAGGAATGTCCTGCTGGTTCAGAGTCTTTTAGCTCATTAAATACACGTATCACTGCAGACCAACATCTCAAAGCATTAAGAACTCTTCAGATTGGTTTCCTTCTCTTCTTTTCTACGGAGGTCAACATGCAGAGACTCTAAACTTGCTCCCTATAGTTTAACATGAAGTCTTTTACATTTCTGTCCTAATCGGTGCATTCAGCTGGTGAAACATGTTGCAGGAGATTTAAAATCGAACTGACAAACGGATAGAATTGAGTTTTTTTTGCAACTGCATCACAAAATGACATTTTGATAAATAACATAAAGGGAACAAAGTTTTAACTCTTGGCTGCCGTTAATTAAGGGACCGACATGAAAATGAATCAATGTAAAGATTTGCTGCTTTAAACTGAATATATTTCAAGACTGTTGGTCATTTGAATATGTCGCCTTTGTTATGAACAATGTTCACACTTTTCTGACATTTTATTTACTAAACGTTTTAGCCAACTACTAAAACAAATATTCAACAGATTTATGAATAAAAAAATGAAGACAATAATTGGTTGCAGCCTGAATTTAGCTGCTTCAAACTATTGCATACTAAAAACTGGCATTGAATTTTCCTGATTAGAATCCATAATTTGCCAATTTCAGACAAAGTCGTTACATTTTGTGTTGAGTAAGACGTCAACTCACCACAGGAACTCACATATCAAACATCTTCAAACGATAACCGGCCCTAGAAAATGCTCAGTGTGGACGCAAAGGAAAGTCCACTTGTAGTTCACTGGTTAACAAATAGAAAAGCACCTGCATGTTCGCTCCATCAGGCCTCTCACAGCAGTGAGTGTTGTTTCCAGAGGCTGCAGTGTAGAGAGGGTGAAACAGTTCATAGACATGAAGACAAAGTGAGGAACAAGAATCTCCATCTTGTTATGAACGGAAAACTGTCAAAAGGAAGCAGCAGCTGCTGTTCATTTGTGGTCTGAAGGACTCGCTGGTCCTTGAGGAGGGTTTTCACCAGAAAATAAACACTACGGCTCGTTTTATAATTAAAAAAAGGGTTTTGTATGAGGATGCACTTGTAACCTTGAAAATAAATTTGTTTATTCATTTGGTGGTTCTCCGTTCCCGTCCTCTAGACGTGCTATCTGTTGATTCAGCCGGAGAGAGGGGGGGGGGAGACACTGTGACATCACTGATGATGGACTCACAGCGCCACCCGGTGGGCCACACCAGAACGACAATGTAATAATGTCAAAAGCTATCATGTTTACCTTACTGCTATTAATCAACCATGTGGATGACGGTGTAAATAAAGGCTACTGTGGAATAGTTCTCTGAGTACAGCGCTTCTGTTTTCTGTGGAAGTTGTGGCAACAGACCATTACAACCAGGGTCATACTCACCTTGGTGGACAAATGTGGGATCCTTGATCACATCCAGGAGGTTTTATTCCCGTAAGTATTATTCTGAAAGTTGCACGAGTCCTGGAATGGGGTTCAAAAGTCCTTACGAGGAACCATTGAAGTCCCTGCGTTACAAGAGTCCATTACCCCTTGAAAAAATGTATAAAGTGTGGGTGGGTTCAGGGGTTCTGGAAGGGTTCTAGGAGGCCTTTTGGGTGTTTGAAGACATTTCAGGGGACCAGTAGTTCTTGATGGGCATTAAAATGTCCAGAAAAACATTCTAAGGGGATTTCAGGAGTTCCCGGTGGGATGTCCCAAAGGTTTTAAAGGGAAATCCCCAATGTCTCTGAGGTTGGTACATGAGTTATTGAATGGGTTACAAAGTCTCCTGTGGGTTTTCCTTGGTTGAGTGGTTGCAGGGGTCCTTGTGGTTCTTGATGGGGATCCAGAGATGCCTGAGGAAGTTGTAGGAGTGACTTGTTTCCATTCCAGAACTCTAAAAGTGTTCTAAGAATCTTTGATATCCTTTGGGCATTCCAGAGGTCCTCAAGATGTTCCAACGGTCTTTTTCAAAGTCAGAAATTCCTGGGTGGGTTCTTGAGGGGTCCTTATGAGTGTCCCCATGGTACCTGAAGAAGCTTCAGGAGACTAAAAGTTATTTATAGGGATTTTTGGTTTCTTTAGAAAGATCCAGGGTGCCCAGAAGGTGTTTCAGGAGTCCTTCAGGGTAAGAGGAGTACGTTTGAAGTATTTGAGGGTGTCACAGAAGTTCTTAAATGGAATCAGACGTTCTTGAGGGGTTGGGTGTCAAAGCGATGTTTGAAAGACACCAGTAGATCCAGAGGTCCCTCACAAAGTTAAAGAAACTGAACAAAGGGAATATTTTCCTCCATAACCAGCTGGTTACAGTGAACAGCGTGTTTCATATTCTGCTGTCATCGTCAGAAGATTAAGTATAAAGACCTCCTGGTTAATGGGTTTTTGTTCTCATTCCAATTTTAATTTTGGTCAAATGAATGAAAGGATATAAATGAGTTTTTCAGCTCTCCAGACACAAACAGCATCTAATGCCAAATTGCTCCTCTGGTGAAATACTGCTGTGGTTTTCTGAAGTTGACATGTAGACCGGTCCTTAATACAGCTGACTATATGAAGACCTTCATACCATCAGCTTTGTAGTTCTGGAAATTCTGAGGGTGTTCTGGCGTTTCCTCAGAGGTTTCAATAGTACTAGATGCAGCATCAGAGGTCCTTGATGAGGTCCCAGGAGTTCTTTACTAAATCTGGTGATCCTTTACAGGTTTTTTGAGGATTTAAGGAATCCCTGAGAGGTTCGTCAGGTATCCTAAAGGATGCCCAGGAGTCCTCAATACGGAATTCAGAGCATTCCACCTCCACACGGCTCAAAAAACAAACATGGAGACAGCTGAGCCAGCAGCTAATGGTGCTAACAGAACAACCAACATTTCTGCTATATTTACGCTCTGAATTTTGAATTTAGCACCTTTAAAATGGTTATGTGAGTCACTGATTGTGTTTTACAAGTTCTTTAATAGTTGGAGGAATTACGGGCTGCTGTCCAGGAATCGTTGATGTTGTTCTAGAAGTTTTTTAGTTGTTGTGAATTAGGGGCCTTGGAAGAGAAGAACAGTGCAAATCTGCACAACATAAATATTTAGTTATTAGTCTGTGGAGAGATTTAAACAATGCTTTGTGTTTTTATACACAACGGTCGGATCTATTCAACTAATGTTTTATTGTAAATTTATTCTATTTTTCACAAAGTAAATTCATACACACAAATATGTTTGAATTCATCAACTCTAATCGTGACATTTTATCTGCAGATCTGACTTATTGAATAATTAAGCTACTAAAACAAACATTATCACCGTGTTGGTTCACAAGAAGCCCTTTTAAATGAAGTGCTCTGCCGCCATCTGTTGGCCTAAAATAACATCAACTAGTTGACCTTCATCTTTTCATAGACCAACCATGTTGCCTTGTGTTCAGATTCTTACAAATCGATTTATATTTTATGTCAAAAGGGTGAAAGTGACATTCTGCAGATGTTTTGTTTGTATTTGTCTAATTTGATTTCAGGTTTAATGATAGATAACAAAACGTGAAGATGAACAGAGTCACCTGAGGGAAACATTTTAAGAGAATTTGAGGATAAACAGACGCTAAAGTGTCAGCTGCACGTGTTATTGTAAGATTATAATGAAGTACAATGGCCTAGAAATGAACCACTTCTCAGCAAAAGTCACCAAGTTCAAACATATTTAACAGTTTTAACATTTCTAACTGATGATCAATTAGTTCAATACATTTCAGCCACGGTGTGTTTCATCCAGAGACACGTCACCAAATGTCAAGAAAAAGTGACAACATGTGAACGGAAATGATAACATAAATATTTGCTGTAAAATGTCAGATTCTGAAAACACAAAGCATTTGAATCAATGAAGAACATGAAGATGAGTTTCCAATCAAGTGATTTTATTACTTCAGTTAACGTCGTACAGTGTTGTTGAAGCATCATCGACTTCAGGCCGGACGATCTATGAATATCATATCGTGACATGAGGCTGGACATCGTCTTAAGTTTTAAATATCGTAATGAGACGCGAGCGTCGTCTCTCCCTGGTGTGACTGTTCCAGCTGTTTAGATATTTAATAAGTGATGGTCAGTAATGTGGATATAATGACATATCCTCATTACTGACCATTACTTACTAAATGTGTAAATGTTTTATAAAAGCACCAATAGTCAAAATAATAAAAAACATTATCGAAGACAAAAACATAGCGATGTTATATTTTCTCCATATCGCCGCGTCCTGGTTTCCTCACTGAGAACTTTCACAGACTTGTAACCTCATCTCCGTCTGTCTGGGTACAGTGTGAATGCAAAGGAGACCTTCAGGATCCAGAAGATAAACCAGCAGGACGACTTCTGACGCATTTGTCTAATTTACCGGTCTGTGTGGAGCCAGAATATTCTCACATGTTAAAAAATTAAAATGAAAAAAAGAAGGGGGAATTCCCTTTTAAGATGAATGAACTAAAACGATGTTTAGTGGAAACAGACTTGTGACTGTCGGATAGGTTTAATGCATCTGTAAAGCTTCACTGCTTCCTCCAGTGTATAAATGTCTGTTAAGAAAATATAGAAAAATACATTTTATATAAATATGTCCATTTCCACACCAACGTGGATAAATATGAAAAATGCAAAAGTTCATTTATTCCTCCTCGTGTTTAATAGCAGCAGAACAAAATGGAGACTGGCTCCTTCTCTTCCTCCTCCGACTCTTAATGAACCAGTTTCAGTTTGGCCGGTTAGAAAACAAAGCAAAGTGAAAGTAAAACCAGGAAACCTTTTGAATCCAGAACACGGACTGTGGTCAAAATAATTTGCCCTGGGTTTCACGTTTAGAGTTCTAATTGAAACTTGTAAAAAACAAAGTGAACAAGCCGGTGTGGAGGAGGAGCATCAGTGGAGAGCAGAGCTGTGGACACTGGTCCCTCAGCTCTGCTGTGTTTTCTGTCCCACATGTGTGCGAATGTGTCGCTTGTAGTTCGAGTTGTCGCTGAACCGGCGGCCGCACTCGTCGCAGCAGTACGGCTTTTCCCCCGTGTGAATCCTCAAGTGTTTCTGATAGCCGTCGAACCGCGTGAGCCTCTTCCCGCAGATGTCGCACGTGTACGACTTGTCCACTTTGGTGTCCACCTTGCGGTGCACCTGCACGTGTTTGGCCCAGTGGCCTCGCTGGGCGAACGCGCGGCCGCAAATGGTGCAGATGTACGAGTCCACCACCTCGGACAGCGACGCGTCCAGCTCCGCGCAGTCCAGCCGGCCGTTACCCGAAACCAGACCCGAAGCGTCAGGGACGTCCTCGTCCGGGTCCGAGCCGGTCTGCTGCAGCGAGGTGCCCGGCTGGGGGTCCGGATCCGAGTCGTCCGGGTCCTGGAGCTTTGATAGCGAGGAGGTCATGCGGTCGTCGTCGTCGTCGTCGTCCTGCTCGCTTGTCGCGCCACCGCTCCGGAAGAACACAAACTTGACGTCGTTCTGCTCCGACGCCTGAGACGCCTCCTCCTGCTGATTCGTCCACAGCTCCTCCTCCTCCTCTTTGATGGGAGGAGCCTCGATGTCGCTGAGGCCGGAGCTCCAGTCCTGCTGCTCACAGAGAGCTGAACAAAGAAGAGGAGTCACGTTTAGGAGCTGGTTCTGTTTCAAATGATCCAAACATGAAGGAGATCCGAGTGTTTTCTACTTTACCCCATAAAGTATGAAATAAAGACACAGCGGGGCGTCGAGCTAAACGCTAACATCAGTATGCTACAGTGGTGGAATGTAACAACTACTCAAGTACTCTACTTAAGTACAACTTTCACATACTTGATGTTACTTCAGTATTTCATGTCTCTTTCTACTTCTGCTCCTCTACGTTTTGGAAGCTTTTACTTTTTATTGCATTTATTTGACCAAATATGCATCTTCACTATTTAAAGGGGACATCTCATGAAATCTCATTTGTACAAACCTACAAACTGAAACAAAACAATTCAGTCAGTTGTTTGTGGCCAATCAGATTTGGTTTCCTCTTCTATGTCACATGTTGATAAGCCGGTAACGTCAGAGAGACGTTACTGTGGTCGGTAAACCGGCTAAGACTCTGTTAACATTACTGTTGTTAATAAACAGACTAAGACTCTGTTAACATTACTGTTGTTAATAAACCGACTAAGACTCGGTTAACGTTACTGTTGTTAATAAACCGACTGAGACTCGGTTAACGTTTCTGTTGTTAATAAACCGACTAAGACTCGGTTAACGTTACTGTTGTTAATAAACAGACTGAGACTCTGTTAACGTTACTGTTGTTAATAAACCGACTGAGACTCGGTTAACGTTACTGTTGTTAATAAACAGACTGAGACTCGGTTAACGTTACTGTTGTTAATAAACCGACTAAGACTCTGTTAACGTTACTGTTGTTAATAAACAGACTGAGACTCGGTTAACGTTACTGTTGTTAATAAACAGACTAAGACTTGGTTAACGTTACTGTTGTTAATAAACAGACTGAGACTCGGTTAACGTTACCCACCTGTGCTGTTGACCTGCAGAGATATCTGCGGCTTCCTGGAGAGGTCCAGCAGCCGGCGCTGGCGGTCGATCTCCAGCTTGGAGCGGGAGATCTCCTCCTCGTACTCGGCTATGGTTCTCCCGAACACGCCGAAGATCTCCTCTGCGGCGGCGGTGAGCCGCTGGTTGATGAGCAGCCTCAACATTTCGATCTTAGACATGTGAGCGGCAGTTTGTTCGGCGGACTGACGATAAAAAAACAGAAGTTCGCTCTCCGAAGCGTCGTGGTCGCTTGTTTACTCGTTGCACTTCCAGGTTAAAGTCTTTGCGCATGCTCAGTGAGCTTTTCAGAGGTGCCCATTGGATTAGACGTGTGGGTTTACTGCCACCTGCTGGACTGGAGGTCTACGTACACGCTTTGATTCTGTTATTTATAAAACATTCATAACATTTACAACCTTCAGATAATCATTCATATTATTATTATTATTATTGTTGTTTTAGTCATATTTCATGCCCTGCACTTTAAATGATAGTTTCATTAATCTTTCAGTCGGTGTACATTTCTATGTTCTCAAAAACTAAATCACACAAAATAAAGGAGACACTTTTTAAAAATGAATTTAAACAGTTTGTATAAGATTTCATTGCCTTTATTGCTTTTCAGAGTCAGTTATATCTCAGCACGGTCTCACTGCTTTTCTCTATGGAACATTATTTTTATTTTTTTAAATTTCATTTACAGAATTTAAAGCGACCAGAGGTTCGAGATGCCACAATTCACATGACAACATGATTATGGTCTAGTTTCTGGGATCCATTTCCAAAGTATGTGAAAATATGTTTTTGTGGGAGAACATCATGTTACAGCATAACTAGGTTATTTCAGCCCAAACAACGGTAAAACAAGTGATAACAACATGGAAACACTGATGACGATACAGTTCAAAACATGTTCCTTTCATCCACTCAAGTTTAAACTGGAAACTTCCAGCTTCTCCTCTTCAACAATAAACATATATAATACAACAACATAACATATAATAAACATTATGAAACTTATCTCAACGGGAACCCTAACAGCCTGGTGTTCATCAGCAGGAGTGATAATGCAACAACCACCACTACCAGTACATGTAAACACAAGATCAGCAGCTACACTTGGTTTTATTTAGCTTTCAGTGAGACTTTCTATAAATACAGCCCAGATCATGTGAAATACAAATATAGAATGTAAAAATATACTTTTATTCAAATCTTAAACAACATATGGTCAACACTTTCTAAGTATCACAAGATACAATAGACAATGACACTTGGCTTAAGTTTGGTTCAAATGTAATTCAACACAAAGTGCAGCTTCCACCAAACTCTGTTTAATAAACATTTATAAGAGAATATTTACAGAACTTGAAAAATAAAAACAAATGTTGGCACTTTTTAGTTTGTGTTCATTTGTCCAACTGATCTGTAAACGTGTGTGTTTGCAAATGTGTGTTCATTTATGTGAAAATAAGCATAACGTCACATAATCTAAAATTAACGGTAACTATTGAGGATCTCTGTGAGCGTCAGGCACCAAATATCTTATTTATCCCTTTAAGCGATCAACCGATCCGTAGAACATTCACTTCATCATAAAAGCTCCTTTGTGTCATCATCATTTCTACTTTGATGATTCCACCTGATTTAGAGAACATAGTTTTCCTTCATAAATTAAAAAATGACTCTGATGTACCCTCCACCTATGCAATACAGACGTTCGGTGCAGAAAATATAATAAAGTGCCCTCTACAGTGGAGAAAACATGATGAAGTGACATATAAGCCTCCCTACATGCTATAAAACCTTCTGCGCAGAGTACAGGTTTTGTCAAACTTTCTGTTACATTAAAGTCTGACTTCAATTTTAGGATCCAATCAAAAATCCTTAATTTCCTGCCAGGAGACATTTATGACCTGCCTTCTCCTTTATTCCAGATGTTCTTGCTCCAGTCCACCTCATCGACAAACCTGGAGACAAACAGGAGCAGAAAGATAAAAACACTTAAAGATTCAGGCCCAGTGTTAACAGTTCATACAATAGAACCTCAACTTACTCGTTCGTCCAACAGGAATGTGTTTTAAACAAATAGAGGTAAGGAAGTTCTTTCTTCTTCCTTTCTTTTCCGCACAAAACAAAACCAACAAAAATGTTTTTGCTCAAATGAAATGACGTACTGGTGCACCGAGGTCTGCAGCATCAGGTTTCTGCTTTCAGTTTCTCAGAGAGCTCAACGCTGTCAGGAGCTGGAAGGTCAGCAGCACACTGTTGAGCTACAGTTCAAAGGACTCAGACGGACGGGTTTGAGGAACCTTAAGGAGAAACTAAATACTTACAGTCTGAAATGCTCTCGGCTGAAATGAAAAGAAAATGAAAAAGAATGATTCAGCATGTTGTAGAAGACAGAATACATCATCCTCTTTAAAAAGCATCAGATCTCAAAGTCATACAAAGAAAAATAGATTTTGACTTTCACAAGCCAACGATCACAGTGCTGTGAGTCTCACACTGAATGATCTTTTACTGAATATGAATATTTAAACGCACAGAGAACCGTCTCTACTTCTGCAGCTGTTTAGCCTCTTCCTGGTTTCCTGTCTGCTTCAGTCTCATTAAACTCACTGTCCACTATCCAGTTGTTGGTCTTAGTCTGTCTCATTTGAATAATTCAATGAATTAATCCAGTTCTGTGGTTACTCAGCTCTGCTCATGTGACCTCTTTTCAGCCAATCACACGTGGTTTTAGGCTGTAAACTGTTTGTTTATCTCTTGTTATATGCCAAATACAAAAAATCAGTACCAGACTTCTTACATCTCTTTTCTCTTCTGTGAAAAGGCTTCAACTGTTCGACGACTCATCGTGAACTAAACAGGCGCGTTAATGAATCCAATGAAAGGAGAGTTCGGTATGAAACCACACATTTAGGATGGCAGCAACAAACAGAGCAACGTGGAGAGAGATGCGTGTTCGACGACGACAATCCTCTCTTGATCTGTGTCACACAGACTAGTGAAGCTAAGCTAACTGTTCTCCCACCTCTTCTCTTCTTGTACACAAAGAGTCCGATGGCGGCTGTGAGGAGGATGAATGCTGCGACCGCCGCAGACAACGTGATGGGGAGCGTTGTGTCGCTGGGCTTCTCAACTGAAACCAAACCACAGAGAACAAACAAGTCAAACGTCTGATTTTGTGTGCAGGAAGCAAAGGAGAGAGAACATTCATCCATCTGGTGACTGTTTCCTGCAGTTTGTTTTAAAGCAATGCTCCACTCCCAAAATGAGCATCATTTACCCGCTACTTTGAAATCTTGAAGAAAACTTGAATGAAAAATCCAAAAAGTCGCGTTGAACATAGTCACTGTGACGTCCCCCGTTGGTTTCTGGACTGCTGTTTCGAAACCTTCATTTCGTAAAAATATCAAGCGTGGTAGAGACCTGTCAATCAGCTTGTAGCCCCGCCCCTAAAGCATCCCCTGCTTTATGGTCTGTTTGACTCTAAATGGACCATATTGTACTAAATGAACATCATGCTGTATTGAAGAAGACTGTAAACTAGAGATTGAGACCATAAACTCATGTTTACAATGTTTACTGAAGGAATAAATCAAGAGAGAAGTAGAGTTATTTTAGACTAGAATTCTATACAACCAGAGGAGTCGCCCCCTGGTGGACACTAGAGAGAATGCAGCTTCAACACATGAAGTTTTGACTTCACTTCACCTACCGGCATCAAAACAGGAAGTCAGAGGGAAAGTAGTAAAGCCCACTTCTTACTAAGTTGGCTGGATCGAGTGTGACATTGACAAGTTTTCAGTTTTAGAAAAAGGGGGTGGGACTTTCTGTTCTGAAAAAAGTGTGAGAGACATACAAGTGGTGGTTTTGTGGGTGACGTATTCCTTTAAATTTGTTAATTTTTGGTTTCTTTAAGAACGTATTTAGTTGAGCTGAGTGAACATCAACTGAACTCTGAGACTATTGAACTTGAGTTAGCATTATATGTTGACGATGAAGATGTATCTACTGTAAGTTTAGCACACAATGCTAGCTAGCTACTGTCGCCTTTGTTGTATAACACCCAAAACAATCAAAATAAAAAAGAGACTCGTCGATTAAACATCTGCCACTCACCCCAGTTAGTCTTGATCACCGCCGGGTCCAGCCTGGTGAAGAGGTCGTCCTCAACACCGGAGAGCTGAAACACACACACGTACCTCCACCAGTCGTCAGGTCGGACCGGCGACAGATCCAGGTCCACGCTCATCTGGAACGTGCCGTCGTGGTTGTGGAGGAGCTCGCCGTGGTCCACGTGCTCGTGAAGCTCCTCCCCGTCTCTGCTCCAGAACATGGCGGCCCTGTCGGGGTAGAAGCCTGTGGCGTGGCAGCTCACCGGGGACGAGGGGGTCTTCTGGAGGAGCGACAGAGAGGGAAGCTCTGGAGACGCACAGAGGAAAGTCCTGAATATACTTCATCTCCTCCGAACACTAGAGGATGGACCAGTCTCTCTTCTACTCACGCATCAAACCTAACCTCGGCTGAACTTGATCCACTGATTGAAGATGAGATAACACTGAATTTAACCTTTAACTAAAGAACTGAATAGATGTGAACCATGTGGCTCCTATTTAATCAACATTTTACACCTTATGCTGCTCATCTTTGTGCATTTGATTCTATATCCACACGTCCTTGTATTACGACGACATCATTGGTAGGTTGTGTGTTCTTTACCGGTTCTCTTCAGAGTGCTCTTCCCGTACTTCAAACTGTTCTTCAGCCTCTCGGGACACTCCTGGGTCAGACGGTGCTCCATGAATTCCAACCAGCTCTTGTCGTTATTCCACTTATGTTGGCTTCTATGAAGCTGTGGTTTGGTGGCGATCCATCTCTGCGCCTTCATGTCCAATATCAAGATGTCGTCTCCATTATAACTGATCAGACCAAAACCGTTCACGTCCCCGGTCTCATCGTCCCACTCGCAGCCGTTCAACACCTGGATCACATGGACGCCTGAGAGATGGATGGGAGCACAGGCTTCAGCAAACCACGATGCTAACATTAGCTGGTTAGCAGTAAACTGAGTCACACAAGTGAACGTTAACCATCAGAGTGCAAATAAAGTTTTAACATTAACCATCAGAGTGTAAATAAAGTTTTATCGTTAACCATCAGAGTGTAAATAAAGTTTTAACGTTAACCATCAGAGTGTAAATAAAGTTTTATCGTTAACCATCAGAGTGTAAATAAAGTTTTAACGTTAACCATCAGAGTGTAAATAAAGTTTTATCATTAACCATCAGAGTGTAAATAAAGTTTTATCGTTAACCATCAGAGTGAAAATAAAGTTTTATTGTTAACATCAGAGTGTAAATAAAGTTTTATCGTTAACCATCATAGTGTAAATAAAGTTTTATCATTAACCATCAGAGTGTAAATAAAGTTTTATCGTTAACATCAGAGTGTAAATAACGTTTTAACGTTAACCATCAGTGTAAATAAAGTTTTATCGTTAACCATCAGAGTGAAAATAAAGTTTTATCGTTAACATCAGAGTGTAAATAAAGTTTTATCGTTAACCATTAGAGTGTAAATAAAGTTTTATTGTTAACCATCAGAGTGTAAATAAAGTTTTAACGTTAACCATCAGAGTGTAAATAAAGTTTTATCGTTAACCATCAGAGTGTAAATAAAGTTCTATCGTTAACCATCAGAGTGTAAATAAAGTTTTAACGTTAACCATCAGAGTGTAAATAAAGTTCTATCGTTAACATCAGAGTGTAAATAAAGTTTTATCGTTAACCATTAGAGTGTAAATAAAGTTTTATTGTTAACCATCAGAGTGTAAATAAAGTTTTATCGTTAACCATCAGAGTGAAAATAAAGTTTTATCGTTAACATCAGAGTGTAAATAAAGTTTTATCGTTAACCATTAGAGTGTAAATAAAGTTTTATTGTTAACCATCAGAGTGTAAATAAAGTTCTATCGTTAACCATCAGAGTGTAAATAAAGTTTTAACGTTAACCATCAGAGTGTAAATAAAGTTCTATCGTTAACCATCAGAGTGTAAATAAAGTTTTATCGTTAACCATCAGAGTGTAAATAAAGTTGTATCGTTAACCATCAGAGTGTAAGTAAAACAATCATGACTACATCTGTTTTAATCAATCCTTATCATTGAGTTGTGTGTTTTTGTGTAAAATAAAACCTAAAGATGATTAGAACCAAGTAGAAGTATAACATTTAGTATTTCTGACTTCAGAGTGTTGAAATGATTAAAGTAGACCAGCTGCTATAACCACACAAAGGGATCTGAGTCTGATCATATGGATCATTGATGATTGATAATTAGTGTCAGAAGATTTGCTCCTTGTGTCTTTAGCGCTGATCCGATCAGAACACGTTTATGATCCTCTAGCTGAGGCTCATGGGAACATCATTAATACTGCATTCATCCTCCGTACCGCGGTCGGAGGTGAACTCACCGTCGGTGTGGTTGAAGCGCACCTTTAAGATCTCGAGGTTGACCCGTCCTATCTGCTCTTGACCTTCCCAGTACGACGTCTGCCTCTTCCAGTACTCCGGGTCGTCGGCCGTGACCCGGCCCATCCAGGCCTGGGTGGGCACCGTCGTCCTGGAGACGCTGTCGTAGCGGTCCGTCTGGTACCCGTCGACGAACACCACGGCCACGAAGTCGGGGAAATTGGGGACGTCGGAGGAAGCGGTGTAGACGTGCTTCAGAGAGTGGAGCGCTGGGGGGGGGGGGCAGTAATATTTAGGGTTTAAATGTCGCCACACTTGGGTTGATAATGATTTCAAATAGGATGATATGATATATGATATGTTATTATAAACACATCAGGTAGAGAGGGGAACACATTCTAGACCAAAGCAGGTTGATTTTATTTACCTCTGGCTTTATTTATAATAATAATAATAATAATAATGAAAACTAAATACAAGTCTGTCATGACTACATGTGACAGTTTGTGTTTTTAACATCAGCGATAAAAAAGTAAGAAATCTTTCAGGAAAGAGTATCTGTGATTATTCTGTGTGTAAAATGCATGTATTATTATTGTTTATTATTATTATTATATCAGTGTATCTGATGTACTCGGGATCCACAGGTCGGTATCAGGACTGAGACAGAATCATCTTGTTCAGAGTATCAAATATCAAAAGGTATTAAAAGCAGAGAAGACGTCTTCAAACTGTTCATTCTCATCACAGCAGATATTCTACTATTGTTCTCATCTTAATGTAAAGTGTGTAAACTTTCTCTGGACTACCAGACTGTTTGATCTCTTCCTCATTATTTCTACATCAATGATGATTATTGAGCTCATTGGGTCAATATTTCAGAAAAGAACCAAATAGTCCAAAATATCTTCACAATATCCATATCGAGGTATTAGATCAAACATGTGTCTGTCTATTCTGAGCTGAGGAATTATAACAATTAACGTTTATCTACAATAACGCGCGCACACACACACACACGCACACACGCACACACACATACGCACACACACACACGCACACACACACACACGCACACACACACACACACACACACACACACACACACACACACGCACACACTCACGCACACGCGCACGCACGCGTTAACGAGAAAGTGTAGAAACTCACCAGCAGAAGCAACATGACACGAGAGCAGCAGCACAATCAGCTGCATCGTCTCGCTTTGACAACTAGAAGAACAAGAGAAGAGAAGTCCGGATCAGCGGAGAACACCGAGTCTGGTTCTGTTATCAAAACCTAAAGCAGAAGAATCGAAACCAACTCGCTCACTACGGGACGTAAACGCGCTTCAGGGTCTGACCAATCAGAGCTCAGGGACGGCTCTTACGTCACTTGTTACCAGCTCGATTTGAAAAAATAAGGTTGATTATTTTCAGAACGACGGTGATTGTTCAAATAATGAATATATATTCATAGAGTCTATTGCGTTTCTATTGTTAAAGACGTGTTCTCTAAACGTCCTCTGTTATAATAACACATCATGAAATATAACTCATTCCTGGATCATTCTGAAAGTGCAGTACTGCTTTAACAAGGACTTATGACTATTTACAATACAGTTGTATTTTTTTAAAAACAAAAGGTTGATTCATTTACATTTCTGATGTCATGACTGAGCTCTGGTCTCAGCTCCAGCTGCTGCTGCCTACAACACACATCTGGTTACTGGTCAAATGTTATGTATGTAATGTAAAATGACAATTGTAATCAAGTTGAAGTTTATAAAGTTAAGTTACGTTTTTTTTATTTGTTTTAAGTTTAAGGAGTTTTTAAGTTTATTTTTTTTTTCAGTTTCAGTTTTTAAATCCATTTGTTTGTAAGTTAGGTTGTTACGTTTTTAAGTTCTCATGTTGTTAAGGTTTGTTTTAGGTGTTTTAAGTGTTTTAACTTTAAGTTAAAAACCTCAACTTTATTCCTGAAACATCACAACTGTTTATTATCTCGTTAAATTACGACACAGGAAAGGACCGCCAACCACCTCAAAGCAGCAAGACGCACAGAGTACAGATGTTAAGCCTCCTCTGTAGTTGTTGTGTGTATCTTTGTAGTCATTTTGAGTCTCATTGTGGTTGTTTTGTGTCTTTTTATGGTCATGTTGTGTCTCTTTATAGATGTTCTTTGTCTCTTAGCAGCAGGGAGAGGAACCTGCACGTCCACATGTTGCAGTGCGTGCAGGAGTACATTTGAGTCTCTTCTAGAGTCAGCTTTGTGCCTCTCATGTCTCACCGTTAAACTAGAGTCACTGAGCTGAGCAGACAACACTTTGAACATCTGCTCCACAGTTCAGCAGACAGAACCAGATACACCCGTAGGTCCCCCATTTGGACGCAGAGTACATCAAAACTTAGAGAGTTTTGTGTTAAAAGTAACTGGCAGAGAACCCACGAAGAACGAATATAGTGATGTTATAGTTCTGCAGAAACCTCAGCGTCCTGGGAACAACATGAACTAGGTCACTTCTACATGAGACAAACACATCTCCCATCAGCCAAGCAAACAAATAACAAAATATCATAAATCATACTCGATATGACTGGGACAGACCGGAGAAAAAGGCTGCTACACTCCGTTAGCAACGTGCTACCTACGAACATGCAGCATGAAAAAGCACGAGCGCCTGACGGAGATTACGGACATAGTTTCCATTTCTCTCCCCGGTAAACCATCGCAGAGATATTCAGCTTCGAACACAAAAAGTCACACAGCTTTCATCGAATATTGTACTTACTTTTGGTCGAATCTCAGCGAAAAAATGGAATATCTCCTACTTCCACTTCATGTTTGTCCAGCTGCTGGTGCTCCGTGTGAATCCGTTCGATTCGTGTCTCTCCGACACTCCTCGGATTCTTGGGAGGGTTGGAAGCTCAGCAAATCAGATTTCAGAGCTGGACCTTTTTGAGCTTTATTGGCTAATAGTGCTGTCAATCATCTAGCTTTCAATTCCAGGCAATTCTATTGGCTCCTACGGTTCGAAGGATGTCTCAATGGTGAAAATCGGAGAAGGGGGGGCTGAGATACAGCCCTGAACAGAGAGTCTGAAGCAGGATTTGACCTTAAACTAAATAACTAAAAAGGGCATAGAAAGAGCTTAAAACACTCAAAAAAGGTCCAATCTTCGGTCTATTGATTCAATGAACATCATGAGTGATACATAGAAGTGATATAGAGTGTTTTTGAATTTTAAAAATACTTTTTTATTCAAATCTTGGAGTATTTGATCAGTTTTCTAATTTGAAATGCTCTATATTTCATAAATGTTTCACTGTATCTATGTATAGCTGTGTATATAGAGCCTATATCAGTTGTTCTAAGAGCCCAGCATATTAAAAGTCTTGGATACCCATACTTTCCAAAAAACAATACCCTAAAAGTGCTGTTTTTCAAGATCGAGCTTTTGAGTTTTCCAAGTTCTGCTGTGTTCCATCCTTATCTTATGTGAACCAGTAACATGTATTCTGATAGTTCCATGATTTTTCTCATCTCAAAAATATATAAAAAAAAATATTTATTTTTTTATTTTTTTATTTTTTTTTATACAATTAATTAGGTATTTCTTATCTTTATTCGAGCTGAGGCCTGCAAATAGGCCTCGTTTTTAAAAGGTTTTAAGACACGTTGTCCTGTCACACAGAAAGCTCCAGATCCAGAGGAACATGAAGGAGCTGATGTTCAACTGTGGTTCTGTTCCCTCACAGTCTGGAACAGAACCCTTTACACACAAAGCTCTTATAGATCTATGTTCATCATTTAAACATGAAGATAATGGAGCAACATTTTGACCACAACTCATTTCAATTCAACCTGTTCAAGCCGAGAGAGACGCTCATAAACACATCATGATAAAAAGAGGATCTGTGTGAGCTCACATGTATGAAGTTACCTTATTACCACCAGTACCAGCCTCTTCTCATGTTATAACAGACACAGATTAGCTTGTAACAAACAGGAAGAGAAGATAAAACCTGAACCTGAACTCAATCAAGGCTTCACTTTAGTTTCTCAACTGACAAACAGATTGTGTTCAGCAGCTTAATATTTACACTTTATGTTCATGAATCATGTCAACAGGAGAATAATAAAGCTGACTATCTGTTGTTCTTTAGTTTATTACAGTTTCATGTCATTATCACCAACGTTCATGTTCTGACTTCACATGATGGAACTGGATTAGAGATGAAACCCTGATTTAATAAGACTCGGTTTAGTTTTAATGTCAGTTCTAACAGGGTGAGAAATGATTCACTAACATGCCATCAAACTATTAAATGATCAAGTTCTTTATAATCAAGGTTTTTATATCTTCATGTGTTTTATGTTCAATGCTTTTTTCCTTCTGAAACAATAAAGTTGATGTAAAATGAGCCTATTTTATTGTTTATTTAGTTTTTAGTTTATTTTTAATATTTCATTTATTTACTTTCCTTCTCTTTTCACATTTATTTTAACTTTTGTTTCTTCTTTTGATTTTTGCTCTTTTCTGTTTATAACATTTAAAGTCACGTATCAATAATATTATTAATATGTTTATATCTTATGTTTGTAGTCTATATTATTCCATTAGATACTATAGGCCTACATTTATATATTATATTATAACAATATATTTGTATTAATAATAGAATATTTATTCTATTGTACGCTGTGATTGTAGTTTATATGAAGCTACTGTTACATATAAATACATATTAAATGACATATTTATATATTCTAACAGATGAAGTATTATGCAGCTCGTTTTGTTTTGTTCTGTATTTACTGTAGAATTCATAATCATTTAACTCCGTTTTATTAAATGTGTTACTAATTATTAACACAGTGATATCTGAAATCAAGCAGCGGCGTCATATTTATGTTTTACGGTCGTTACGCTGAGACGAGGATTTAATAATCACATCACGTGTTACAGGTTCAGTCGCTGCTGCTGACGTGCCTCTGAGCAGAAACCCTCGTTGCTGTAAAGTGTCATGTGATCAGTGAGTTTCTCTGTGTGCAGTAACAGAGAGGTCCACAGCGCCCCCCAGTGGTTTCACTCTGAACTATACAGATTTAAGACTCCACTGATTGATCAGTTAACAATCCTGCTTGACTTTCAGCCACATCACGTGATTCATTCATGTGTTTATAGTCATGACATCATGTCTCATTCAGACCAGTAGGACTGAGCATCTGAAGCTTCTCCTTCAGCTGTAGACGACTAAAGGACATTATTGAAGAACATTTTACCACTATGAACTCTAAAAGACTTTGGGATTCAATGAAAGCCATTACCAATATGGAACCAAGCAAAAGTCATATTTCTTCTGCTGATGACTTACAGAGAGCTGATGAAGTGAAGGACTTCTGCCTCAGGTTCCAAATGATGGATCCGATCCGTGCAGCAGCCTGTCTCACAGACGACTTGAGCAGAAGGCCTGAGGTGGATAACTACAAGGTGCGGTTCCTGTTCCGTCAGTTATGCACTAATAAATGCAGCGGACCTGATGGGATTCCTGCCGGCCTCTTCAAGAGCTGCGCTGACGAGCTAACTCCAGCTCGGTGTCCTCTCGTTCAGCGCTCTCTGGACTCACCGGCCCTGCACTGTGGGGAACAACTGTTATCAAAGAAGTGCTGCCCAGTTGAGAACAACCATTATAGCCGTAGCATCGACCTCAATGGTGATGAAGCTGAGGTACACTCCGAGCTGGACCCTCGGCAGTTTGCTTGTAGAAAGCGAAGAAGCACAGATGATGCATTTAGTATGAAGCCCTGAGTCCTGAGACACTTGGAGGACAGTAAGACATATGACCCTTTACCTTTTATTGATTTCACTTCAGCTTGCAATACTCTTCAGCCGTATTTAGTACTTGATCAAATGAAACAGATGAATGTCGATTCTTTTAGTATCAAATGCTATTTTTCTTTCCTAACTAACAGTCCAACATGTAAAGAGAAATAAAGCAATATGTGAGCCTAAATCATATCTATATACAAACTATATCCTGAAGGAAGTGTTAGCTCCCCAGTTCTCTTCACATTCTATACTAACAGGTGTGTGAGCAGAACTCCCAATGACGTTGTAAAATCCTCATTCTTGTTTTCCCACACCAACATCAGGACACATCTCTGCACCACTCTGAAAGGAAACTCTCTGTGGACCGCTGTGACGCTCACCACCTCATCGTGACTGTGAGCAAAACTGAGGAGATGAGATTCCACCCAAAGTCACCTGAGACCAAAGTCCAGTCAGCTTCTACAATGTCCCCATGAATCAGGTTTCTTCATCTCCATGTCTTGGTGTCCACGTTGACAGCTCGCTCACCTGACATGAGCATGTTGAGAACCTTTGTTCTCGACTACAACTGAGGAGAAGGCTGAGACTGGAGCACATTTATTTACTGTGAGGTATGAGTACTGTAACTGTAACAGAGTATTTGTACTGTGAGGTATGAGTACTGTAACTGTAACAGAGTATTTGTACTGTGAGGTATGAGTACTGTAACTATAACAGAGTATTTTCACTGAGGTATGAGTACTGTAACTGTAACAGAGTATTTGTACTGTGAGGTATGAGTACTGTAACTGTAACAGAGTATTTTTACTGTGAGGTATGAGTACTGTAACTGTAACAGAGTATTTGTACTGTGAGGTATGAGTACTGTAACTGTAACAGAGTATTTTACTGTGAGGTATGAGTACTGTAACTATAACAGAGTATTTTACTGTGAGGTATGAGTACTGTAACTGTAACAGAGTATTTTACTGTGAGGTATGAGTACTGTAACTATAACAGAGTATTTTTACTGTGAGGTATGAGTACTGTAACTGTAACAGAGTATTTTACTGTGAGGTATGAGTACTGTAACTATAACAGAGTATTTTACTGTGAGGTATGAGTACTGTAACTGTAACAGAGTATTTTACTGTGAGGTATGAGTACTGTAACTATAACAGAGTATTTTACTGTGAGGTATGAGTACTGCAACTGTAACAGAGTATTTGTACATTGTTCTTCAACAGGTCTACCCTTCTCTACGTGTTATTGAAGTATTCAACAGGTCTAAACACTACAGTACCCATGAGCCTCAGCTGCTGGTTGCCATGGAGAGGAAGTCAAAAACAGAAGGACCGACGAGGTCAAAGGTCAATTCATTTCATCCAGTGAGGATTTTATTCTCCTTTATTCTAAATCCCCTGCCGAATATGAATACTAATGCGTGTATTAATGTGTGTATTAATGTGTGTATTAATTATATATATATATATATATATATATATATATATATATATATATATATATATATATAATGAATACATTTTAAACATAATACATCAAGGTTTAAAGATCCAGGTCCTCTTCTAACAATAGCTCAAGAGGAGCTTCTCTTCCAGATGTCCTCCACTAGATGAGGCCATTCTTCAGTGTTACTTTGTGCTCTTGATGCTTTTTAACTGAGTTACAATGAGCTCCATCTCCACCAGCTACGACCTTAAAGTACCTTCTACATCATAACCACCAATAATAACCATCAATAATATAATCACTGAACATTCTGCATCATGAGTACTTTTACTTTCAATCATTTCAGTCCTTCTGTACTTTATCTGAAGTAACATGTTGAATGCAGTACTTTAAGGTATGATGCAGTATTTCTGATACTTGTACTTCTTGAGTACATGACCTGAATACTTCCTCCATCACTATTAATGGAAGTGAAGAAGCTCCACATTAACGTTGGGTAGGATGAGGGGATGTAGTGTAGCCTTCCTGTACTGACCACATGAGCAGAGTGTTAGAGATTAGTTCTTGTTCCAGCATGGAAACAAGGCTCAGTTCACAGTGTCAGCAGCGTCACACACAGACACACGTCAGGGTAACACACAACTCCATGAATACTGAATCACAGGATTCATCAGCAGGGAGAGGAACCTGCACGTCCACATGTTGCAGTGCGTGCAGGAGTACATTTGAATCTCTTCTAGAGTCAGCTTTGTGCCTCTCATGTCTCACCGTTAAACTAGAGTCACTGAGCTGAGCAGACAACACTTTGAACATCTGCTCCACAGTTCAGCAGATAGAATGATCTTAAGACACGTTGTCCTGTCACACAGAAAGCTCCAGATCCAGAGGAACATGAAGGAGCTGATGTTCAACTGTGGTTCTGTTCCCTCACAGTCTGGAACAGAACCCTTTACACACAAAGCTCTTATAGATCTATGTTCATCATTTAAACATGAAGATAATGGAGCAACATTTTGACCACAACTCATTTCAATTCAACCTGTTCAAGCCGAGAGAGACGCTCATAAACACATCATGATACAAAGAGGATCTGTGTGAGCTCACAAACACACTGTGAGGAATTTAAGTTTAGACGTATATTAGTATGATTAAAAGCACACCTGAAGAAAGTATAAAATATCACAATGTATAAAAATGTCACAGAATATTCACTTATGGAATGTATTATATTTTTACAGTATATTCACTTGTAGAGGATAGTACATATGTACCATATGTTACTTACAGAAGTGTTAAACCACATATTCTTAATCACTGAATGTATTAGATTAGAAGTATAGTCACTGAATGTTTAGAGCCATGAGGGAGAGCTAGGGTTTCAGATCTTTCATGACCATATATGGAGATAAGATGAGTTGGAGTGGAACCAACACCAGGAGGAGACAGGGCGTGGTCAAGCGAGGGGTAGGACATCGCCAGAGGAGGAGAGACTGACCAGATCAACAAGTTTGACCAATAGTGAGCATTGTCCGAGGCCAGGAAGGGACAATTGAATTTCAGCCAGTCACTGAAGCTGATGCTGGATTTTAAAAGTAAACCGATGACTTTCAAGTATAAAGACATTGTACCGGAGAGAAGCGGTTCAGTTCTTGATGTTCATGTTTTACAGCTAACTGGCCTTGGTCGGACTGTTGGACAGGACGTGTTTGAACTCGGCTTTGTGAAACCTTACTATCGATAGTGTATTTCAGTTTGTAATTGTTTTTTAGCTTCTGTCAATTATGAAATACTTTTTTATTGTAAACCGGATCCAACAGATTATTTGGCACGACTCCGTTGCTCAAAGAAACAACAGAGTGTGAAGTCCGCAGCCTCCTGCGAGGAGAAGCTCCTACCACCACAAAATTTGGCGTCCCTGGGTGGGCGTCTCTCAGTGAACCTCAGGACACGGACTGGACGAGGCGTTGACCGGCGATACCTTCGGGGCCCCACGGACAAAGAGGTAGGCAGAACCTTTTTAATAAAAATCTGTATAGTTAGATAGAAAGACTTAGCAAAGGTATCGGAGGTCGGCGCTTCTGAAGGCCGGACAAGAGGAGAAGCTGCAGGAGGCCGGTAAAGTGTATTAACTTGAAATGTAAAGTGAAGAGACTGTATTGCATGCGGAAACACATTTGCAAACTGATTACAAATTTGAGCGTGATTTTTTAATGTAAATTCCAACCAGGCTAAGAGAGCTGGTCGAGGAATTCCGTCTAGACAAAGGGCTGTGACGAGAGAGACAAACCGGGATGTCTGTCAGAGAATGATCGCCGAGGCAAGAGTAAAGCCATAAGGGGCTAAGAGCACCGATTGAATTAAACGATTTACAGTGAATTGCGAATGAGATGCGTGAAGCCAGCGACGGCTACTTCATTGCCTCATCTTGGCGTTCTGTGTTTAACAATACGGTGGCTTATCTACGGGTGGGAATGAATTTGTAATAGAGGGAATATTGGCCGAGGCTAGCGAAGCAAAGCTAAGTACGGTAATTAGCCGTAACTCTACCCGCAAGGGGGGAGGGAATCGATCCTCGGGGCGTGGTTCGCTGGTTTTGACTTGAGTCTAAGGAGACTAAATTCCAGGGTGGTGAAAGGGGAAAAGTACTGGGGAAGTTGTATTTAGTTTTGAGTGTGTGTATCTTTTGATTAATGCCACTGTGTTGTTGATAAAATGGTGTGTTGTTGATAAAATGGTGTGTTGTATTCTCTGATTAACGTCGCTGTGTTGTTGACGTTACGTGGTAAGAGAGAGTATTGTGGTAGAAATAAGGCTACTGTGTAGCTTAGATAATATTGAGTAGATTAAACTGTGATTGAGGTGAGACGTGAATGAATGGTTACCTGGAGGAAGGCAACCTCTTTTTTTTTTTCTTTTTCCATTACATTTTTCCAAATGTAATGGTAAAAATATGCATAAACAACTATGTGTCCTTGCTGTGAACCCGAAACTGGAAATAGCAACTGTAGCTTATTAATTTCACCTTATCTGAAGTCAAGAAAGTTGAAACTATGCAATAATGAGGAGCCTGTCCTCCTCTTTCCTGAAAGGTATTGAAACTGTGGGGACTCAGCAAAATACGACAGATAAGCCCTTGTGGGTGTGACTCCCTTGAGAGATAATAACTGTATAAAGAGTATTGAATATTGTTTTTCGTTGAAGGCTTTCTCAACAGACTGCTGTGATACGTGCTCTGTTGAATTATTCTCCCATTTGCAAATTATTAAACAGACAAAGACAACTTTGAATCTATAGAACAATTTATTATTTTGATTTGTGAACAAAACTCTTCTCCCGATTTATCATTAGAAATTTTCCTCAACAGCTTGGTGTCAGAAGTGGGATCGTTTGAAGCTCCGTCGGGACCCTGAGGACGTCCGGTAACTGGCCACTTCAGGATCCACCAAAAGCGATTCTGCCCCATACCTCGACATATTACAGAGAGAGGAGACCGGCGACCAAAAGAGGACTTGACTTCACAACAATCCAGACAAAGAAATAATTTCTTCATATCGGGTAAGAAGTTGAAATTCCAAATTTAAAAATGTAATTCTTAGAAGAAGGAGTACGTCTAACAAACGTAACTCCAGAATTACGTAATATAATACAAACTGAGAGATTTAAACCTTGGTGTTTAATACTATTCTTCTATGATAATTTGTCTTTTTATACTTTTATGGGTTTTATTTGATTAAGGTTATTACAAATTAATAGAACATATTTCTGTTTATGACGCCATTATGAATCTTTTTAAAGGAAGACCGGAATGAGAAATACAGTATAACGATTGTACTCGGATCAAATTTATTTTCGAGATTGTGTTTTTCATGCCTTTGACCTGAAAAGGAATGAGGTTACGAAATAACGGTTGAACTTTAAATACAAAACATTTAAAAGAAAACTGATCCACCATTCTCTTCCTCTTCTATGTATCTGAGTCTAACAGGTGCTGGCGGCCCTCTCCTCAACACATGCCCGCCACACGCACCACCACCACCATACCTACCTAACAACCAGTGGTGACCGCACAGCCTCTGTGCTGCCTTCCTCTTCACCCATGGAAGGGTGGCCACCCACCCCTCCCTCTCTTCCTGGAACCAAGGGGGACCACAAAGAGACCCACCCACCGGAAACAATGTTTGTTTCCACTGTGGCCAACAAGGACACTGGTCCAGAGACTGTCCACAAAGGGGCCCACAGAGGGCCATTGGGGACGTGATCGAGCCAGAGACCGGACCGATGACCACACCCAGTCTTATTGACACGATGGGGATGATGCAGAAGGTGCATGTGAGGAGGAGACAGCCACCCGCCCTGTGAAACCTCGTGAAAAGGGAAGTAAAACACACACACACACTGCCACCTGCAATGAAGAAACGCTTTCTGCACTAACCGCACGAACATACACACCCACACAAGAGCAACAGACAGCACTCACTGACATCATCAGTCATTTAGAACAGCAACAGAATGACAAACACACTTATGCTAAATTCTCTGACTACTCATTTAAAGAAATGCCTCCAACCACAGTATTGGTAAACGGTAAAGAGCTATCTTTTCTTGTAGACTCAGGAGCTACTCATTCTGTGATTCAACAAAAGTTTTTTCAAATCGGAGTATGAGTGGTAGATATGTATATTCTCAAGGGGCATCGGGTTTAACTGTAACTGAGAAATGTACTGTTCCCATGACTAGTGTGCACACTGACCTTACCGACCCTGACCCAGACATTAAAGTGAAACATTCATTTTTGTTATCATCTTTCTGTCCAATAAATCTAATGGGGAGAGACCTCATGTGCTCTTTTGGCATCTGTTTGATCTCCACTCCCACAGGACTTAAAGTGGTAAGACAACAAACTATTACTCAGCTGACTGCCAACATGACTGATCCACTGTTTGTGTATCAATGGAAAATTCCTTTTGATCAAGCAAAACAAATGACAGACTTGGCTGACACTCGTGTGTCACCTGACCATGTGCCCTGACCACCTGCATGGCACAGCACATGTGTCAACAGGACCTGATGACGAATATGAAAAGGATTTTTGCTGCAATTTGAATGACCACATTGTATGTGCCACACTCTTTTGGTCTTCGTATAAATCCGCTATTTCTGTTTTGTTGTCTTAAATCCAGGATCACCTGTTCCAGGTGCCACACTCCTACCCACATATCTCGCTGTCCAAATCTGTGACAGATCAGTGGAGAGACTTGGGCCCTTTCGTTAAATCCTGTGAAGCATTGACTGACAGCAGACAACAAGTGACCCTCAGGTTATGCATTCACCGGATCTTAAAGCAGTAAATTCAGCGGTCCATGCACAGTTAAACGCTGCTCTAACTTGAATCCTGCATCTCTTCTCCCTATTCCAGGTGACGGAGAGGAGCATAACTGTTTGGCTGAGCTCCAAGCTCAATGCACTCCTCGCCCCGATCTTCTGGACACACCACTGCCTAACGCTGACCTTGTTTTGTATGTTGATGGTTCTGCCTCACGTGACCCTCAAACTGGAACTAATCTTGTTGGTTTTTCTATTGTTTCTGACTCAGCTGTTCTCTGTTGTGGACCTCTTCCATGTCACCTCTCAGCCCAAGCAGCAGAGCTCATCGCACTCACCGAGGCTTGCAAACTCGCTGAGGGTAAAACAGTCACCATTCACACTGACTCCAGATATGCTTTTGGGGTAGTTCACGATTTCAGTGCATTATGGAAACACAGACATTTTCTAAAATCAGATGGTAAACCTGTCTTACACCACACACTCATAGGTGACTTATTGGAATCAATTCTGTCACCTGGGGCAATCTCTGTCTGTAAATGTCATCAGTGTTTAATGTGTGAGCTGCACATTTACAAAGGAAATGCTCGGGCAGACACAGCTGCAGAAGCTGCTGCTCAGCTTCCTCTTGACACACCGCAGCCTAACCCTGTCATGGTTTCACCCCCCTTCTTCCCCCAGAGGAGAGCATATTTCTCCACAAAACTTGATCCTGTCGCTGCAGGCCTACCGCAGTGTCTCTGTGCAGTGGCTGCGGCTGAGAAAGCACTAGCCGCTTCCTGTGGTATTGTGGGTTATGCGCCGTTGACCCATTTAGTCCCTCATTCTGTGTCTTTGATCCTTCTCGAACAGAAGTCATCACATCTTTCTGCAGCGCGATATTTGCGTTATCACACACGTCTCTTGGACATGCCAAACGTAACTGTTAAACGCTGTACTAATCTTAACCCGGCATCATTACTTCCTATTCCTGGTGATGGTGAGGAGCATAACTGTTTATGCTCCAAGCTCAGTGCACTCCTCGACCTGACCTTCTGGACACTCCTCTGACCAACTGTGACCTGGTAATGTATGTTGATGGATCTGCCTCTCGCGATCCACAGACTGGTACTAATCTTGTTGGTTTTGCTGTTGTTTCTGACTCAGCTGTGTTCTGTTCTGGTCCTCTTCCATGTCACCTCTCAGCCCAGGCAGCCGAGCTCATCGCACTCACTGAGGCTTGTAAACTCGCTAAGGGTAAAACAGTCACCATTCACACTGACTCTCGCTATGCATTCGATGTAGTTCATGACTTTGGTGCTCTGTGGAAACACAGACAATTTTTGAAATCAGATGGCAAACCAGTTCTACATCACACACTCATTGCAGAACTGTTGGAATCTATTTTGCTACCAACTGAGATTGCAGTATGTAAATGTGCTGCACACACATCTAACACTGATGACGTTTCAAAAGGAAATGCTTGTGCAGATGCTGCTGCAAAAGCTGCTGCACAGATTCCTCTTCACATTTCTTATGATGACAAAACCCACTCATTATTTACAGTCCCTTCTTCTCTTTCAGCCATGCAGTCACTCTCCACACCGGATGAGAGGCGCCTTTGGGCCTCAGCTGGCTGCAAGTTCACTGATGGACTGTGGTCTGGACCTGATGGCAAACCTTGTTTGCCTAAACATTTCTTTTCTCACTATGTCAAATTAACACATGGGTTAGACCATTCCAACTAAAATATCAAGTGACAATGGTTCTCATTTTGTAAATCAGGCCATAACAGCATTAAGTGCATACGTGGGTATTGACTTAAAAACACACTGTGCATACCATCCAGCCAGTGGAGGCGCTGTAGAAAGAGAAAATGGAACACTCAAGACCAAGTTAGCGAAATGTTGCGCTGACACAGGTCTTCCTTGGACAAAAGCCCTGCCTCTAGTGTTGATGTACATGTGAATGAGACAACAAACACGCAGCAATCTGAGTCCTTTTGAGATTTTGTTTGGTGCTCCACCTCATGTAGGCACCGAGGCACCGAGAGCTCCTCTTCCATCCACCGCACTATGCGAACATGAAACGTTAACATATTGTGCACAACTCTCCTCTGCTTTATCTAACATAAGAAAACAGGAGTCTGCAGCCCTTCCACAACCAGCAACAGGACCGCTACACAAGCTGCAGCCTGGTGATTTCGTGGTGGTCAAGGACTTCAGGAGGAAAAGCTGGAAAGCCAAGCGCTGGCAGGGACCGTTCCAGATCCTACTCGTCACTCACACAGCAGTCAGGGTAGCTGAACGTGCTACTTGGGTGCACGCAACTCACTGCAAAAGGGTTCCACCTCCTGCTGAGACGACTATAACTCCTCCTGCTCCTGTCCATGCCAGTGCGAGGAAATAGGAGCCCTCTACCAGTGACACACTGCTCTGTGTCACCATCGAGGGATCTACGTGACGTGCGGTAACCAACGCGGGTGAAGCAAGTGACCTTTGAGAGAGCTACCCATTCGGCACCACACCCAAAAATACACATATAGTTGCATACACACATTTAGAACCAAAAGACAGTGTTTCTGATAGTTTTGTGGAAACTTCAGGGTGTCAACAGAAACAAAACTGATCACACAAACCAGTTGCTCGGGTGAATTCCATACAAACTGGTTGGCTGTTAGCACTCTCTCTCATCATGGAACGAAATCGACCATGGAATCTGTTCCGCCGCTCTGGTGGCGTTTGTGTAACATTATGTATAATACTTCTGATGTTATTGAAATGTATAAACAGACAAAGACAACTTTGAATCTATAGAAGACTTTATCATTTTGATTTGTGAACAAAACTCTTCTCCCGATTTATCGAAATTTTCCACACCACTGCTTCAGTGTGTAACCATAGCTATTTAAATACAAAAGACTAAAATAAACAATCGGGACATTGGTGAAAGGCCAAGTCCCGGTTTAGTGAAATAAAGAGTGTGTGGAGTTGGTGGACTACTGAAAGAAAGGTGACTGAGCCTTTTGTTCTATGAGAGTTCCAGGCACATGCTCGTGGTTAGTAAAGTCTTCTGTGTTAGCTACGAGATAGCTTGCAGCACATGTTCGCAGCTAGCTTGGCTTGTTTTGAGTGAGCTGCAGGCTCATGCTAGCGGTTGGCCTGGCCTTTTGTTGTGTGTTAGCTACTGGCTCATGCTAGTAGTTAGCTTAGCCTTTTGTTTTGGCTACGAGACACGTGTTGTGAGCACAGGGTCTTAAGAAAAATAGAACTACAAAATAGTTTGCTCTCTAGTGCCCCGGAATACTAATTGCATTAGGACTACAGAAAGTCTGCTATCTGGTGGGCTGAAGAAGTAGGCACAAAATAGTTCAATGGAAGTACGTCATCCAGTAAATTACAATAGAGTGAATTTTGGAGAGAACCTTGTAACTTTATTATTTTAATTCTATAAGCTTAAATTCAACACTTTAATTTAGTTGTTATAGTTAGTTTTAATTAGACGTTTTTAACTATCACTGATACATTTAATTGTACTTGTTAGATAATTAATTAAATTTTAATCCAACGGTTAAGATAATTGTAATTCAACATTTTAAATTCCATTGATAGTTTTGATTTCACTTTTTCAATTGTAAGGCTAGTTTTAATCCAACATTTTAATTTACGTTGTTAAACTTAAATTTAATACAGCATTTTAAATTTGATTTGAATTACCATAGATCATTGAAATTTTGATTCAGTATTTGGAATTTTTGGAATTTTGGATTTTTAATCTTGGATTTTGATTTTAATTTAAATTTTTGATTGAAAAAAATGATTTTTAATTTTAGTTCCAAAATTGTAATATTCACGATTGATTGATTTAAGTTGATTGCTTTATAAATTTCCATTGCATACATTTTCACACGGTCAGAATTACGATTAGAGAAGAGCTTCGTAGGATAGTGAGAAGTGTGAAGTTTTAAAAAACAGATTAGAAACACTCCCAGGCTGCATGATGGTCTAACTAAACACTCAGGAAATGCTGGGGACAACCAGAGAAAGGATGGAGGACCAAACGGAGCCCAAAGAAAGGAAAAAGGAACGGGAGAAAATGAAGAAATATCTGGAAAGATGGCAAAAGAACGGGTAGTTTCCAGAAGTGGTGGAACCTACTGCTGATCAGAGGTCACAGGTTACTGCTGATCACAGGCTGATCACAGGTGTGGAAAGAGGCTGCAAGGGCAAGAAACGATGCCACTGTTGATTATGAAGGAGCCAGTTTCACGAGCAGGTACGACAAGAAAAGAGCCCTCGACAAAGCAAAATCAGGGGAGGAGAATTGGACATGGAAACAGATGACGAAGGGGAAACTAGGAGAAGGACGGAGCCTCAATCCACAGACCTAACCACGTTCATGTTGGAAATGATGTGAGAAGACGTGAAAATATTGGCTCAAGAAAGAGAAAACATAGAAAAGTGCCTAGGGATCCAACATAGGTTTGAACCAGTTTATCATCCAGTATTTCAGGGAATAGCGGAGAGAGCCAATCAAACTTTAAAAAGAAAAATTGCTAAAATCTGCCACAGCACAATGGCCTGACGCCCTACCATTAGCACTGATGTCCATGAGCAACACAGAACACAATAACACTCATTTGACACTACATGAGATACTCACAGGCAGGCCAATGTCTGGCCCACCAAGGTCCAGCAGTCATGGTCCTAGCTTAGATCTGTTAACCCTAGAAATTGAGGAATATACTAGGGCGCTAACTAAAATGAGTCGAGTTTTGTTTTCACAGGTGACGAACGCAGAGGCAGCCGCTGAAAGGGGAAAGCTGGTCCCTATTGTATTACCAGGTAGCTGGGTGTGGATAAAAGTCCATAAGCATAAGTGGAGTGAACCAAAGTGGACCGGTCCGTGGGAGGTAATATTGGCAACCTTGCATGCGGTAAAGGTAAAAGGTAAACCTGGAGCTAATTGGCACCACCTCACTCACTGCGCAGAAGCTAAGGCACCAAGCTGAACCCGAGCAGAGACTTGATTAAACATCGCCCGAGCAAATCTTGAAACTGTAAATACACCAAAAGAGGGGTTAGACGGTACCAAAAACGATGCCTCCCCCACAGACTAAAAAATTGCATCCATTCAGACATCCTAAATTCAGTGGGCTATGGAAGTCAGTAATTATTCTTTTCTTGATTTAAATAGTAGTAGTAGTTCCAATATTAGTATGGGAAGTTAAATATAATCAGGATCTACAAAATTAATGCAACCAGACTAAGACTAAAAACTTAACTCCCGTAACTAATTGTTCCAATTTATTTATTTATTTGTTTATTTATTTATTTATTTTGCAGGGACAATGCACACCAATCAACAGTGAAACTGTAGGTGAGCCAGAGAGGCTAGTTTTCATCTGCTGTCCCCGGCCAGATGTTCGAAGGCTGCCTCAAAATTACAAAATTTCAAATAAAATGGAATTCAAATTCATAGATAGACAGTAATGTATAGTCAAAACTAATACACATATAAGCAAAAAAAAAAGTGTACGACACTAGAGCAGAGCAGAACAAACCCACCTACAGTACAAGCACATATATAACACTGAGACACATAACACACGTCAAACATGGAAGATAGCAACACTGAACAAGACAAATGCACATATAGGTAAAACAAGCAGGCAGGACAGACAGTACATCTCGAGTGACAGTTTTAACGCATAGTCCTGTTTTTTCATTAAACTCCAGATGTCACTAATTAGCCATGCAAGTGTGTTCTTTTGATTTTGTTTAATTTTGGCTTTTTTAAGGAAACTGTTAATTGTGGTCTGTATTGTGGATAAGAAGATGTTGCTGTCATCCTCCACACTTGTACCTGTTAAACAGTTGCAATCAATCAATTCCTTGTATAGCATCCTCAAATGAATTTTGGTCACCTTTCGGTATTCTTAATTGATAAGCTTTTCTGGTAGAAGAGATATTAAAACGTTTCTTTGTTAGTTTTCTTGTTAAAAGTATTAAATTATGGTCAGACATACCAGTTACCATATTGTATGTTTTGATAATTCTTTCTGGTTTATTACTAAAAATCAAATCAGTCTGGGACTGAGAAGAGTGAGTTATCCTTGTGGGTTCGTTCACCAACTGGGTCATATTAAAACTATCAATTGTACGTTTTAGGGATTTTCTTCCAGACTTATCCTCCCAATTTACATTAAAATCACCCATTAATATAACCTCTTTGTCAAAGTCACATTCCTTTAACATGGAATTAAGCTGATCATAAAATTCACATTTTGACGATGGTGGTCTGTAGAGACAGATAAGAGTAAAAGACATTTGAGATGATATTGACACTTTCAGACCAATACATTCCAATTTGACATCACTTGACTACTCAATCTGGCTGCAGTTAAGGTGTTCTTTAACGTAAAACATTACTCCTCCTCCTTTACCACTAGATCTATCTCTTCTAAATATATTGTATCCACGTACATTCAAAGCAACAGAGGGCGAGTTTATATGTAGCCACGTTTCTGAGAGACATAGAAAGTCCAGGTTTGAATCCACAACAAGATGTTTTATTTGATCCATTTTAGGCACGAGACTTTGAATATTCAAATGCCCCCCAAACAGTCCTTTAGGTCTTGTGTGCGTATCCCAGATCACCCGGGCATGATTGACCGTTTTGAAAAGTTTATGTTTTTATACGTAATCTTCTGATAGCTGGATTCAGGCCGCTTTGTTTCACTTTCGTTGTTACAGCGTAATGTTCAGAGTTTTCAATTTGTTGTGAGCAGGTATCCATATCAGTGTGTGAGTTAGTCAGTGGACTGAAATGAGTGACAATTGAGTTTGTATTATCGATGGGTAAAGTGTCTCTTCCGTCGCAGTATGTGTGGATGGTGTAGGTCTCAGGACTCACCCACTTGTTGGTGTTGATCCGGACGCCAGACCGGGTGGTAGCTGGCATGCTGCTGCTGGGACCTGGGTGTAGCCTTGTGGTAGATGGCACGCTGGGGCCTGGGCCTGACCCTATGGTAGCTGGCATGCTGATGTTGGGGCCTTGGTGTAGCCTGGTGGCCGCTGGCATGCCACTGCTAGGGCCTGGGCCTAGCCTAGTTGTAGCTGGCGTGCTACTGCTAGGGCCTGGGCCTAGCCTGGTGGTGCAATTCCATTGAAATGTTCTTTCTGCCAGAAAATGGAATAAGCAGTCAAATATCCGTGTCCAAAGAAATTCAATCTCGGTGAGTTATTCAAAAGTGCAGAATGTCCAGGAGTAAGTGATTGATTTCCAGCCAAACAAAGGCCTTGAGCAGGTGGAACAAGCAAAAACCACAAGCTGAATAACAGTGTCCAAACAGCTCCATTTTCTCTGTATCTTTTATCTGATTCTTCTGATTTGATTCAAGTATTTCTATGAGTTGAAGCATTTTCGTTGAAAAGCATCGGCTAAAACTGATAGAATCTGGAGTAAAATGTTAAATAAGAGGATTGGTGAGGAGCCCAACACACCACACCTGTCCTCGGCGGCCATCTTGTTTAGCAAAGCTTTCAGGACGGACATGCAGATTTTGACATACATTGAGATGCTTAAGAGCAGGAGACAAACTGAACTTTTGGCTCATCCTCTGCAGACTGCGCTGCAGTGTGTATGACGGTGAAGCCTTCTCTGGCCAGAGAATGAATACTTTAAAGACAAACTTCTTTCCTCAATGTTTCTTGTTTCAGTATTCAGTGTTTATTGGACTCACTCAGTACTATAGTTTTTCTTCCACGACAAACCCCAAACCAGATCTTAAAAACCGACTAACAATGATTAGAGCTTTAGTGCTCAAAGAAACAACAGAGTGTGAGGTCCGCGGCCTCCTGCGAGGAGAGGCTCCTACCACCACAACACCCACACACTTCTACATTAACTCAGCTGATTTCCTGTAAATGAAGAGGGGCGGAGCTACAGTGACCATATGATACAGGTACATGAGAACAGGGATGGAACCCTGAAGTATTCAGTCACAAAGTTCAGACTCCATTTTGAGTCCCGGAGCAGAAGCAGAGAAGCTGAAGGCTGAGGCAGGGTGAGTGTTAATCCAACATGTGATTGTTTTACTGTCAAAGTGTGTGAGTCACTTCTCTCCCTGTGGACTGTAGAGGACACACATGTTAGAATGAATCAACACTTTGATTCTTCTGTGAACACAAAGTCAGGATCGACTGAAGAAAACACTTTAAACCTGCTGGAAACTGTGATTCAACTGTGATACTGTGTGTGTGTGTGTGTGTGTGTGTGTGTGTGTGTGTGTGTGTGTGTGTGTGTGTGTTAGTTACTGTTTAACTCTCAGACTGACTTCAGATCAGAAGATGAGTGGTTGTGAGGAGGAAGAGGAGGACAGAGCAGAGTCTCTAGTCCCCGGCTGTCAGTCTATGAACAGTGATCGGTCCAGACATGATCCTCCAGACTTCAGTAAAGAACCTGGACCCTCAGACTCAAAGTAAGACTCTGTTTTTACTGTGAGCATGAACACACTCACATGTTTCTGACCAAACTCTGAAGTCATGTTCAGACTGTGAAGAATGTTTTTCAAACGTGTAAATCATGTCTGACTCCTGTTCAGACCTACCAGCTGCTTCTTGAATCAGTTAACATCATAACTGAGCAACATGTCGTGAAAAAGCATCATCTTCATTCTGTGTGTTGATGTTTGACTTTGTTCTTTAAATAACTACTTGTGTCAAATATGGAGAAGAAAGATGAAGCTCAAAGGTTCACTTACTGCAGAGTCAGAGCTTTCAGTGTAAAGCTTTAAATCTTCAGTAAGTGGACCTTTGAGTTTAGACTCTCTCCTCCATATATTGATCCTGAAGGTCCAGAACAAACATCCATGAGCAGTTCTGCTGGAAAAGTTCTCTGATGACTAAAACAAGACAGGAAATGGTCGACTGAACATTTGGACCTCTTCTGTTTCCATCAAGTTTGAATTGATCCTTCATTTGATAGTTGACAGTAGAACGTGACAGAAAACAGACATGAAGAAGGAAAGTGTGTGGACTTGAACCTGAGACTCCACTGTTACATGCTGTGTGTTAGACTGTTGGTCCACCACAACATGGAGACCTCTTCTGACCTCAGTTCAAACAGAACCAACTCAAGCTGAGCTGATCAGAGACTCTGTGACACAGTGAAGGACAAGATCAGCTCTCTTTAATGGAGGACTTTTACTGTGAAGGAGCTGCAGGAAGTGTTGAGTTAGTATTAATAAACAAACTACAGACAGATCACTAAATGTTTCATCAGCTGATCAGAGTTTATGAAAGCAGGAGAGTTGAAATAAAAGAACATTTTCAAACAGAACAGTAACTCTTTAACTGTTCTCTGTGAACATCTGAGCTTCTACTCACTTTAGTCCACATCTGGATCTGTTTCATCAACAACCAACAAATCACTTTAAATATATTGAAATGTCTCCACAGAGAAAAGAAGAAGAGGAGTCATGTTCCTGAGTTCCTTCTGAGGCTGATGACCAGATCCAGAACCAGAGCTGGACTGCAGACAGCCAGTGAGACCAAAAGTGTACAAAGTAAGACTGTCCATTTCTCTGCTGATGTCTTCATGTCTGGAAACAAGACGTGTTGTTTTAATACAGAGACACTTGTTTCACTGCAATGATGGAAACACACCAAGGAAAAAGGTCTCATTGATTCATGATGAACCTGCACAAACACATTTTAATAAAGTTTTTAGTGTTTCTATATTCTCAGGGACTTCAACAATAATGAGCTCAAGTTGAAGGAGCTGTATTTAACATTCAGATTATATATTAATAATTATATATGAATGAATATCTCATCAAGAACTATCATCTCTGTAAAGATATAGAGGAGTAAAGTCTACCTGAGCAGAGAATGAAGTCTCTCTCTGTGTGTTGTTGTCAGAGCTTCTCTCTGTTCACAGAGCAGGCCGCTCACGTGCATGTGAGCGTGCACGTGAGTGTGCATGTTGGTCCATGTGAGTGTGAGCGTGCACGTGAGCGTGCATGTTGGTGCATGTCAACGGCGTGCATGTGGGCGTGCATGTGAGCGTGCACGTGAGTGCGAGTGCATCTGAGCGTGAATGTGAGTTCATGTGAGCGTGCATTTGTGAGTGTGCACGTGAGCGTGCACGTGAGCGTGCCCCACTGCTTAGCTCACGTCCTTTACTCTCCACACGTTGTTGTTTAAAGGCTCCTTGAACTCCTTTTTGTCTGTTCATCAAGAAGTTGCTCTGAGACATGAAGCCAATGGATGGCAGTGGTAGTTAATGTTTGATATGAATAGTTTATAACTATATTTATTTAAAAACACTCTTCTGGTTCAGTTTATGAAACCAATAATTAATGACAATTACATATGTTTTATTTTTCAGTAGGAAAAATGAATTAATATTGTCTTCAACTTTATTCTTTTAATTTGATCTCAATCATCGAGTTGAACATGATAATTCAATCCCACCACGTTCTCATAACTGTTTTGTGGATTAACAGAACAATAGTTAGTAGTTTGAATGATTTCTTGTGTGTGAACACAAAGTGAGGAGGCCCCCAAAGAAAGTCTTTCTAGAGCCCCTGTTGTCTAGAGCCCAGTCTGGGTTAGCTCACAGCTGATAACGTGTCATCAAAGCGTAGCGTTACCCCTCGGGTAAACACTGTCAGCACTGCTGCTGTTGTTTGAACTGTTAGCACCGTTAGCTGCTATCCGCCGGCTCAGCCGTCGCCATGTTGAGAGCTGTGTGGAGTCAACAGAAACCCTCTGAGTTCCCTATTTAGCACCTTTACCTCATGAAACAGGTGAGACTGACACAGGTGGAACAAATCCAGGTGGGACAGACGATCACAAAGACAGGAAGTAAAACCAGACATGATGCATGAGAAAAGGGATCTTTCAAAATAAAACAGGAAACCGAGCATGTAAAATCCCAGAACCATGACAGAGACGGTCTCCTCCCTCAAACCAGAACCACGTCTGTAGCTACACTGACTGGAAGCTCTCTGTGTTCACATCTCACTACTTTAGTAGCTTCTAACTGAATCTAACTGAAAGTTACTTTAACTCATGAGTCCTCGTTTGTACCTTCAGATATCAGCCTGATTTTATTGTTTACTGATTGTTTTACATTACATTACATTACATCACAGTCATTTAGCAGACGCTTTTATCCAAAGCGACTTACAATAAGTGTATTCAACATTGGTAATCAAAAGAACTACTAGTCACCAGAAGTCATAAGTACATTTCCTTTTCCAAACAAGCATCTAAGAGCATGAAGCAGAGCATAACTCAGAGCCAAAGTACAGTGCAGAAACAAGAAAAACAGTTAGTGCTATAAGTAATACGAATACAATAAGTGCAACAAGCTAGTATGAATACAATAAGTGCTGAATGGAAGGCTCAGGGTAGCACTTCCTGAAGAGGTGGGTCTTAAGCCTGATGAAAGATGGGCAGGAACTCCGCTGTCCTGACGTCAGTGGGAAGTTCATTCCACCACTGTGGGGCCAGGACAGAAAACAGCCGTGACCGGGTCGATCGGCCGCCAGGACCTCTGAGCGACGGGGCAACCAATCGGCCCGAGGCAGCAGAGCGAAGTGGTCGGGCGGGGGTGTAAGGCTTGACCGTGGCCTGGAGATTGGAAGGAGCTGTTCCTTTCACTGCCCTGTATTCTAGCACCAGAGTCTTAAACTGGATGCAAGCTTTTACAGGTAGCCAGTGTAGAGAACGGAGAAAGGAAGTTGTGTGGGAGAACTTGGGGCGATTGAACACCAGGCGAGCTGCGGCTTTCTGGACAAGCTCCAGAGGTCTGATGGCCGACGCCGGGGCTCCAGCGAGTAGAGAGTTGCAGTAGTCCAGGCGGGAGATGACAAGAGCCTGGATGAGAACCTGCGCCGTCTCGTCAGTCAGGAAGGGACGAATCCTCCTGATGTTGTAGAGCAGGAATCTGCAGGAGCGTGTAACGGATGAGATGTTTGCCGAGAATGACAGTTGGTCATCCAGGGTCACACCCAGGTTCCTCGCAGTCCGAGTTGGCGTCACCACGGTATCATCAATGGTGATGGACAGGTCCCGGTGCGGGCAACCCTTCCCCGGGAGGAACAGTAGCTCAGTTTTGTCTAGGTTGAGCTTGAGGTGGTGTGTCGTCATCCACTTCGAGATGTCAGCCAAACACGCAGCGATGCGCGTCTCCACTTGGGTGTCACCAGGGGGAAATGACAAGACCAGCTGGGTGTCATCGGCATAACAATGGTAGGAGAAGTCATGCGAGCGAATAACAGAACCCAGAGATGTTGTGTAGAGCAAGAAGAGAAAGGGGCCCAGGACTGAACCTTGCGGAACCCCCGTAGTCAGCATGCGCGGTTCCGACACGGCCCCCCTCCAGGTCACCTGGTAGGATCGACCCATCAGGTAAGATGCAAACAGGGAGAGTGCAGAGCCTGAGACGCCCATCCCCTCGAGGGTAGAGAGGAGGATTTGATGGTTCACAGTGTCAAACGCCGCAGACAAGTCCAGGAGAATCAGGACAGAGGAGAGAGAGTTAGCTCTCGCGGCGTGAAGCGACTCTGTCACCGCAAGGAGGGCCGTCTCTGTCGAGTGACCCACTTTGAACCCGGACTGGTGGGGGCTGTTTTGGTGGAGATAGGAAGACAGTTGGTTAAAGACAGCACGTTCAAGTGTTTTGGATAGAAAGGGTAGAAGAGAAACCGGTCTGAAGTTCTTGACATCAGAAGGGTCAAGTGATGGTTTCTTCAGAAGGGGGGTGACTCTGGCGGTCTTGAAGGCCGTGGGAAAGCATCCTGAAACAAGAGATGTGTTGATGAGGTGGGTGAGGAAAGGAAGGAGTTCAGTCGCAATAGACTGAAGAAGAGGGGAATGGATCGGGTCAAGGGAGCAAGTGGTGGGGCGGTTAGATGTAACAAGGTTGAGGACCTCATTAGGGGAGAGAGGAGCCAGAAAGGGTAAGATGGGGTGTGGAGATGGGAGGGAGAGCTGTGGGGGCAGGATTGGACAGGGAGAGAGGGGCTGAGAGAAGGAGGATCTGATATCGTTTACCTTCTTGTCAAAGAAGTTGGCGAAATCATCAGGGAGAAGGGAGGAAGTAGGAGGAGGGGGTGGGGTTTGGAGGAGTGAAGTGAAAGTTTCAAAGAGTTTTTTAGGATTGGAAGCAGAGGTTAGGATTTTAGAGCGGAAGAACGCAGCTTTAGCAGTAGATAGAGAGGAGGAAAAAGTGGAAAGAAGAGCTTGGAAGTGAAGAAGGTCCTCCGGGAGTTTGCCTTTCCTCCATTTACGCTCAGCCTCTCTTAGGCTCCGTCTATCAGTACGCACTGAGTCCGACAGCCACGGGGCAGGTGGAGTTGGGCGTGCAGGCCTGGAGGTGAAGGGACAGAGTTTGTTCAAAGAAGAAGTAAGGGTGGAGAGGAGAAGATCAGTAGCAGTATCAGGGGATAGGAGAGAGAAGGATTCAGGGTCAGGGAAAGCAGAGGTGACAGAAGAGGAAAGATCAGCAGGGGATTCATTTCAAAGCTGAGTTCACTTCCTGCTGATGAACAATACATGTAAGAATCACTTTGAAGTTCTTTCTGACTTCAGGAACTGATGATGACTTTCTAACCTTTACTTCTTTATATGTTCTCTCTGGTTTCTCTGTTTCAGCAGATAGTGGTCTGCAGGAGGTTTTAGATGAACATAAGATCAGTCTGAAGAAGAGATGTGAATGTGTGACTGAAGGAAGTGGAACCCTCCTCAACAGGATCTACACTGAGCTCTACATCACAGAGGGACAGAGTGAAGAGGTTAATACCCAACATGAGGTGAGGCAGCTTGAGTCAGCTTACAAGAAGATGATCTTCCATGACACTCTGATCAAGTGCCACGATATCTTTAAAGCCTCAGCTGACCAACGCATCAGAGTCGTTCTGACAAACGGCGTCGCCGGCATTGGAAAAACCTTCTCGGTGCAGAAGTTCACTCTGAACTGGGCTGAGGGTTTGGAGAACCAAGATGTCAGTCTGGTGGTTCTGCTTTCGTTCAGGGAGCTGAACTTGATCAAAGATGAGCAGTACAGTCTTCTCGAGCTGATCCATGTTTTCCATCCAACATTACAGAAGGTCCCAGCAGAGAAGCTCTCTGTCTGTAAAGTTGTGTTCATCTTTGATGGTCTGGATGAAACCAGACTTTCATTGGATTTCATCAACAATGAGGTTGTGTCTGATGTCACACAGAAGGCGTCGGTCAACGTGTTGCTGACGAACCTCATCGAGGGGAATCTGCTTCCCTCGGCTCTCGTCTGGATAACTTCCAGACCTGCAGCAGCCAATCAAATCCCTCCTTCACGTGTTGACAGGGTAACAGAAGTACAAGGCTTCGCCGACCCCCAGAAGGACGAGTGCTTCAGGTGGAGATTCAGTGATGAAGAGCTGTCCAGCAGAATCATCTCACACATCAAGACATCCAGGAGCCTCGACATCATGTGTCTGATCCCAGTCTTCTGCTGGATCACTGCTACAGTTCTGCACCACATGTGGACTACAGACCAGAGAGGAGAGCTGCCCAAGACCCTGACTGACATGTACTCACACTTCCTGCTGGTCCAGACAAAGAGGAAGAAGCAGAAGTACCATGAGGGACATGAGACGAGTCATCAGAAGCTAACAAAGGCTGACAGGGAAGTTCTTCTGAAGCTGGGGAGGCTGGCGTTTGAACATCTGGAGAAAGGAAACATCATGTTTTACCAAGAAGACCTGGAGCAGTGTGGTCTTGATGTCACGGAGGCCTCGGTGTTCTCAGGAGTTTGTACAGAGATCTTCAAAAGAGAGAGTGTGATCTTCCAGAAAACAGTCTACTGCTTTGTTCATCTGAGTGTTCAAGAGTTTCTGGCTGCAGTCTACATGTTCCACTGTTTCACAAACAGGAACCCAGTGGTACTGTTGGACTTCATGGGAGAAGACTGCAAGTATTCATCTCTGGAGTACTTCCTGAAGAGAGCCATGGAGAAATCCCTTGAAAGTAAAAATGGCCACCTGGACCTGTTTGTCCGCTTCCTTCATGGCCTCTCTCTGGAGTCCAACCAGAGACTCTTAGGAGGCCTGCTGGGTCAGACAGACAACAGTCCAGAAACCATCCAGAGAGTCATCAACAACCTGAAGGAGACGAACAGTTATCACATCTCTCCTGACAGAAGCATCAACATCTTCCACTGTCTGATGGAGATGAACGACCTCTCAGTACATCAGGAGATCCAAGAGTTCCTGAAGCCAGAGAACAGATCAGAGAAGAGACTCTCAGATATCCACTGCTCAGCTCTGGCCTACATGCTGCAGATGTCAGAGGAGGTTCTGGATGAGTTGGACCTGAAGAAGTACAACACATCAGAGGAGGGACGACGGAGACTGATTCCAGCTGTGAGGAACTGCAGAAAGGCTCGGTAAGTCCAGATGTGATTAACTTTATGAATCAGTGTAGATCAGTAGTTTAGTTCTTCAAATATACAAACTATAAAATTCATATTATTCTTAAAATAGTGTTCCAGATGTTTAATACAAAAAATAATTCAGTTATATTTCATCACAGAGTGAAATCATGTTTCTGTTTCAGTTGTTGTGTTTTCACTGTGAAGTTAATGAACACAGTTATTCTATTTATTTCTAATGATTGTTATATTTCATATTGATGGAGGCGACATGCAAACCTGCTGAAACAGATGAAGCACTTTAGAGGTTGTGTTTGAGGTTTTATCACAACATGTTGCAGTATTTTACAGTCATCACTTCATGTACTTTAGGTATTAATACATGTCTGACATCATCACACTTACAGGTAACACCTGATTATTTTAACACTATGCTCAAGAGTTTAAATAGCATCTGGATCAGGCCACACCCCCTTCTTAAAAAAGCACCAGAAAACAAACAAACCAAGTTGAATTCAGGGTTCTACCTTTTATATTGTTTCAATACATTTCTATCAATTGGCTTTTCATTTGTTTTAAAGGAACAGTGTGTAACAGTTAGAAGGATTAATTGTCAGAAATGGAATATAATCTGTAAAACTATGTTTTAATCAGTGTATAGAGATCTGAAACTAAGAATGTTAATGTTTCATTGAGCTTATAAAAGTCCATCTCTATCTCTGTAGAGAGGGTCCTCTTCCACAGAGTCCTCAATGTTTCTACAGCAGAACACACTCTGGCTCTGGAGACGTTCACATTTCTATGTTATCTGAAGGTAGAGATGCGTTCTGAAACTCGCTGCTGAATTATTAAAGATTGTAGTGTTGATAAACCCTGACGTTACTGCTGCTTCAATTAGTGCTTTTTATTATTTGATGTCATTTATTATCACACTGCAGAGCTGAGCTCCTCCTACTACACACACACACATACATACATAGACACACACACACACACACACACACACACACACACACACACACAGAGACACATACATACACACACATAGATACACACACATACATACACATACACATCGACACACACACACACACACACACAGACACACAAGCACACACACACATAGACACAAACACACACACATACACACACGCACACATGAAGTGCGAGCAGAGAGGCCGCTGTGACACTTAACTTGACAGTGACTACAGTAACAAACTACACTTATTACTGTTCATGCAATAAAGTATTTGCGAGTAAAAAGCCAAAACTTTATCAATTCATCTGTGAACATGTAAATGAAAGTGAACCCTAATTCAGTCATCCATCACCGCTGTTTACACAAACACAGCATGAACGATCAGACAAAAGATCTTTTTAGCAAACTTCTCTGAGACAATGAGGGCAGAGGACAGAGGAATGGAGGAAAGAGGGAGGAGGACGACAGAGGAAATGAGGACAGAGGACGGGAGGACAGAAGAGAAACAATATTTCGATACATATTAAAGATAAATTCTAATCCTGTTCTAAATATAATTGTTTTGAAAATTCTTTACATGTTTTAAAAATCAATTATTTTGTCATGTAGAAAAGCAGAGTATTGATAAGAGTATCCCGTAGTAGTACTACCATCCTACAGATACCTATCCCTACCTGTAGGCCACCGTAGTTCTTTACACACTTAGAAAGGGGAGGGGCTGAGCTGAGGGGGAACTTCACCACTCAATGTCACTAAATCTTACACACTGAGTATGAATATATCTATATATATATATTTATATATATATGTATATATATATATATATATATATATATATATATATATATATATATATATATATACATATATATATATATATCTACACACGTGTCTCTAAATCTAGAGACAAAAGAACCAAAGAGCAAAAAAAGATTCTTTGTTGTCTCTCCTATTTATACATTTTACTTGGAGCATCTTTTACGTCCTGGTCCATATATGGTAGACAACTAAACATTGCCTTCATTGATGAAGCTGTTTACGTAGCCTGATTATTCATGACAGACTTGTTTAAGTTAACATTTAATTCTTGGCCCCCCTGAAGGTTCCTGTCTGGTCTTCCTGAGTGGAACATCAGTCAGGATGTCTCTTTAACAGTTTCCATTGTTGCTTCATCTGTTTTTTATTCTGACTCTGATCAGGAGTACATTAAACCAAGATTATCTGATTTACTCATCTTTACTATTCAGTGAGTACAGAAGCACATACGATTACATTTTGATAAATGAAAGAAAATGTCTTAAAGGTTATCATCAATAAACCACAGAACGCTTCATGACTGAGCTTTAGGACCTCACTTCCTGCTCTCGCTCTACTGGAGGTAGAGGTGTGAGATAGTATCAGAGTTCAGCTGCAGTACACAGCACTACCACAGTTTCACTGTGTTTCTATGTATGCGTTTCATCTTTCATTTGATAAGTCAATTCATTCATTCATTCTTTGAGGAAATGGATAGAGAGGAAGGTTTGGATGAGGTGTGTCTCACACATTTTAGGTGGATCCCTCAACAACAGATGAAGATTCTGCAGGAATGAAAGTTATTGTTTCATGTGAAACACAGTGAGATAAGATCAGCTGAACCACTGATGTGAAGAGACAATGTTCATCAAAACAGGAAGCAGGAAGTAAATGTTAAGTGTCCTCCTTAATAATAATATTTATAATATTTGTGTCATGACAGATTTTATGACTGTGATCTCACAGCGACTCACTGTGCAGTTGTGACCTCAGCTCTGAAGTCCAACCCCTCCCATCTGAGAGAGCTGGACCTGAGTCAGAACTACTACCTGGAGGATTTAGGAGTATATCTGCTGTCTGCTGGACTGGAGAGTCCACACTGTCGACTGGAGATTCTGAGGTCAGTTCACCGACTGTAAGGTTTCTGAAAACAAAAGCTGAGTAATTGTTGGAGTAACAGAAATTAAAGAAGTGAAGTGATTGACAGGAGAGTTTTTATCTTGCACAGACTCTCATTGTGGTCCATCAGTCAGTGAAGGTGATGTCAGTTCTGATGAGGCTGTAGAGTGTGTGAGGGAGATGAAGGAGGAGGATGAAGATCTGATGACAGCAGATACAAACTCTGTGTAAACAGAGAGAGAGAGAGAGACTTGAATGTAAAGATCAATAAAGGTGAAGTTCTGACTTCATGATATTAGATTAGATAATCCTTTATTAATCCCACATCGGGGAAATTAGCAGGATTCCAGCAGCAGAGTGGATCGTACAAACAAACAAACAAGAGACATAAGTAGAAAAACAAGATCAAAACATGCCTAATAAATAAGTAATCACACAATAAATATGTTTCTTTTTAAACGTTAAGAACAACAAAAACTACAATATGATATAATCAGACTGAATGGTTGTTAGTGTTGCACAGTGGATTGCACAGATGATCTATATTGCACACGAGTGAATACATGAATGAGTTGTCAGGTTTGGGTATGTGTGGTCTACTGGGGTCAGTGTTGCTTGTGCAGTCTGACAGCAGCAGGAAGGAAGGACCTGCGGTATCTCTCCTTCACACAGCGCGGTGAAGCAGCCGCTCAGTGAAGGAGCTGCACTGTGCTGTTAGAGAGTCCTGTATGGGGAGATGTTGTCCATCAGGGATCACAAGCTGATAACACACAACTTTATTCATCCACAAGGAAACTCTTTCACTCTTTCGTGCCACAGTTTCAACAATAAAAAGTGTCTCTCAAGAGACGAGAGGCTTTTTTTCCCCTGTTGATGGAGCTCTGATTAAATATCACAGCACACATGTTCATTATTACATCATGGGAACCTGTCTGGTGTAGAATACTGCAAAATACATCAGTTTATCAACTTCATACTACAGTGTGTACTGTGTACATGTACTGTGTGACATCAATAGGTGTATGAATGTTGTGGTGACATTTGGATGATGTCTGTAGAAGGCTGACATGATGATGATCCACAATAACACAATGACAAAGAGAAAAGCTCATTGATGAGGACACAGTCATGTTGAGCTACACATTTAAAACATCAACACATCTGAATGGATTATAAATGGATTCTTATCTTCATCTTTTATTCTTTATTCAGGCTGAGTGACTGCAGTTTGACAGAGTTCAGCTGTTCTTCTCTGGCCTCAGCTCTGAAGTCCAACCCCTACCATCTGAGAGAACTGGATCTGAGAGGAAACTACCTGGAGGATTCAGATGTGAAGCTGCTGTCTGATCTTGTGGAGAGTCCTCACTGTAGACTGAAGACTCTGAGGTCAGTAGAGGGTTGGACTCAGTCTATGCTGGTTCCAGCAATGTTGAACTAAACACAGATCCAGTATTTCCTATAAACCTCCAACCTTCTCAGTGAAGCTGTGAGAGGAGAACGCTGACAGGCTTCAGGATTGAACAGAAAGTCAGCCAATCAGATGAGCCACAAGCTTGTTGTGATCATGTGTTTGAGTTGATATGAAGTCGACTGTTGTTGTTGTTGTGTTCAAGTCTGCAGGAAATAACGCTGTTCATCAGCTGACAGCATCTCAACATGTGTAGAGACAGTGGTCCTCATTCATCAGTCTGATCTGATCTGTTCTCTCTCATTGGAATATTTCAAAGAGATGAGACGTTCAAATGTCACTGAGACTGTGGTTTTTATCAGCTTTGAACCATCATTACAGTGAGCAGTGAACACCTCTCTGTTTCTGCAGTCGTGATGCGTTCAGGACCCTCAGCTCTTTATCTCCACTGTGTACTTGAGTGAAATGTGCAGAGTGAACAGACTTGATGTCCAAAGTGTGTGCAGGTGTGTGAGCTTGGAGCTCAGTGTGTTCACTCCAATCCGTTAAGATGAGAGCTGGAAGGACTGAAGTCCTGCTGCTCTTTCTACTGGATGTGCTGCATCACTGACTGACAGCTGATGAAGGGAGTCTCTGCAAACACTCATTCATCTCTTCTTCTTCTTCTCTCCTCAGATGGGAGTGGACTCATTAAGAGTGAGTCCACCATCATCTCTGTGTTCCTCTGGATCTGATCAGAGGATCTGGACTCCTCACTCCACCTGGACCTGGATTTAGTTTAGTCCTGTGGTTCCTTCATGTGTTGTGACCCTAAAGTTTCTCTGCAGATGAGTTGTGTTCATGACAACATAACAGTAGATGAACACATGTAAATGGATGTTTCTGCTTTGCTTTCTGTTGCAGCTCCTCCCTGTGGAATGATGGAGTTCTGCACTTCATTTACTCCTATTTTTCAATAACAGTGGGATTTGATCTCACATGTATGAAGTTACCTTATTACCACCAGTACCAGCCTCTTCTCATGTTATAACAGACACAGATTAGCTTGTAACAAACAGGAAGAGAAGATAAAACCTGAACCTGAACTCAATCAAGGCTTCACTTTAGTTTCTCAACTGACAAACAGATTGTGTTCAGCAGCTTAATATTTACACTTTATGTTCATGAATCATGTCAACAGGAGAATAATAAAGCTGACTATCTGTTGTTCTTTAGTTTATTACAGTTTCATGTCGTTATCACCAACGTTCATGTTCTGACTTCACATGATGGAACTGGATTAGAGATGAAACCCTGATTTAATAAGACTCGGTTTAGTTTTAATGTCAGTTCTAACAGGGTGAGAAATGATTCACTAACATGCCATCAAACTATTAAATGATCAAGTTCTTTATAATCAAGGTTTTTATATCTTCATGTGTTTTATGTTCAAAGTTTTTTTTCCTTCTGGAACAATAAAGTTGATGTAAAATGAGCCTCAAATAGAGCCGTGATTTCTACATGCAGTTACATCCTCAGTTTTTCTGTCTGTTAATAAAACTTCTCACTTTGTTTAATTCACTTTGAAAATCAATTCATGAGAATTAAAACCACCTCGACTGATGTTTAGAGCTCAGTCCAGATGAGTGAATTATTAACAGCTAACACTAAACTGAGTTTAAACTAAAGATTTAAGGAATGTTAAAGATTCATCGAGTTTGACAACAGAACGCTCAGCAAGAATTAGTTTTAATGGAGCTTGAGGGTTCATTAAGGTCATTTGTTTATAAGATATCTTTTATTTTAATGTTTTAATTCCGTCTTCATATCATGTTTCATGCTCTGTTGTAATTACAGTTACAACAAGAACTGTCTGACAGGAAGTAGCATGTGAAGCTGGGGCTGTGAGGGTGCGCAAATAAGAGATTATTTCCAGACTTTGCTTATTTACACAATCGTTATGTGCAGGTGGTGAAGATTTGTCTGATGAGGAGACTGGAGTGTGTGTGACATGACAACAATAATATAACATTGTCAGAGATAAACAAAACAATAATAACAAAAAATAATAAAAAATAAATACAAATTAAGAAAAAAACGATCTACTAAAAGACCAGAATAAAAATGAAGATAACTCCACCTGTACAATAACTACTATTAAATATAATTGTCTATGATATAGATGAATAATATATAGCAACAAACAAACAGAACTACTATAAATAATAATATATTTAAAATATAATTGTATATGTATGTGCGTATGCATGCATGCATGTACATGTGGGTGTTCACATATGCATGTATGTGGATTTCAATTGGTTGTTAGGCAAAAAAATGTATATATAATAATAATAATAATAATACATTTTTAGGTTTTGCAGCATTGGCACTGGAACGTTAACAAAGGTAACTCAGCTGTGAATTCCCTAAATACAGACAGCTTATTAAATGCTCAACCATAGGGGAGAACATTTTAGACCTCTGTTACACCACAATAAGTAAGGCCTATCACGCCGTCCTTCGCGCTGCCCTGGGACACTTTGATCACATCTTGGTCCATCTAATTCCATCATGCAACAGGGTGAGTTATATCATCAACAAACCCTGGTTCACAGCTTAACTCTCAGCAAGTGACTCTCCTTCTGTCTGGAGAGGTCTCAGACAGATCATAAACTACAAGACTAAAGCACCCCACTCCATAAATTACTTTTGCCTGGCAAACTACCTGAACAAGTTCTACTGTCGCTTTGAAAGACAATGGGAAAGTCCTGACCCCATCCACCAGCTCCAGACCACCAGGTCCACCTCGCCCAGCTCAGCAGGGGCCCATGCTTCACGACCACCAATCCCTGCAAAGCAGCCAGTCCAGACTCTTCTCTCTCCCCCAAACCTTAAGCATTGTTCTGATCAGCAGTCTCCAGTGTTCACACTCATTTCTAACACCTGGAGACATGCCATGTACCAGCCGAATTAAAGGCCTTCACCATCACTTTGTGGGTGTTCTTCTATACTGTGAAATGGCGGGTGTCTATTAGCCTTACAAGGCATTAACGCCAAAATACTGTTAAGGAGTGTGAATAACTCTGCTGCATAAAATAAAAAAATAAAAAATTCTCAGGCCGCCTACAGGTGGGAGATCAACCATCTGGTGACCTGGACCTCAAGTGAGAGCTATACACCAGCTACATCACAAAGAAGGCTGAGCAGAGGATGCACTTCCTGAGGAAGCTGAAGAAGGTCACCTTGCCAAAGACAATGACGGTGCACTTCTACACTGCCGTCATTGAGTGCATCCTCACCTCCTCCATCACCTTCTGGTACGCTGCAGCCACTGCCAAGGACAAGTTCAGACTGAAGCGTATCATTTGCTCTGCCGAGAGAGTGATTGGCTGCAATCTGCCGTTCCTCCACGACTTATTTGCCTCCAGGACCCTGAGGCGAGCCAGAAAGATTGTAGCCAACACCTCTCACCCTGGACACAAACTCTTTGAGTCCTTTCTCTCTGTAAGGAAAAAACACCACAAAAAACGTTTCTTTCCATCTGCAGTTTCGCTCATTAACAAAGCCCAGGACCCCCACTGACTAAAATGAATACACCTTTGTTAATTCTTCTTTGTGTTTAAGTTTGCCTTATTTTGGATTTGAATTATAGAAATGCGTCCGCAAACAGCACATAAACAAAAGCCAAATGTGTGTTTTACAATAATATATTCATACAATATTACTATTGTAGAAAAGCTACTAGACGTTATCTTGCTTGTTTCATTTTATTGTGTACAGCACACAGGCTACTCTCTCTGCCAATCCCAGGTACCCTCACTTGTGTCACCCCCATAGGTAGCTAGAATGAGTGACAGGTTTAACAGCTTCATGGGTCATGAAACCTTCACTGACCTCCTGAACTCAGTAAATTCAACAACCATTACACTTATCTTGACAACTTCTTCCTGCAAACACAACAACACTGATAACATAACAGGTCAGTCTGTTACAGTATGTTATTACATTATATGTATACTAAGTGTTGGTGTTGTTAAATTAAACCTATAGGGGAAGATATTCAACATTCTAAAAGGCTCCAAACTAATCAATACACAGAATATAAAAGCCTAAAAAAGTACATCACATTATCAAATAAAATCAACATTATCAGCAGATATACAAACTAAAGCATCCAAGTCAAATGTATCATTCAATTATCATCTCCTGTACAGAAAAAGACAATAACAGTAAAAAGTATACTGAAAGGCCCATTTCAAATAACATATTTACGGTAGGCCTGTATCATTAGATTTTAATTATTGATGCTGAAAAGGTGTCCAGCATAGCTGCGTAACCTATACCCCCTCGCAGTGTGGGTGAGTTACTGGAAGACGGCTTGTTCTGTAACCTCTGGCCTACGAATGTACCCCCCAAAATCTACAAGCAGAACCGTCTTAGCCTGCTTAAGGGGGCGAAGCCAGGATAACTTAAAACACTAGCCACCGTCGTAGTTCTTATTTAAGGCCAAGAAGTAGACCTCCTCGACAGCCGGATATCAACAGATTTGTGTGCGTGTGTGTGTGTGTGTGTGTGTGTGTGTGTGTGTGTGTGTGTGTGTGTGTGTGTGTGTGTGTGTGTGTGTGTGTGCGCATTAGGTGGAGGAGAACTGGAGGTACTCCAAGATGGACCTTTTAAGCACGAGGGTCCCCCATTTGGACGCAGAAGTACAAAAATTGTGCACATTGTTTAGTGTACAAATTGACTGCCAAAGAACCCACGAAGAACGAATATAGTCATGTTATAGTTCTAGAGAAACCTCAGCGACCTGGGAACAACATGAACAAGGTCACTTCTACATGAGACAAACACATCTCCCATACGGTACGTTTCCAAATAACAAAATATCACAAATCATAACTCCATAACTCAAGAACTGACCAGAGAAAACAGCTGCTACTGATCGTTAGCTACGTGCTAGCTCCGGAAGAGCAGCATCAAAAAGCATGTCCACTCGACACAGATTACGGCGATATATTCCATTTCTCTCGCCGGTAAACCACCGCAGAGCTGTTCAGCATCAAACACAGAAAAGTCACACAGCTTTATGGAATATTGTACTCACTTTTGGTCAAATCTCAGCGAAAAAATTTAATATTTCCGTACTTCCACGTCTCTGTGTTCCATCTGCATCCACTCTGTAAGAATCCTTTGTTTACGGAAGTCTCTGACACTCCTCGCCTTGTTGGGAGGGATGGAAGTCTCAGCAAATTGGATTTCAGATCTGATATCAGATGGGACGTTTTTCATTCCCATTGGCTAATAGTGCTGTCAAATAACTTTCAATTCCCTGCAATTCTATTGGCTTCTACGGTTCGAAGGAGGTCTCAATGGCGCAAATCGGAGAAAGGGGGGCTGAGCTGCAGCCCTGAACAGAGACACAGAGCTGGATCTGGAATGAACACAGAGACTAGAAAGGGCCTAGAAAGGATCCTGGATTTCAAATGAAGCCCAAACTGCTCTGTTTATGTATTGAACATCATTAGTGATGTATACAAGTTAAATATATAGTTTGGTACATGATAAAGTTAAAATAACACACATTTTGCAACATGTGTAAAAGTGTAAACATTGGAATCCTCGCCTGACATCTCTGTACTGGATCCTCTATATCTTATGAATGCTTCACTTGATCTAAGTAAAAATGCGTATAGAGAACTCCAACATATCGATCTATGATCTGGGACAGCTTGAAGGCTTGGACCTACATGATTTCTAAAAGAAAATACCCTGAAATTGATTTTTTTTTCAGGCGAAAATTTTAATTTTCAATTTGTGCTGTGTGCCATCTTAATATGCTCTTAACCAGTAACATATATACTGATATTTACACATCTCACAAGTGTTGGGCTTATTTTAATCCAAAAAGTATTAAAATAGCCCTTACAGTTGCAACACTACACTCTTTCTAGTATGGGTATGATATTTTTGAGCGGAGGCCTAAAAATAGGCTCAGGGTTTAAAGGGCAGCCACGGGAGGAGGAACCCCATGTGTTGAAAACCTCGATCGGTTATGAAGGACAGCTTCAGGACTCTGACCCTATCACCTTGAATTTAGATGCCAATCTGACCCCTATTGCTTCACTATAAACACAACAGCTAATGTCTAAGTCCTGTAATTACATACAACAGGTGTGTTAAACCAGCAGATCATCATCAACACTCTGAGCCAACCAAGTTAGTAAATCACATGAGATTGAACACCATTTTAACCTTAACTTGTAGCAGGTGTGTTATTCAAATGTGTAGCTAATCATTAGCTACTGTCAGCATATTCCAGGGGGAGAGCTCTCTTACCTTTAGGAGACTACGAGGGCAGCATCAGAGATGAGCAAGACTGGACTTTGGTTGGAGTGTACAAAATACAAACCAGTTTAATTGGTTTCTTACAATGAAAAGTAGATTAAAGGTTACAAAAATGGATTACTCAAAAAGTCAAAAGAAAAGACAAAAATGTCAAAGGCTAATTCTACCTCAAGATCAACGCACTCTTAAAATATTTAAATGTTTCTTTCAGTTAACACTTGTTTCTTGTTCTTCCTGTCCAGCCACCTGAGTGAAACATCAGTCCAGATATTTCTTTAAATGTTGAAAAATGTTTGCATCAATCCAAGGTTGCTTCATTTACTTATCTTAAACAATTCTGATCTCAAAAGTATATGACATTATACATTATTCAGTTAATGAAAAATCATTTAAAAATGATCATTAAATGAACACTGTGCAATAATGTGTTCGTCACTTTAATGCTGCAGGTACTCAAGTAAAGTACAAGTACCACAAAAATGTCAAGTACAACACTTAAGTTAATGTACTTAGTTACATTCCACAACCGCTAAAAGAAGATCACACAATTGTTTACAAGAGTACAAAGTTCTTCATAGAACTAGCCTCTGGACTTTGGTCTCAAAACACACCAGATTGATGCATTTAACTTTAAAACGTACATTTTCTTCCAGGTGAGCGTTCCCCGGACCCTTCGAGAAAACCAACATTTACTAGAAAATAAAACCTAAATTAGTCTACTGGATCAAACTAAAGACAGTACCAAGCTCCCTGCCAACGTGAGTAGGCGTCACCTTAAACAAAGCATGGATCTCTCAGAACCATCAAGGTTTATTGTGTCACTAATTGCAAGCGGGGGCTGATTGTGTGTGAGCACAAAGTTTTGAGGGAAACAATTCAAAATCTGAACATGGAATCAATAAGCAACACTCAAATTAAAACATGCTTTTGAATAAAGATAGGAAAAAGCACCATAGTTCTTCCCCTGCGTTATGTGTCATGAGGTGTGTCAGATTTACCTTTTGTTTACAAACAGAACCACTACAGCCGGTTGTCTCTTGTATGAGCTTTCATGTGTAACATCAGAGCTGACTTGTGCCGAAATCTATTGTCACATCTCCTGTGCGGAGTCTCATGTGTCTCTGTACATTTTGTTTACATGCAAAAGATTTTTTGCAAACTCAAAAAATCAGATTCATCAAAATCAGAACAACTAAAGGGGGTTCTCTTCTATGTGAGTTACCATGTGTTTCTGTAAATGTCCACTTTGTGTAAAAGATTTATTACAGACTGAGCAGCTGAAAGGTTTCTCTCCTGTGTGGATTCTCATGTGTTGCTGTAAATTATATTTCCGTGCAAAAGATTTCTTGCAAACTGAGCAGCTGTACGGTTTTTCTGTGTGGATTTTCATGTGTTGCTGTAAATTATATTTCCGTGCAAAAGATTTCTTGCAAACTGAGCAGCTGAAAGGTTTCTCTCCTGTGTGGATTCTCATGTGTATATGTACAATTGAAGACTGGCTGAAAGATTTCTTACAAACTGAGCAGCTGTAAGGTTTCTCTCCTGTGTGGCTTCTCATATGTTTATGTAAATCTGAACGCTGACTGAAAGATTTCCTACAAACTGAGCAGCTGTAAGGTTTATCTCCTGTGTGGATTACCATGTGTCTCTGTAAAACGTCTTTCAGTGCAAAAGATTTCTTGCAAACTGAGCAGCCGTAAGGTTTCTCTCCTGTGTGAATCATCATGTGTTGCTTCAGATATTGACTCTTGCCAAATGTTTTCTCACATTCTGAGCAGCTGAAACGTTTCTCTCCCATGTGATCGATCATGTGTCTCTTCAGAGTTCCATTTTGAGTGAAACTTTTACCGCATTCAGAGCAGCTGAAAGGTTTCTCTCCTGTGTGAGTTACCATGTGTCTCTCTAAATGTCCACTCACCGAAAAAGATTTATTACAGACCGAGCAGCTGAAAAGTTTCTCTCCTGTGTGGAATCTCATGTGTTTCTTCAGACTTCCATTTTCAGTGAAACATTTACTACATTCTGAGCAGCTGAAAGGTTTCTCTCCTGTGTGAATCATCATGTGTTGCTTCAGATATAGACTCTTGCCAAATGTTTTCTCACACTCAGAGCAGCTAAATAGTTTCTCACCAGCACTACATCTTGAATCACTGACAGGAACTTCATCATTATTCACAGAGTTTAAACCTGACTGAGGTTCTCTGGTCTCCTTCCAATCACCACTGTCATCAGTGTCAGAAGAGTCTCCAGTCTTCTCATCAGTATCTGGTTCTGGATATCTATCTGGATCTGAGTTCCTGCCGGGTTCTGGTCCTCCACAGTCCTCTCCACCAGCTTCTGTTTCCATCTGTTCAGTTTGTCTTTGATGAAGCTGTGAGGACTGAGCTTCCTCTTCATCATCTTCACAGGAGTGAATGAGAACTTGATATCAGCCTCATCCAGACCTTGAAGCTGCTCTCCCTCCTGACTGGTCCAGAGTTCCTCCTGTTCCTCTTTAATGTGTGGGGGCTCTGGGTCCTCCTGGTCCAGACTGGAGCTCCACTCCTGCTGCTCTTCTTTAACCACCAACAGCTGCTGGACGTCTGTGGAAAATAATGAAATGCATACACACCGTATATTCTACAGACTTAAAAAAACATTTTTGTTTAGTGCAGATCCCAGAAATTGAATCACACCATAATCAAATATGTTCATCATCAAATATGTATATCAAAATTAGAATCTTCTCTAATATCATTATTGCAATCCGTCAAAATATCGCATTAAGACGTTTTTTTCAACATTGTTCAAACCGAGTGAAGAGTGTGAGCGTGTTATTCAAGAAATATTTCTGTGTACTTATTTATACTATTCTTTAAACAACGGATTGTCAGGTCTGTAGAGAGAATCATTGGTTCCAGCCTGCCCCCCATCCTGGACTTGTACACCTCCAGAGTCAGGAAACGGGCTGGAAAGATCACTGCAGACCATCACACCCTGGACAAAAGCGGTTCCAACTCCTCCCCTCTGGTAGGCGCTACAGAGCACTGTACGCCAAAACCACCAGACACAGGAACAGCTTCTTTCCACTGGCCGTCACTCTGATGAACAACTAACAATTAATCAGACATATTGCACCTTCATTTGCACTGTTGCACTATTATCACCTTTCTGCACTACTTTCCCGAATCCACTGTCATTGTTCTTTATGCTCATATATATTCTCGATATATATTTATATTGTACATAGTAGTAAATGTTAAACGTTTATGCTTAGTTTCTCTGTTCTATTTAGTTGTCTTTAATGTCCTTGTTTGTATACTTCTCTCGTTTATTGTATATTCTATGTATGTATGCATGTACGATGGGAAGCAATGTGTAACCGGAGTCAAATTCCATTTATAGACAGGCATACATGGCCAATAAAGCTGATTCTGATAACACTTAAAAGATCCCATTTCTCAGCATTTTCATTCACTTATTTACATTGTATGTTGTGTGTTTGTTGCACATAATCCTAGTATTTGTCGTTCCTTCTCTCTTGTTTTAGTTATTGACTCTCTGCATATATTGTGTTACATATCGTAGCTGTATGTACATTACTTAAGTTTTATCTTACGTCGTGCTTTGTTTCTATTTTTCTTATATTTCTTTATGCTTACATAAAAGAGCAAATGTAAAATATAACCCTCACCAATAAAGTATTTCTGATTCTGATTAAGGCGGGGAGAAGTACTGAGTGTTATGAGAAACAGTCTTAAAGCTGCATTCTCTCTAGTGTCCACCAGGGGGCGACTCCTCTGGTTGTATAGAAGTCTAGTCTAAAATGACTCTACTTCTCTCTTGATTTATTCCCTCAGTAAACATTGTAAACATGAGTTTATGGTCTCAATCTCTAGTTTACAGTCTTCTTCAATACAGCATGATGTTCATTTAGTACATTATGGAACATTTAGAGTCAAACACACCATGAAGCAGGGGATGATTTAGGGGCGGGGCTACACAGTGATTGACAGGTCACTACCTCCCAGAGTCGAAAACGGCGTCTCTACGTCACTCCTCCACTGTCCAAATATGGTAACTTAATCCGTTAATCGGATGCAAAAACCAAACAAACATGACTCTGCTACTTCTTCTAGCTTCTGTAGCTCGGCGCCACGTGCGAGTATAGACGAAGCATTAGTGTATCCACCTAGCTTAGCATAAAGACTGGGAACCATGAATCATCAGACAATAAACATTTAGCAGAATGTTTGTTCATCAAAGACAAAACTACATTTAGAATTCACTCATGGGATTATTTTGTTGATATTTAAACATTTACTAAATTAAATGTGACATGAACATATCTAAGATTCAGAGATAAACCTTTTCATGAGTCAGCAAACATCTGAGCTGGTGTTATCAAAGAGAAGAAACTTTAAGTTGAAATACTTTGAGTCTTAAAGATGCTGAGTGTTTAATGAACCAACCTGCTCTGTGTAACCGAAGCGGAGGGTTGAAATCAGCGTCCAGTAGTTTCCGTTGTCGCTCGTTCTCCTCTTTTGAACGACAAAGTTCCTCCTCGTACTCTGCTATCGTTCTTTCAAACACACCAAATATCTCTTCAGCAGCCGCAGTTAGTCGCTGGTTGACTAAACATCTCAGCATTTGGACTTTAGACATTTTCACATGTGACACTGGTCCGTTTCCAGCTAGCATGCTAAGCTAACTTCAATAGCTTTGTAGGCTACCGGGAGATGAGTCAGAGGAAAAACATCCAGAAAAAAAGGTGAACAGCTAAAAGTCCATTCAGACATGTTGATCCAGACATACAGAGACTCTGATGGATCAGTACTGATGGAGCTAACTGATACTTTATCAACGCAACAAAGAGACGCTGCTGTTGCTAACAACGTTCGGCGCCATGTTGCTAATGGAGGAACATCCGGTTCCGCTGCAATGGAGTGGGTAACCTTCAAAATAAAAGCCCCTAAGCTTATACAAATTAGTATGTCAATCGTTCCATCTTTCCTTTCAGCCATTTTATTTTCAGCATATACATACCAAATGTTGCGCTCAACAAGAATTATGTATAAAGAGACGGCTAAATATACAGACAGACTCAGCGACAGGATACTTTATCAACACAACAAAGACACGCTGCTGTTTCTAAAAACGTTCGGCACCATGTTGTTTTCAGAAGAACATCCGGGTTAGTTGGTAACTTTCAAAATAAAAGCCCTTAAACGTATAGAAGTCGTTATTTCCATCTTAATCCTCTATGCCTGGGGTATTCAATTCAGATTCAACCATTTAGAATGTTTGAAAAAAAAAATTAAAAAAAATCATGTTTTGAATGAATGTCCTCAGTCAAAGGTCCGGAACATCACAGTAATGTATAACTTGTGCTATGATTTAGTCTCATATATATATATATATATATATATATATATATATATATATATATATATATATATATATATATATATATATATTGAAGTAGTCTACCAGTTGTATCAACGTCTGTATGTAGTCAAAGACTGACTGTCAATTCAAATAAGGAAAGTTGAATAATATCTCAACAATAGTTATTGTCAGTTTTCAAATTGAACTAGATGAATAATAAATAATACATACTCTAATAATAAATCAACGTTCTTCCCTCGTTTCAAGTAAAATAAGGGATGCATTTAAGATTAAATTACATTGCAGAAAGCATGATATGATTATGATTATATTATATTTTATCTTCTAATAAGATACATTTGTGTGCATGGACTTTATCTGTGGTTATTAAACCACCTGTTTCAGCTCTATTCCTCTCTGTTAACATCATTGTTGGACAGTGAATTCATGTGTTGGGATTCTGATCATATTGGGCTCTTAGATTGATTATTATCTGTGTAGTCACTCTTATCATACCACTTGACAACATGCATTCTTCATGCCTCTCTTCATTGTAACTGAAGTGCAGGGATTTTTTTTGATGGCCTCCCATCCATCCAACGTCATGACATCAGCTACTTGGGACACTCAGCAAACGACCCTAACTGCTCGATTCTTTTCCTTTCGCTCATAAAATGTTCCTGTGTCCATTTTCCTGTAAATATCAGTTAGTAAAGTCAAAAACATTGACTATGGTCAAAATGATGCATCCGAGCACATCTCCACATTACAGTATATTGCCTGAACAAAAGTGGCAAAATGTTGCCCCGAGGCAACGAACAAAAAAAGAACAAAAACTTAGTGTATGAATAAAAACAAAATAAGTATTTAAACTATCAAACATAATTCTTTACATATTCATGCAAACGTTATTTTTTACGAAGTTATTTTAATTTAAACAGGTTAAAAAGTGATATTTATCTTATCGTGTCCCGTGCAGCAGAAGAGAAAAGGTCACACCCACCTCAGGCCCTCATTTCATTGGACACAGACATATCTGGTGATTTTATATACATTTATTTTATCTAAAAGAAAAATTAAAAAAGGCAGTGTGAGGTCCAAAAAGGTAGTTTGTTGCTTGAGGGCAACAGAATGCCATAGAGCAGGGGTGTCAAACTCATTTTCACCCCGGGCCACATCGGCATCATGGTTTTATTCTTTCTACACCAGAACTGCTTCTTGCTTAAAATCCTCTCAAGGGTGCGTTTGCTGAGTACAATCCCACGTGAAGTATTTCATCTGTTGTAAAGTCACATTTAAAGTAGTCTTCAGTGTACTCACAATGCATTTCTATGTCAAATGTAGGGAAACCTAAGCCGCTAAGAGCTGCTTCTATGACTGTTGTCTTTAAGCATCTTATAATTTCGACTTTCTATCATATAATTTCGACCATGGGGAAATTTTTATCTAAAACTCACCGATTGGTGGGTAACCTACAAAATAAAAGCCCTGAAGCTAAATAAATTAGTATATCATTATTGCAATCTTAAATTACCTTCCATCTTTTCCATATGTAACAGTTGTGTGTAGGTCATGGAAAGAGACGACTCAAGTGATTGTTTTCTAACATTTATTTGTTTCTGTAGAAGACAAAATATCACCAATTATTTCCTTCTGATGATTTTCTACATCTCTGCTCCCTCAGCAATGTAAAACTGAACTGTGTGATTTCATTCCTTTTCTTCAAATACACAAAGATACAATAATTTCACATTACAGTATGTACTTGGTTCAGGATGCACATTACTAGTCAAGAGCTACAAAATAACCAAGTAAAACATCTAACCTAAATCACAACAACACATTTTCTCAAAACCATGAAAAACAATATACAAGAGGAACAGGGACACCTGGTGGTTAAAGTAAAAAGTGTGTGGGACTGAATGACAGAACAGAGACAACAGACATAATATTTAACAAATGAAAACACATTCTTGAGGAAGTCAATGCATAAACACATTAATTGCCTTCTGGTATTTTATGCAATTCTGCCTCTAAACATGCAAAATAGCAGAATTGACAGAAGATGAATGCCACCATCTATGCAGTATCTACCTAATCTATGCATCTATAGTCATATGACACAGGATGGCCTGCAGTGATACAAATGGTACCTAATAATTACACAAAATCAGGAAAACTTTCATTTTAACAGCAAAAACAACCATATGAAGCCGGGTAACAAGATAGTAACAGTAAGCAACATGCTTCACATGTTACACATCTTCAAGGAATCGCCACCTTTATGTGGTGAAGTATTCTTAACCTGTCACACGTGTGGTCGTACCAAACAATCAAAATCAATATAACAAAACTAAGCCTGACAAACTACGTCTGAAACAAAACAAACAAAATGGCTTTTCTAGCTTCTCTAAATGTTACTCGATCAAAACCAAATACAGAGGGGGCACCGACCAATACACCTAGTGTATCTAGACACAGAAAACAACTACGTGTGCTGTACTAATGTAAAGGGTACCCCAGACTCACCTACTGTACGCAACCTCTCACCACAAACATTAACATGTAGTCTCAGTCTCAGCATCGACAGAACACAACAAAATGAAGCCCTGTTGACTCCTGAGGTTTACTGCCTTTATTCTTGGCTCTCACTCTGCTGATTGGCCAGCCTGAAGTTGGTGCAACCCACGGAGCAGCACGACCGGCCCCCACAGGTGGAACCCAATCACCTGATTGACACCTACATCACATTACATTACATTACATTACAGTCATTTAGCAGACGCTTTTATCCAAAGCGACTTACAATTCAGTATATATCTACACACCGTAGACGCAGCTACGGGAGCAATTTTGGGGTTAAGTGTCTTGCTCAAGGACACATTGACGTGAGACTAGCGGAGCAGGAGCCGGGGTTCGAACCGCCGACCCTCTGACCCTACCTAGTAGGAAAATGAGGGAGAGAGAAAGAAAGAAGGGCCGAAAACACAACACGTAACAGGACTTTAAAATCACGTTCCGACTCTTTAAAGATGATGTAGCTCTGTTGGCTCCATTAAAGATTGTGATCTTCAGATCACACTGAGGTGGTTTGCAGCCAAGTGGGAAGCCGTCAGGATGAGTCAGTACCTCCGGGTCTGAGGCCATGTTTCTCTGCAGGGAATTGGTGGATACCGCCCTCCAAGTTGGAAATGAGTCACTGCCCCAAGAGAGGGAGTTCAAGTATCTCAGAGTCTTGTTGACAGATGAGGGAGTGAAATTAATGTCAGATTCATCAAAACCAGAACAACTAAAGGGGGTTCTCTTCTATGTGCGTTACCATGTGTTTCTGTAAATGTCCACTCTGTGTAAAAGATTTATTACAGACTGAGCAGCTGAAAGGTTTCTCTCCTGTGTGACATCTCATGTGTTTCTTCAAACTTCCACTTTCAGTGAAACATTTACCACATTCAGAGCAGCTGAAAGGTTTCTCTCCTGTGTGAATCATCATGTGTCTCTGTAAATGTCCACTCACTGAAAAAGATTTATGACAGACTGAGCAGCTGAAAGGTTTCTCTCCTGTGTGGAATCTCATGTGTTTCTTCAAACTTCCACTTTCAGTGAAACGTTTACCACATTCTGAGCAGCTGAAACGTTTCTCTCCCGTGTGATCGATCATGTGTCTCTTCAGGTTTCCATTTTGAGTGAAACTTTTACCACATTCAGAGCAGCTGAAAGGTTTCTCTCCTGTGTGAGTTACCATGTGTCTCTCTAAATGTCCACTCACCGAAAAAGATTTATTACAGACCGAGCAGCTGAAAAGTTTCTCTCCTGTGTGGAATCTCATGTGTTTCTTCAGACTTCCATTTTCAGTGAAACATTTACTACATTCTGAGCAGCTGAAAGGTTTCTCTCCTGTGTGAATCATCATGTGTTGCTTCAGATATCGACTCTGGCCAAATGTTTTCTCACACTCAGAGCAGCTAAATAGTTTCTCACCAGCACTACATCTTGAATCACTGACAGGAACTTCATCATTATTCACAGAGTTTAAACCTGACTGAGGTTCTCTGGTCTCCTTCCAATCACCACTGTCATCAGTGTCAGAAGAGTCTCCAGTCTTCTCATCAGTATCTGGTTCTGGATATCTATCTGGATCTGAGTTCCTGCCGGGTTCTGGTCCTCCACAGTCCTCTCCACCAGCTTCTGTTTCCATCTGTTCAGTTTGTCTTTGATGAAGCTGTGAGGACTGAGCTTCCTCTTCATCATCTTCACTCTTCACAGGAGAGAATGAGAACTTGATGTCAGCCTCCTCCAGACCTTGAAGCTGCTCTCCCTTCTGACTGGTGCAGAGTTCCTCCTGTTCCTCTTTAATGTGTGGGAGCTCTGGGTCCTCCTGGTCCAGACTGGAGTTCCACTCCTGCTGCTCTTCTTTAACCACCAACAGCTGCTGGACGTCTGGAAAATAATGAAATACATACACACCTTAGAAAACTGTCATTTCATGTTAACAACTAATCCACTGATATCACTCCTTTCCTGTAATGTGGGGAGACATGTTGCACATTGTGTAGGTCAAATTTGGACCTCATTCAAACTCATACAAACTAAAAACTGATATGTGTTTTAATTGGCTGTGAGACAAAGTTTCTCTTTGGGAGAGTTGTTCTTGTTAAAATGCTCATGTGCTTGTTGCTGCTAAAACATAATGAAGCATAACCTAAAGGTGACTGTTGACTGAAAATAATGATGATCATGTAAAGATAAAAGCCTGCTTCTCTCTGTGTGTCTGTGAGAGTTAGACGTTGTGTAAAAATATCTAGTTTGCATATCAACTGTCGCCAAATGAAGACTGGGCTGCACAATTCATCAAACATTTGATTAAATCAAGAAAAAGTAATGATTTATTAAAGTGCGTCAAAATAGCGTTTTAAATGACTGTGGTTCTGCAGAGATGTCCTGGCCGACTCATCATATTCTACAGACTTAAAAGAACATTTTTCTATGAGAACTTGTATGAATGAGAACTTGATATCAGCCTCCTCCAGACCTTGAAGCTGCTCTCTCTCCTGACTCTGGAGTTCTTCCTGTTCCTCTTTAATGTGTGTGGGCTCTGGGTCCTCCTGGTCCAGACTGGACCTCCACTCCTGCTGCTCTTCTTTAACCACCAACAGCTGCTGGACGTCTGAGGAAAATAATGAAATACATACACACCTTAGAAAACTGTCATTTCATGTTAACAACTAATCCACTGATATCACTCCTTTCCTATAATGTGAGGAGACATGTTGCACATTTTGTAGAACATATTCAGACCTCATTCAAACTAAAAGGAAACTAAAAGCTGACATGTGTTTTACCTGGCTGTGAGACAAAGTTTCTCTTTGGGGGAGTTGTTCCTGTTTCTATAACATTAGAGTAGGAGTCAGGTATAGCCTGTGCCATTTTGTACACCCTATTGTGTCACTTACGGTAATTGAGTCACATGGTGTTGGGGATAGCAATGGGGATATATGCTGTTCTGTAGTTTAGTTTGATAAATGGAAGGAGAGGGGGTGAGAGATGGAGTCTTCTTTTTCGCTGACCGCTAATATCGCTATTATCACTTATCATTGTTTGACACTGTTGATTCCCTTTGTACACCAATGAGAACGGATTTTGAACGGTTTTGATTCTCCCGGCTGTAAGACCTGTATGACTCCTCTTCAGCCTGAAGACGGCTATGACCTTTGGCCCTCTTGTCTTGGCCTCAAGCATCTGAGGGAGGGCCTCTTGGAGAACCTGTGCACTAACTGCAGCATCACGCCTCCCGTGGTAAGGTCTGCTAGGCTGGCAGAGGTGGAACACCTGATGGGTGAGGTTCACCTCCTCCTGTCAGGGCAGTTGAATCCAGCCCAACCTACCCATTTCAAAGCAGCGGTAAAAACGAACAAATAATCGTAGCGCTAGTTAAAAGGTAGGCAGCTGTTTGTAGCTCTGAAACATAACAGCAGACATAAGTAAATAAAATGTGTTTTTTATAAGCCAGGATACATAAAGTATTTTCATATACAATGATCTAATAAATGATGCAAATAATGTTAGTGTGTGTGTGTGTGTGTGTGTGTGTGTGTGTGTGTGTGTGTGTGTGTGTGTGTGTGTGTGTGTGTTTGAGAGTGAGAGAGACTGTCTGTGACATTATGATTAGAAATATAATATAATAACATATGATTATTATTTTAGAGCTTTCAACATCAGCAGTGGGATGTGACCTCCATGTGTCTCAAACTCCTCCCTCCCACTGTAAAAACGTTATTATTATTAATATTATTATACTATATATTCTGAAAAAAACAAGCAATATTATAACATTAGTCATGATGGAGAGTAATCAAAACATGTTTATGCTTTATCTGATATTCATACAGCCTCCCAACCTGCAGAGACCAGACCTTCATCATCCAGCTCCTTGTCTGCTGGACCCACGACATCCACCGGTAGTGGACTTAATGTTAACTTTCTTTGTATGCCAACCCATGAAAGTCTGATAGTTTATTTTTAATTAAAATTTTCTTTTTGTCCTGTTTATATTTAAATAAATGTTTGCATCATCTTTTCAATCATAAGTCATTTTTCTTTTGCTTTAACAATGTAGTTTTTCAATCATGACTACTTGTGTTTTTCGTTGTAATAGAACTCTTACTCTGCACTGTGTTATGATAGTAATTGTTATAAACAATATATGTGTACATAATTGTTAATTTTATGCATCAGCTGATGTTTTGCAAGTGATTGACATGAGAAAAGTTTAACAAAACATCCAGCAGGTGGTGGTATACACTCAAATGGAAATTAAGGAGCTTTTATTGCATAATTTTGAGTTGTTGAAGCGTGATATCTTATTGTGAAGGACAGAACTACGGTCCCGGATGTGTTGACAGCATTGATTGTAATTTTGGCGACTCTTTGAGACAAGTTAATACGTTTAATGAACCAACCTGCTCTGTGTAACCGAAGCTGAGGGTTGAAAACAGCGTCCAGTAGTTTCCGTTGTCGCTCGTTCTCCTCTTTTGAACGACAAAGTTCCTCCTCGTACTCTGCTATCGTTCTTTCAAACACACCAAATATCTCTTCAGCAGCCGCAGTTAGTCGCTGGTTGACTAAACATCTCAGCATTTGGACTTTAGACATTTTCACACAACGACACGAACTCCGTCAGAAACACCGTTAACCCTCCATTAAACTCTGACTAGCGCTGTGTCGATAACTTCCGTCCCCGTCGGTCCGTTTCCAGCTAGCATGCTAAGCTAACTTCAATAGCTTTGTAGGCTACCGGGAGATGAGTCAGAGGAAAAACATCCAGGAAAAAAGGTGAACAGCTAAAAGTCTATTCAGACATGTTGATCCAGACATACAGAGACTCTGATGGATCAGTACTGATGGAGCTAACTGATACTTTATCAACGCAACAACTCCTTCACGAGCTAGACGCCATTTTATTATCAGTCAGCCACACTTCCGGGTTCTCTTCCCCGTCAAAATAAAACATCCAGGTTTTTACTGACACGTCTTTCGATATCGATCACACTATATTCATGACTTTTTAAAATGAATAACATCAAACTAAATACATTTAACCAATATCCAACTGTCATGCTGCTGAGCTACAATAAAAGAGTTCACATTACAGATTTGATATACAGACTTCACTGAAGCAACATTTAACACTGTAGCTTTATCACATTCACTTCTTGTCCCAAATATGAGGAGTTTATGAGATATGTTTTGTTACAAATTAAAACCACCAACAGTTTATACAAGTACAGCTGGACCTATTGGATGATTAATCAATTTGCCGACTGACAAAACATTAATTGGAAACTATTTTGATGGTCAGTCATTTTATATGTAAAAATATTTCATAGTTCCAGCTTCAGCAATGTGAAGATGCTGCTTTTTGTTTTTAATAACATGAATGTATCAGTAATAATGGAATATAGTGATGGTGTCACTTTGGGCTCTGGATAATTGTGACACTATTTCTCACAGCAAACTACAACAGTAAAATCCTGCTTTTACATTAATATATGATAGCAATATTAATTTAATGATATTAAAAAATCACACAGGACATTTTCATATGTTTAATACATACATATACTGTGTGTACAGATACTGTATACAGATACTGTGTGGAACGGACCAACCCGGACCCTTTAGTTATTGTCCTTGGTGACTTCAACAAAGGTAACCTCAGCCATGAACTCCCTAAATACAGACAGTTTACTGAAAGCTCAACCAGAGAGGAGAACATTTTAGATCACTGTTACACCACAATAAGCGAGGCCTATCACGCCGTCCCTTGTGCTGCACTGGGACACCCTGACCACATCTTAGTCCATCCGATTCCTTCATACAGGCAGAAATTAAAGCTCTGTAAGCCTGTTGTCAGGATGGCAAAGTGGACCAGTGAAGCTATGGAGGATCTTCGGGCTGTACAGACTGGGATGTTTTCAGGACTGCTACTAACAGTCTGGATGAGTACACAGAGGCTGTGATGTCATACTTCCAGTGGGTGACCGTGGCTAAGTGGAGAGCAGTGCCACCTTTCAAAGGGTTGGCGGTTCGATCCCCGGCTCCTGCTCTGCTAGTCTCATGTCAATGTGTCCTTGAGCAAGACACTTAACCCCAAAATGTCTCCCGTAGCTGCGTCTACGGTGTGTAGATAGATATTGAATTGTAAGTCGCTTTGGATAAAAGCGTCTGCTAAATGACTGTAATGTAATGTAATACATCAGCCTCTGTGAAGACAGCTGTGTACCATCATGCACCAGGGTGAGGTAAAACAACCATAAACCCTGGTTCACAGCTTAACTCAGATAGCTACGGTTGCAAAAGGAACAAGCATTTAGGAGTGGGGGTTCAAGGAGTCAAAATACAGGTTTAGCAAGGGGGTGAGAGACGCTAAGCAACAGTACTCTAAGAAACTGCAACACCAGCTCTCAGCAAATTACTCTACTTCTGTCAGGAGAGGTCTCAGACAGATCATAAACTACAAGCCTAAAGTGCCCCACTCCATAAATGGCTTGCACCTGGCAAACGAGCTGAACGAGTTTTACTGGAGCTTTGAAAAACAAAGGGACAGTCCTGACCCCATCCACTAGCTCTAGACCACCAGGTCCCCCTCCCCCAGCTCAGCAGGGGCCCATGCCTCTCAACCACCCATCCAAGTATCCCCCCCGGAGACGTCAACAAGCTGTTTAAAAGTCAAAACCGCCTATCACCCTGTGTGACTCCCTGGTCACCACGGTGGAATCCTTCAGCTTCCTGGACTCCACCAGAACCCAGGACCTCAAGTGAGAGCTGAACATCAGCTCCATCACCTAGAAGGCTGAGGAGAGGATGTACTTCCTGATGGACAATGATGGTGCACTTCTACACAGCCATCATTGAGTCCATCCTCACCTCCTCCATCACCGCCTGGTACGCTGCAGCCACTGCCAAGGACAACTTCAGACTGCAGCGTATCATTCGCTCTGCTGAGAGTGATTGGCTGCAGTCTGCCATTCCACCACGACTTGTTTACCTCCAGGTCTCTGAGACGAGCAAGAAAGGTTGTAGCTGACCCCTCTCACCCTGGACACAAACTTTTTGAGTCCCTTCCCTCTGGCAGGAGGCTGCGGTCCATCAGGGCCAAAACCTCACGCCACAAAAACAGTTTCTTCCCGTCTGCAGATGGGCTCATTAACAAAACCCAGGACCCCCAATGACTCGGACACTTACATCCTCGTGGCAATTACTTACTGTTACACATCCTTGTACAACTCTACTCTTTAAATACACACATGGCCCATTAATAACATACTTGTTTTAACATACTCTATATTTGTTTCGTTGTTTATCATATTTTATTGTAAATTTTCATATTTTTAAATGTCTTTTACTATTGTTTATTGTCAGGCACCAATCACCAAACCAAATTCCATGTATGTGTAATACACTTGGCAATAATGTTAATCAGAAGAATCATTACGAGACATCAATAAGAACAATAATACATTTATTTAAAGCAAACTAAACTTTTTGCTCAGAAAAAGAACGACATTCATTGAAATTCCCTACTTTCAAATCTGTCCGGAGCAGATTCAGCCCGTTAACTCAGTTTCATCCTCGCTGAATATTTCTTCTCAACTAGAAGTTTTACTGTCGCTGTTGTCAAAAACACTCATATGACTTTTGCAACACATGCATGTCTTTTGACCTGATGAAGCCAGACAAATCTTTAGTCACAAACTGTAATGACGTCAACTTCGTCCGGGAGATTACAAAAAGTATCTTAACAATATTACCCAACCTTTGTTAAAACGGACCAAAAAACAGCAGAAACATGTAACGGGACAGTTCAGAAGTTTAGAAGGGTGGTTGTATGAGGTACGTCTCCACAGTGAATTACTCCAGTGGATGGAGTTTGAAGAAACAGACAGGAGTACCAGAATTGGGAGCAAAGCAATGTACTGCTGTGGATGTATTTTAGACACCTAAAAGAATCAATATCAGTTTTAGTGTAACACCCAAAATATACTTTGAGTGTAAAAATGAAAGACATTTATTTATTTATAAGAAAATGATTTACAGAAAAACGCAAATATTGCAGAGATGAAAGCAAATAAAGGTGTCAAGGTCTCCAAACCCGAGAGAGCACAAACCCACCTGACCCATAATAAGTAAAAGTACAAAAGTATTGGCATGACAAAAAAGTGATTATACTGAATGGCCCATTTTAAATACATATTTATGGTAGGCCTGTATCATTGGATACTAATAATTGACACATTAATGTGTTCATCCCGTTAATGCTGCAGGTACTCAAGTATGGTACAAGTACTTGAAGTTAATGTACTTAGTTACATTCCACCACCACTAAAAGAAGATCACACAATTGTTTAAAAGAGCACAAAGTTCTTCATTGAAAAAGCCTCTTGATTTTGGTCTCAAAACGCACCAGACTGATGCATTTAACTTTAAAATGTACAACATTTTCTTCCAAGTGAGCGTTCCCCGGACCCCTCTAGAAAACCAACACTAACTACAAAATAAAAACTAAATTAGTCTACTGGATGAAACTAAAGACAGTACCAAATCTGAACAAGGACTCAATAAGCGATGCTCTCAGATTGAAAGAACTTGGATAACTTCAGAAGTGATGTGTGCTAAAACCTTTGATCACAAACGTAAACTTTACTGCAACCAGAACAGCTAAAGGGGATAATTTCCTGTGTGGATACTCATGTGTTTCTGTAAAGTTTGTTTAAGTCCAAAAGATTTCTTGCAAACTGAGCAGCTGTAAGGTTTTTCTCCTGTGTGGGTTCTCATGTGTTTCTGTAAAGTTTGTTTCTCTGCAAAAGATTTCTTGCAAACTGAGCAACTGTAAGGTTTTTCTCCTGTGTGGATTTTCATGTGTTTCTGAAAAGCATAACTCTGTCCAAAAGATTTCTTGCAAACTGAGCAGCTGTAAGGTTTTTCTCCTGTGTGAATTCTCATGTGTTTCTGTAAAGTTTGTTTCTCTGCAAAAGATTTCTTGCAAACTGAGCAGCTGAAAGGTTTTTCTCCTGTGTGCATTCTCATGTGTTTATGTAAATTTGAACGCTGGCTGAAAGATTTCTTACAAACTGAGCAGCTGTAAGGTTTTTCTCCTGTGTGAATTCTCATGTGTGCCTGTAATTTTGAACCATTTCTAAAAGATTTCTTACAAACTGAGCAGCTGAAAGGTTTCTCCCCTGTGTGAATCATCATGTGTATCTTCAGATTTCGACTCTTGCTAAATGTTTTTTCACATTCAGAGCAGCTAAATAGTTTCTCACCAGCACTACATGTCAAATCACTGACAGGAACTTCATCATTATTCACAGAGTTTAAACCTGACTGAGGTTCTCTGGTCTCCTTCCAATCACCGCTGTCATCAGTGTCGGAAGAGTCTCCAATCTTCTCATCAGTATCTGGTTCTTGATGTCTGTCTGGATCATAGTTCTTGTCTGGTTCTGGTCCTCCACAGTCCTCTCCACCAGCTTCTGTTTCCATCTGTTCAGTTTGTCTTTGATGAAGCTGTGAGGACTGAACTTTCTCTTCATCATCTTCACTCTTCACAGGAGTGAATGAGAACTTAATATCAGCCTCCTCCAGACCTTGAAGCTGCTCTCCCTCCTGACTGGTCCAGAGTTCCTCTTTAATGTGTGGGGGCTCTGGGTCCTCCTGGTCCAGACTGGAGCTCCACTCCTGTTGCTCAGGGGGAACCTCTTCTTTAACCACCAACAGCTGCTGGACGTCTGCAGGAAAACAGAAAATACACATTGAAATGTTACAGAGATTATTTTTCTAATATAGCGAGCAACATCTCAAAGATGTTGGAGCATATTTGAACACTTGTACCCCGTTGCTATGGGTGCAACGGATCACATGACTTGGTTCCATTTGTGTCATGATTTTGATTTAGCGATCGGATCAGCAGAAAAAATAGGACAACAAATATAACTTTTAGAGATGCCCCGATCACGTTTTATTGTCATGGATACCGATAGCCGATTAGCCGTATCGGACAAAACTGATCGTTATTGTTGTTTTGTGATACAAGGTTACAAGTTACAAGGTTATTTTTGTTGTCATTGTACAACAGGGTTTCACCAAACAATGCAGACTGTAGTCCAATTTGACTACATTTAAAAAAAATATTGTTGAAAATACAAATACCATAGCGCCGCTCTACAGTATATGGCCACTTGATTGTGAGATGCCATGTTGTGATTTTGGACGGATCATGTGACAGGCCCGGAGGTCACTGGCCTGAGCTTGGAAGGCAAAAGTCAGCGACATCTAGCGTTACAGGAGCGGAGGAGGAGGTTGCTTGACAATAAGGAATTCGATTAAATCCGTTTAAAACAGGATTTAAAAAAAATAATCGATTGTAGTTGCAGAAATATTGATTGCAAAAATATTGCAATAGTAAGCTACATTGATATTATTGTACAGCCCTAATCGTGTCTGGGTAGGATTTATTGGCTTTTTGTGGTGAGGTTGAAGATTGCAACCAACTGATTAACTTTCAAGGCATGTCGGAGAACTATGGTGGCCTTCAGGTAAAGTAAAACTGTGAAAGGCTCTCTGTAGAGCCAGTGTTTGGTTTGTCCGTTCTGGGCCACTGTAGACTGCAGTCAAATGAGACGTCATCCTCTGAACCTCGGTCAAGCCAGCCGGCGCTTGAAATGTAATGCTCCTCTATTCGTGGTGCTACGGTACGGGTGCTTAGATAGCCCAAAAAGCCCAGAGATGGACCTATATTTAGGCAATAAATGTCCAATTTTATATAACAAGTCAAAAACAACGTCATTTTGTACATTATATGAAATACAATTATAATAAAATCTGAAGTTACACTGCTGTACTGTTTTTCATTGAAAAGGGAGGTTCGAAAATTACAATATTATCAAATAATAATTTTGATCTGCAAAAATTTCCTTCATTGGTTAGCTAAAATTTCCACTGGAGTCCTGTTCATTTAATAATTGAATGTTTTGTAGGGTTGTAGTCAGATTTATCTTGAACACATATCCATCAGTCATTGTGTGGAATTATTGAGAAAATACCTATTATAGTAGCTAAAATATTCAGAAATTAGCTTTTTGAACGTTCAAAAGTGGGACTTTTAATTTGGAAAAATCTCTCAATTGGTACAGTAAAATTGTTTGATTTTCTCTCTGGGATGAGTCAGAGATGTCCTGAAGTCATATGCATCAGTCATTGTCTGGAATTATTGAGAGAAGACTTGTTTCTAGCACCTCAAATATTCAGTTATTAGATATTTTCTTGGTACAAATGTATGAGCTTTACTTAGAAATATATCTTCATTTGTACAGTGAAAAAGTTTTTTTAGTATTGGTGGAGTCAAAGATGACCTGAACACATATGCATCAGTGATTGTTATGGAAATATTGAGAAAATTATTTTTAGAGCACCTTAAAAATTTCAGAAATTGGATATTTAAAAAGGTACAGTTCAGTTTACAGTTTTTAACTTCATAAAATATCTTAATTGGTACAGTTAAGATGTTTGATTTTTGTTTGGATGTGGTCAGAAATGTCCTGAACACATTAGTCAGTCAGATATTATTAATTTAATTATCTTTCCAGCAACCATCAAATCAAAGAATAAAAACACTTAACACACAATTTAGTTGTATTTCCCCTTTAACTCACGAGATGCAGGTAACATGTTTCATACTTAATGTGAATATTATTAATTTAATCAAATTTACACATAATGTATATACGCTTAGTTGACATCTTATTTTGAAAACCGAATGTTGTATCACGTTAATATTTCCGCTAACTTTGCAAAGTCCTTCGCTCGCTCCCGACCTGTGCCGTTTGAATGAGTTTACTGTGAATTTCAGTATATACTGTAGGTGCACTAACGTTTAAGTGTCTGCTGCGTTGACCGCAGGAGGAGACAGGGGTCCTCAAAGTTGACCCACATTGGACTGATGTCAGAGTAAACAGTGATGGAAGAGTGAAGAGAACCAACCTGCTCTGTGTAACCGAAGCTGAGGGTTGAAAACAGCGTCCAGTAGTTTCCGTTGTCGCTCGTTCTCCTCTTTTGAACGACAAAGTTCCTCCTCGTACTCTGCTATCGTTCTTTCAAACACACCAAATATCTCTTCAGCAGCCGCAGTTAGTCGCTGGTTGACTAAACATCTCAGCATTTGGACTTTAGACATTTTCACATGTGACACTGGTCCGTTTCCAGCTAGCATGCTAAGCTAACTTCAATAGCTTTGTAGGCTACCGGGAGATGAGTCAGAGGAAAAACATCCAGAAAAAAAGGTGAACAGCTAAAAGTCCATTCAGACATGTTGATCCAGACATACAGAGACTCTGATGGATCAGTACTGATGGAGATAACTGATACTTTATCAACGCAACAAAGAGACGCTGGGCTGCGGTCTAAAGTCTTTTTTCCTCATGAGTTTCTGAGTGAAATGACCAGGAAGTATCTAAGTGTCCTCCACAATAAGAGCTGTACGAATTCTCTAAATGCTAAAGAAAGGTGCTTCAATGCTTCCTTTCTTAGCTCCTTTAGCATGGGAAACACTGGACCTTCCTTTTCGAAAGGAAAGGAGATAATGCCGCCCCACAATTCCTTGCAGCGGCAACATTTAAAGCAGACATGTCAAACTCAAGGCCCGCAGGCCGGATCCGGCAGGATTTTTTTTTTTTTTAAATAAATAAATTAAAAGTTAGACTTGAAAATAAAAATATCCCCATGGTCGAAATTATGAGATAGAAAGTCGAAATTAGGAGATAGCATGTTGTCTGTGTGCTGACATATCTCAACAGGTGGACAGGAGAGGCAACAGCCTGTAAAGCGGGTTTCCAACAAGTGATTGAATTGAAAATGATTGACAAATAATCCCAAAATGTCCACGAAGGGAAAGATTGATGCAGAGGGAAGAAAATGTGATGAAAGAAGGGAAAGATAGATTATAAAACAGCTAAAAACAAAATATGAGTAAATATAACATATAATATATAACCACAACTGTTTCAAACATGAGCTTTTTATAAAGCCTGCATGCATCAGTAGAATGTATCTATTTTGGTCATGTTTTAGTTGTCCTTTTTGTAGTCCTTTATGGTAGTTTCTCCACGGCAGACCTACGCAGTCGCATCATAACTTACTGTCCATCTTTTCCATATGTAACAGATGTGGGTAGGGCATGGAAAGAGACGACTCAAGGGATTGTTTTCTAGATTTTATTTGCTCTTGCAGAAGACTATTTATACACACACACACACACACACAATATATATATATATATATATATATATATATATACACATACATACATACATATATATATATATATATATACGTATATATATATATATATATATATACGTATATATATATATATACATATATATATATATATATACACATATACAAATATATACATATACGTATATATATATTAAAAAAATTAAAATATATATATATTTTAATTTTTTTTTCCTGCACCCTTCCTGCACTTCTTTGCTCCCTAAACAATGCAAAACCACACAATGTGCTTTAATTATTTCTCTTAAAATACATACAGATACATTAATTTGACATGACAGTATGTACTCAGCTGGAGATGCCTATTAGTAGTCAAGAGCTATTAAAAGTGACAGCAAAACATCTAACCTAAATCATAATAACAAATCTCAAAACCATGAAAAACAATATACAGGAGGAGAGACAGGGACACCTGGTGGGCAAAACAAAAAGGTGCGTGGGGATGGGCGACTAAACAGAGACACAGGAAATGTTTTTCAATTACAAAGGTCATTTTCTACATACAAGCATATACATGATTTTTGTCTTGTGTTTTTTTACCCATCCTGAGCATTTTTTTAGGTGCAGTGGGAAACTGAGAAGCGCCCAGGAAGCAACCTGGGGTTCAGCGTCTCGGTCAAGTTCGATCCACCAACCTAGCAGTTTTTGTTTTTTTTATCAGAATGTGGATGAGGGGATAAGTGACATTTTAAAGTTGAATTACATTGGGCGCACACTTGTAACTACCAACTTGAATGGCCGATAAGCTTCTGATGGAAGCTCGGCTATGAGATCACAAATGTTTGGAGCTGGTTTGTAAATGAGAATATTTCAAACCTGATTTAAGATCAGCATCATCTTTCAAAATACACCAGTTTTGTATGACAATATCTTGGAATTCATCCCAAAAAAAATTCCTTCTCTTATGGGACATTCTAGAATCTCTATTAAATTGACTGAATGGAAGACTTTTTTTTTAGAGCAGTCTGTTGGTTTCTTACACAGATCTGTTGCCAATTTATCTTGTTCTTTAATAATCTGAACGTCAAGAAAATTGATTAGTGACGGATCATTATTCACAGAATCTGCACAATGCAACTTTCTAGTTATTACATTAGATTGTTTCTCCCGTGTGGATTGTCATGTGATGCGTCAGATTGACCTTTAGTAGAGAACCTTCATAACAAACAGAACTAAAGGGAGTTCCCGCCCATGTGAGTTATCATGTGTGCCTTCAGACTTGATTTGCGCACAAATCTTTTATCACAAACCGAGCATTTGAAAGGTTTTTCTCCTGTGTGGATTCTCATGTGTGCCTGTAAACACCCTTTCTGTGCAAAAGCATTGTTACAGACTGAGCAACTGAAAGGTTTTTCACCTGTATGGATTCTCATGTGTCTCTTCAGGTCACCACTTTCAATGAAACCTTTGCTACACACCGAGCAGCTGAAAGGTTTTTCTCCCGTGTGGATTCTCATGTGTTTCTGTACACTTCTACTATGTGTAAAAGATTTCTTACAGACGGAGCAGCTGTATGGTTTTTCTCCTCCATGCGTTATCATGTGTCTTTTCAGATGTCCACTTTCAGTGAAATCTTTACCGCACACTAAGCAGCTGAAAGGTTTCTCTCCTGTGTGAGTTGTCATGTGTTTCTGTAAACTTCCATTCTGAGTAAAAGATTTCTTACAAACTGAGCAACTGAAAGGTTTTTCTCCTGTGTGGATTCTCATGTGTCTCTTCAGATCTCCACTTTCAATGAAACCTTTCTCACACACTGGGCAGCTGAAAGGTCTCTCTCCTGTGTGGATTCTCATGTGTTTCTGTACACTTCTACTATGTGTAAAAGATTTCTTGCAAACTGAGCAGCTGAAAGGTTTTTCTCCTGTATGACTTCTCATGTGTATCTTCAGATTTCCCCTGAAGCCAAATAATTTCCCACACTCAGAGCATCTAAATAGTTTCTCACCAGTACTACATGTAAATTCACTGACAGGGACTTCATCATTATTCAGAGAGTTTAAACCTGACTGAGGTTCTCTGGTCTCCTTCCAATCACCACTGTGTTCAGTCTCAGGTTCAGAAGAGTCTCCAGACTTGTCAACAGTATCTGGTCCTTGATGTCTATCTGGATCTGAGTTCCTGGCTGAATCCGGTCCTTCACAGTCCTCTCCATCAGCTTCTGTTTCCATCTGTTCAATATGTCTTTGATAAAACCTTGAGGAATGAGCTTCCTCTTCGTCATCATCTTCACTCTTCACAATGAATGAAGTGAATGGGAACTTGATATCAGCCTCCTCCAGACCTTGAAGCTGCTCTCCCTCCTGACTGGTCCAGAGTTCCTCCTGTTCCTCTTTAATGTGTGGAGGCTCTGGGTCCTCCTGGTCCAGACTGGAGCTCCACTCCTGCTGCTCTTCTTTAACCACCAACAGCTGCTGGACGTCTGCAGGAAAACATAAACATACAGACGTTACAGGGAATTGTTGTTGTTCATTAACATCACAGCTCAAAAACTGTTAATGAACTTCTCAAGATCCCTGATCAGGTCTCTGTGCAATAGCTGTAAGTAACTGCAATATCACAATGCAGTCGTTCTGCATTGTAGCGTGTAGAAGACTTAATAATGAATATCAAAATATGGAATGATGGTTAATAAATCAAAATTGTGAATCATAAACCCATGAATTGGTGAAAAGGTGAATGACATTGATAGCACTCAGCTTCAGCTATCAGACACAATCAGTATAAATAACATAAATTAATATTAGATCAAATTTAAGAGAAAACACAATTTAGGAAAAACTTCTTGGCATGTGTATGTATCAGTTAAAAATGTACTTTATTTCTTATTTTTGATTTGTAATATTTTAATTTATCATCTAACGATTCTGTTGAATTTTATCTTAATGAGCAATTTTTATTTAGCGTTGTTTTATTTTGTTAACGCTTCCTGCGGAAGCGCGTCGCACCTTTTCTGTACCACCTAAGCTCCCGTAGTCCCGTCTTCCCCTCACAACGGTGTTTTGTGTTGTTGACGGTAAGTTGTGTGGAACAATGTTGCTGCACTATTTTGTTGTTTTTTACTTTTACCTCAGGCTGCCCTGTCATAACGTAGCGACGCAGAGATTTCGGCGTTCCTTTTGTGTGAATTCTGTTGTTTTACATGTTTAGGAGCGGCTGTACAGAAAACGTGTGAGACCAGAAAGCAACTGTGTGTTATGTTGTCTTGTGCAGCGGCAAATAAATGCTGGAAGGCTACCCTCTGAGTCGTCTCCTTCAATGCCCTTTCCAAGTCAGTTACATGTACAGTGACTAATTACTTCATAACACACAAGTTACCTGATCAAGTTCTTTATAATAGAAATATTTATTGATCGAACAATTCAAGGCAAGACGGCGTCGTGCCAGTGGCTGCCTGTTGCAGCAGCTCCCTGTGTGTGTTTTAATTTTTAGTCTTTTTTCCTCTGTTTTTTCTTTAACGTTTTGTTTAAGTGACAGTCAGGCAATGGACCATAACTTTTTTTTCAACCTTTCTAGTGGCTTTTCTTTTACTTTTTTACCTCCTTGTAACGGAGAGCCACGCACAATGGACTGGAGGCATTGTTTACTCTTGCGAACAGCTGATAACGCTGGAGTGGACCGCTGCTGCTGCTCGGCACAAGGCCTGAACTCCCAGAGGAACTGCGGAGAAGACGGCGGGGTTGCAGAGCTGGTGCTAAGTTGAAGGCAAAGAGGAGGAAATATAAACCATCGGTACGGGCAATTTTAATGGGGAACGTGAGATCCTTTGCCAATAAAACGGACGTGCTCGGCACGCTGGTAAAGAATCAGAGGGAGTACCGAGAGTGTAGCATCATGCGTTTCACGGAGACATGGGTGCACTCAGATTTCTCGGACCACAGAGAAACCCGTACCCGGCTTCAGGACTGTTCAGTGGACACCATCCACTCCACTGTGTCTAGACTGCAGAGTCAACATCCTGGTGCATTTTTGTCAATTACTGGAGACTTTAACCACAGCACACTGGATAAAGCACTGCCAACTTTTCACCAATATGTTGACTGCCCCACACGGAACAATAGAACTCTGGACCTACTGTATTCTAATGCAAAGGATGCATACAGTGCCACTGCCCTTCCCTCTCTTGGTAGGTCTGACCACAACTTGGTCCCGTTAACACCAAAGTATGTTCCTCTGGTGCAGAGGCAGCCTGTGACCACCAGGACTGTGAGGAGGTGGTCTCAGGAGGCCAATGACGCCCTGCAGAACTGCTTTGAGTCAACGGACTGGGATATGCTGCATGGACCAAATGGGGAGGACATCAACAGCATGACGGACTGCACCACTGACTACATTAAATTCTGTGAACAAACCACCATACCATCATGGACTGTACATTGCATCACCAGTGATCTGAAAGTTATTCTTAATAAGAAGAAAGCAACCTTCAGGTCTGGGAACAGGGACGAGATCAGGAGAGTTCAGCGCGACCTTAAGGTGAAGCTCAGGGAGTGCAAGGACTCCTACAGGAGGAAACTGGAGGCCAAACAGAACAACTGATGGCATCAGCCCCAGGGTCCTGAAAACCTGCACCATCCAGTTGTCTGATGACCTGCAACACCTCTACAACCTGAGCCTGAAGCAGGAGGAAGTCCCGGTGCTGTGGAAGACGTCGTGCCTGGTTCCTGTACCAAAGAAGACGACAACATCTGGCCTCAACAACTACCAACCGGTTGCCCCCACATCTCATGTGATGAAGGTGCTAGAGAGGCTGGTCTTGGCCCACCTCCGACCGCAGGTGAAGTCATCACTGGACCCTCTGCATTTTGCATACCAGCCTCACGTGGGAGTGGACGACGCCATCATCTACCTGCTGCAACGAGCTCAGTCACACCTGGATGGAACCGGTGGCTCTGTGAGAATCACTTTCTTTGATTTCTCCAGTGCATTTAACACCATCCAACCACTGCTACTGAGTGAGAAGCTGCGGGAGGTGGGGGTTAACAAGTCCACCGTCTCCTGGATCACTGACTACCTCACAGGCAGACCACAGTTTGTCCGACTGGGCCGTGTGCTGTCTGATACGGTGGTCAGTGATACTGGAGCCCCACAGGGAACTGTTCTGTCTCCCTTCCTGTTCACCTCGTACACCACTGACTTCCAGTACAACACGGGGTCATGCCATCTGCAGAAGTTCTCTGATGACTCTGCAGTGGTCGGGTGTATAAGGGACGGACGGGAGGGGCGTAGTGGAGGACTTTTTGGAGTGGGCCGGTAGAAATTACCTGCTTCTGAACGTGGCCAAGACCAGAGAGATGGTGGTCGACTTCAGGAGGAAGACGACGGCTCCACAGCCACTGAGAGTTCTGGGAGAGGACGTGGACATGGAAACTCTGGAACAGGTGGTGGAGAGGAGGACACTGAAGAAACTATTATCAATATTGGATTACCAGGACCACCCTCTCCACCACCTACTGCAGGGACAGAGGAGCACTTTCTCCAACAGACTGATCCAGCTCCTCTGTCATAAGGACAGGTACAGGAGAACATTCCTGCCCTCTGCTATAAGACTGTATAATAAATCACCTCTGGTCAATCACACGACTATAACACTGTTACACTGTTTGTTTGGTTTGGGTAAATATTTGCACTATTGTTTAGTTAGTTCATTTAATATTCTATCTTATTGTATATTGTACATTTTTAAATGTAATATTTAAAAATATTCGGTGGAAAAAAAGAAAGAAAGTCTGGATTCTTGTAGACCAGCTGCTATAATCAAACAACAAAGGGATCTGTATCTGTGAATATGGATCATCAATGATTAGTAATTGGTATCTGCGGCAAAAATGAATGATCAAAAGTTATCTTTGCTCCCTTTTTTCATTTGTGCTGATCCGATCCGTGACTCTGATCCGTGATCCGATCCAAGTTTTATGATCCGATGCACCACTAATTTTTACTCTTGTACTACTTTAAAAATGTTCTATTTTAGCTGATTTTATATATATATATATATATATATATATATATATATATATATATATATATATATTTATTAGGTTATCACCTAGCATACAATTTGGCCATAAATCACCAAATTATGTGTTAACATGCACTTTTGAACATGTTATTTTTAAAATATACATTAAATCAAAGTGCCACTCATCAGGTACTCAGCTTTGAATAAACTTATGTGACTTTTAGTTTTGGGTTTGGAGCGGGTTCGTTTGGTGCTTTTGTACGTTACACTAATCTCACACAGCAAGCAGCCGTAAATATGTGAAGCTCAGAAATGTAAATATTAACACCAGCGTTGATGCGTTTTTCTGATGCTATGAAATGTTTATTCACATTGTGCATGCAATAAAATAAAATAATACCGTGTGACAATATATTTTCTATCTATTTTGCTCATTAAAGGAAAGACTACAGTTGTATTCTACTGCTGTAATTATTTTGTGCAACATTCAGATGTAATTCACACAGATTGTAGGCTTCAACAAGCTACAGCCTCTCATCGTGTTGGTCAAGAACCAGCAAACATCTGAGCCGCAAACCAGAGAACAGACGTGTTTACGTTGAAACGCTTCCGGTCTCAGAGATACTGAGAGAACGCAAGAAGAAGAAAACGGTTCACTGAGTGTTTAAAGGACAAACCTGCTTTCTGTGACCGAGGCTGAGGGTTGAAATCAGCGTCCAGTAGTTTCCGTTGTCGCTCGTTCTCCTCTTTTGAACGACAAAGTTCCTCCTCGTACTCTGCTATCGTTCTTTCAAACACACCAAATATCTCTTCAGCAGCCGCAGTTAGTCGCTGGTTGACTAAACATCTCAGCATTTGGACTTTAGACATTTTCACATGTGACACTGGTCCGTTTCCAGCTAGCATGCTAAGCTAACTTCAATAGCTTTGTAGGCTACCGGGAGATGAGTCAGAGGAAAAACATCCAGAAAAAAAGGTGAACAGCTAAAAGTCCATTCAGACATGTTGATCCAGACATACAGAGACTCTGATGGATCAGTACTGATGGAGCTAACTGATACTTTATCAACGCAACAAAGAGACGCTGCTGTTTCTAACAACGTTCGGCGCCATGTTGTTTTCAGAAGAACATCCGGGTTAGTTGGTAACCTTCAAAATAAAAGCCCTTAAACGTATAGAAGTCGTTATTTCCATCTTAATCCTCTATGCCTGGGGTATTCAATTCAGATTCAACCATTTAGAGAGAATGTCCTCAGTCAAAGGTCCGGAACATCACAGTAATGTATAACTTGTGCTATGATTTAGTCTCATATATATATATATATATATATATATATATATATATATGTATATATATATATATATATATATATATATATATATATATATATATATATATATATATATATATATATATATGTGTTGAAGTAGTCTACCAGTTGTATCAATATCTGTATGTAGTCAAAGACTGACTGTCAATTCAAATAAGGAAAGTTGAATAATATCTCAACAATAGTTATTGTCAGTTTTCAAATTGAACTAGATGAATAATAAATAATACATACTCTAATAATAAATCAACGTTCTTCCCTCGTTTCAAGTAAAATAAGGGATGCATTTAAGATTAAATTACATTGCAGAAAGCATGATATGACTATGATTATATTATATTTTATCTTCTAATAAGATACATTTGTGTGCATGGACTTTATCTGTGGTTATTAAACCACCTGTTTCAGCTCTATTCCTCTCTGTTAACATCATTGTTGGACAGTGAATTCATGTGTTAGGATTCTGATCATATTGGGCTCTTAGATTGATTATTATCAGTGTAGTCACTCTTATCATACCACTTGACAGCATGCATGGTGGTTTCTCCAACCACAGCCATCTTCTGCTGAAAGACTCCACGTCCTGCTCTCTTCAGCTCAGCATCGCTCATCAAGCTGACGCCTGGTAGTCCTTTCCTTGGTTTTGATAGCAGTATTGCTTCAGTCTATTTCTTCTCTTGAATGGAACCATCTGCTCATCAACAGCCAGATTCTCGCCCGTTGAGATTGACGTTAGCTTGGAGGTTAGATGAGTGACCAGTGGTTGGATCTTGTGGACAAGATCATCATTTTCCTATCCCTAACTGCTCGATTCTTTTCCTTTCGCCCATAAAATGTTCCTGTGTCCATTTTCCTGTAAATATCAGTTAGTAAAGTCAAAAACATTGACTATGGTCAAAATGATGCATCCGAGCACATCTCCACATTACAGTATATTGCCTGAACAAAAGTGGCAAAATGTTGCCCCGAGGCAACAAACAAAAAAAGAACAAAAATGAATGTATGAATAAAAACAAAATAAGTTGTAAGAGCCATTTTGTTATTGTTTTGTACAACCTCCCACCACTTGGGGGCGTAGTGCCGCTGTCAGTTAGGCCACAGGTATTCAGGGGGGGTCACTTGATACAGGTGTTGCTGAGTAAGCAGGAGCATAGCAGACCGTATGACATTTAATCAATGTAAAAGTTATGATTCCTTTGGGCTATGTAGAGGAAATAGATTATGACAGAGAAAGTGGTTGGTCTCTGTTTAAGTGAGAAACAAAATGTCTGTATTGGAAACTGGACTTCGTTGTTTATGGCACGCGTCAAAACAAACAATCAGCAACCGTGGTGACTTTTTTGATAAGCAACGGGGTCACTACATACTGTAAGTATTTAAACCATCAAACATAATTCTTTACATACTCATGGAAACTTTATTTTTTACAAAGTTATTTCAATTTAAACAGGTTAAAAAGTGATATTTATCTTATTTTGTCCCGTGCAGCTTTGCTTCCTGAAAAGACTTTCACCCAATGAGAAAAGGTCACGCCCACCTCAGGACCTCATTTCATTGGACACAGACATATCTGGTGATTTCATATACATTATTTTTATTAAAAAAAAGTGTTTTAACTGAGGGCAACAGAATGCCATAGAGGGTTGAGTTACCTGCCATCTTTTCCACATGTAACAGACGTGGGTTGTTTTCTAACATTATTATTTGCTCCTTTAGAAAACAATACCAGATATCACCAATTATTTCCTTCTGATAATTTTCTGCACCTCTGTTCCTCAGCAATGTAAAACTGAACTGTGTGATTTAATTCCTTTTATTGAAATACACAGAAACAACAACTTGACATCACAGTATGTACTTGGTTCAAGATGTACATTACTAGTCAAGGGCTACAAAAAAACCCAAGTAAAACATCTAACCTAAATCATAACAACACATTTTAACAAAACCATGAAAAACAATATACAAGAGGAACAACAGGGACACCTGGTGGTTAAAGTAAAAAGTGTGTGAGAAATCATAACATTAAACACATTCTTGAGGAAGTCCATGTGGATCAGGGACCAATAACCAAACAGCAAAATTGGAAGTGTGAAATCATTTCGGATAGTGTTTAAATGAACACTATACCAGTATCTATATAATCCTCACGGGTTCTCTGACACTCACAGTGTTGTTTTATGAGACATGGAAGTGTATTTTTAACACTGAATTGTGTATCTGTGTTCACATAAGTTTAAATGAGTTCACCCACAAGACGCAACAGTGAACTATAAAAAAAATAATTATTGAAACAAAATTTGATCTTTCTTTTTATTCAGAAAGAAATCTTCCAAGCACCATGGGCACAACTAAACTGCATATGCACATTTAGAAAGAAAATAATGGTACAATAAATAAGCTCTCATCTCCATCATAAGCTTATTGGCAACATTTACAAACTTTCAGCTGTTTTCAATGAACAACTCAAAAGGACAATTTAAATAGCTCAACACAACTAACACTACAAGTGGTTTCTCCTAATTTAACACAAAATGCCACTTTTAATGACTAGTGCAGTCTCAAAATTATTCAACCCCTTCATGGCAAGCATCTTTAGTACTTAGTAGAGCACCCATTTGGTGTTACGACCTGATGCAAACGTGATGCATAGCCAAACACCAGGTTCTGACAGCGTTCTTGAGGAATCTTAGCCCATTCCTCATGGGCAATGGCCTCCAGCTCTCTAATATTCTTGGGTTTGCATGCTGCAACCGGTATGCTTAGGATCATTCTCTTGTTGGAAGGTCCAATGACGCCCAAGCTTCAGCTTCCTCACAGGCGGCATGAAGTTTTCTCTTAGGATTTCCTGATACTTGATTGAATCCATCTTGCCCTCACAACGCTGCAGGTTTCCAGTGCCAGAAGAAGCAAAGCAGCCCCCGAGCATCACCGAGCCACCGCCATGCTTCACTGTAGACAGGGTGTTCTTCTCAGCGTATGCTTCATTCTTCCTCCTCCAGCCCCAAAAGTTCCACTGAAGTCACGGTTAGCGGCTTTAAGGAGGGTGATGGACAGAAAACGGAGGACTTTCCTGTCCTTATTAATGCTTATTACGTTCTGCACAACTATTGTGAAGTCCGCAGATAAAATGTAAAGGAACAAAAGCATGCTGTCCAGTAGGACAGAGACTTCAGCCACCAGCAGAGCTATGAGTGAGAACAGACAACAACGACACCGAGTGAACAAGAGAGTATTGACCACATTTATGGACCACAATCGAGTAAACCTTTATATGCAAGTGTTGATTTTAAAGTAAATTTGATGTGTGAGAGAGTTAGAGCAAGACCCGCAGTGCTGTAACTCACGTTAAGTCTGAAAAATTAAACTTCTAAAACGTTCCACAAACTGTTTGAGTTTATAGAGGAAGATTTTAGAGAAGATCTTAAGTATCAAACACAACCTTTCATTCTTAAAGACTACTTTATTACTCTGTCATATTATTTTTAACTAAGCAACCAATCTACTTCCTGTTAACATCGGCGCATGCCCAGTGTACGTGAAGAGTCACGTGACAATGCTGAAATCCGTGTGGACGGAGATGGTTTTCAAATGGAAACGGAGTAGTGTGGACATGGCCTTAGAGGTAGTAAACCACAGGAGGTACAGATTAGGATCTGTCATAAATGTTTTATTGCAGGTACTGCAAAAAACATTGTAAAATGTGTAGAATAGAAACAAAACGGATGTCTTGGTGAGAAACACACCATCCCCCCTTCTCTCTTGATGCTCTGACCTTTTAAAAGATGTGCTCAAAAGGCACACAGGTCACTCTCTCCATCCCACAGACTCTCTGTGTGATGATTGAGTCTTCTCTGTGCAGAGAATAAATACTTTAAGGACACATTTCTTTCCTCAATGTTTCTTGTTTCAGTATTATAGGACTCACTCGGTACTATTGAATACTCCACAGTGGAGTATCATGTGTCTCTGTAAATTTGAACACTGGTTAAAAGATTTCTTACAGACTGAGCAGCTGAAAGGTTTCTCTCCTGTGTGGATTCTCATGTGTCTCTGTAAATCTCCCCTCCGTGAAAACAATTTATGACAGACTGAGCAGCTGAAAGGTTTCTCTCCTGTGTGGAGTCTCGTGCGTCTCTTCAAATTTCCCTCGAGGTGAAATCTTTTCTCACATTCAGAGAAGCTAAATGGTTTCTCACCAGCACTACATCTTGAATCACTGACAGGAACTTCATCATTATTCAGTGAGTTTAAACCTGACTGAGGTTCTCTGGTCTCCTTCCAATCATCAGTGTCAGAAGAGTCTCTAGTCTTCTCATCAGTATCTAGTTCTGGATGTCTATCTGGATCGTAGTTCCTGTCTGGTTCTGGTCCTCCACAGTCCTCCCCATCAGCTTCTGTTTCCATCTGTTCAGTTTGTCTTTGATGAAGCTGTGAGGACTGAGCTTCCTCTTCATCATCTTCACTCTTCACAGGAGAGAATGAGAACTTGATATCAGCCTCCTCCAGACCTTGAAGCTGCTCTCCCTCCTGACTGGTCCAGAGTTCCTCCTGTTCCTCTTTAATGTGTGGGGGCTCTGGGTCCTCCTGTTCCTCTTTAATGTGTGGGGGCTCTGGGTCCTCCTGGTCCAGACTGGAGCTCCACTCCTGCTGCTCTTCTTTAACCACCAACAGCTGCTGGACATCTGGAAAATAATTAAATACATACGCACCTTAGAAAACTGTCATTTCATGTTAACAACTAATCCACTGATATCACTACTTTCCTATAATGTGGGGAGACATGTTGCACATTTTGTAGTACATATTCAGACCTCATTCAAACTAAAGGAAACTAAAAGCTGACATGTGTTTTACCTGGCTGTGAGACAAAGTTTCTCTTTGGGGGAGTTGTTCCTGTTTCTATAACATTAGAGTAGGAGTCAGGTATAGCCTGTGCCATTTTGTACACCCTATTGTGTCACTTACGGTAATTGAGTCACATGGTGTTGGGGATAGCAATGGGGATATATGCTGTTCTGTAGTTTAGTTTGATAAATGGAAGGAGAGGGGGTGAGAGATGGAGTCTTCTTTTTCGCTGACCGCTAATATCGCTATTATCACTTATCATTGTTTGACACTGTTGATTCCCTTTGTACACCAATGAGAACGGATTTTGAACGGTTTTGATTCTCCCGGCTGTAAGACCTGTATGACTCCTCTTCAGCCTGAAGACGGCTATGACCTTTGGCCCTCTTGTCTTGGCCTCAAGCATCTGAGGGAGGGCCTCTTGGAGAACCTGTGCACTAACTGCAGCATCACGCCTCCCGTGGTAAGGTCTGCTAGGCTGGCAGAGGTGGAACACCTGATGGGTGAGGTTCACCTCCTCCTGTCAGGGCAGTTGAATCCAGCCCAACCTACCCATTTCAAAGCAGCGGTAAAAACGAACAAATAATCGTAGCGCTAGTTAAAAGGTAGGCAGCTGTTTGTTTGTAGCTCTGAAACATAACAGCAGACATAAGAAAATAAAATGTGTTTTTTATAAGCCAGGCTACATAAAGTATATTCATATACAAGGATCTAGTAAATGATGCAAATAATGTTGGTGTGTGTGTTTGAGAGTGAGAGAGACCAGTGTTTCATCCACAATTATATTATGGGGACATCCCGACCCCCCAACGACACCCTCCGTCCCCCCTTGAAGGTTGAGTTAATTTTTTAACATTTTATTTTCTATGCAGCTCCAGATCACAACAGAAGTCATTTAAGGTTCCCTTTCCTATAGAACAGGTCTACACCTTGTTCTTTTATCAAACAAACTAAATAGTCGTATGTTACTTATCGTATTTACAGACGGCATGTCATTTCTGTCTCTACTTTACTTTACAAGACTCCTCTGTTCTCTGTATGTGTGTGCGCGCGTGTCTGCGAGTCCGCATCGGGGCAGAACAACGGAGTTCTGCCCCGATGCGGACTCGCAGACTCACACGCACACACACACACACGCACACGCACACACACACACACACGCACACACACACACACACGCACACACACACACACACACACACACACACACACACACACACACACACACTGGACAAGACTGATCTTGGTAAATAAGTAAGTAAATACATACATAACACACATGCATAAATAAATAAATATCAAGAGGCTCTGGAAATGTTCTTCCAGAAGTGCAGAAAGATACACTGCAGTGACAAAATTGTGAATAACTGTCATAAAAAGAAATGTTCTGATGTTTAGTTCAATATACAGTTCAAATTATTGTTTAGTTGTTATATTGACTGCTGTCATTAAAAGAAACACATGAACACCATGATTTTAGTTGTAATAGAACTCTTACTCTGCACTGTGTGTTATGATAGTAATTGTTATAAACAATAAATGTGTACATAATTGTTAATTTCATGCATCAGCTGGTGATTGATGTGAGAAAAGTTTAACAAAACATCCAGCAGGTGGTGGTATACACTCAAATGGAAATTAAGGAGCTTTTATTGCATAACTTGGAGTTGTTGAAGCGTGATATCTTATTGTGAAGGACAGAACTACGGTCCCAGATGTGTTGACAGCATTGATGGTCATTTTGGCGATTCTGAGACAAGTTAATACGTTTAATGAACCAACCTGCTCTGTGTAACCGAAGCTGAGGGTTGAAAACAGCGTCCAGTAGTTTCCGTTGTCGCTCGTTCTCCTCTTTTGAACGACAAAGTTCCTCCTCGTACTCTGCTATCGTTCTTTCAAACACACCAAATATCTCTTCAGCAGCCGCAGTTAGTCGCTGGTTGACTAAACATCTCAGCATTTGGACTTTAGACATTTTCACATGTGACACTGGTCCGTTTCCAGCTAGCATGCTAAGCTAACTTCAATAGCTTTGTAGGCTACCGGGAGATGAGTCAGAGGAAAAACATCCAGAAAAAAAGGTGAACAGCTAAAAGTCCATTCAGACATGTTGATCCAGACATACAGAGACTCTGATGGATCAGTACTGATGGAGATAACTGATACTTTATCAACGCAACAAAGAGACGCTGCTGTTGCTAATAACGTTAGGCGCCATGTTGCTAATGGAGGAACATCCGGTTCCGCTGATGCGTGATATGGTACCTTCAAAATAAAAACACTAGAATACTACAGTAAGAAATAGTAAATTGTTATTCCAATCTTCAGTTACCTTCCATATTTTCCATATGTAACAGTTGTGTGTAGGTTATGGAAAGAGACGACTCAAGTGATTGTTTTCTAACATTTATTTGTTTCTGTAGAAGACAAAATATCACCAATTATTTCCTTCTGATCATTTTCTGCACCTCTGCTCCCTCAGCAATGTAAAACTGAACTGTGTGATTTCATTCCTTTTCTTCAAATACACAAAGATACAATAATTTCACATCACAGTATGTACTTGGTTCAGGATGCACATTACTAGTTAAGGGCTACAGAAATAACCAAGTAAAACATCTAACCTAAATCACAACAACACATTTGAACAAAACCATGAAAAACAATATACAAGAGGAACAACAGGGACACCTGGTGGTTAAAGTAAAAAGTGTATGAGAAATTATAACATTAAACACATTCTTGAGGAAGTCAATGCATATACACATTAATTGCCTTCTGGTATTTTTCTGCAATTCTACTCCTAAATATGCAAAATAGCAGAAATAACACATGCAGATGAATGCCAACATCCATACAGTATCTATCTAATCTATGCATATATTGTCATATGACACAGGACGACCTGCTTTGTTAAAAATGGCAACTAATAACAGTAAAAATAACACTATAAAGCTTTGTAGGGAAAAATGGCAAAATTGGGGAGTTCCACCGCTTTGTCTCAACAGCGATTTTACTTGTAAACACTTTATGAAAACTAAAATCGTACTTGGTTATATACGTACAGTATTAGAATATTATTGAAAACTACTGACACTTATGCTGTTACACTGTTATGCAGCTGACCACGAGGGTCGGTAGGTAGTACGGCCCTCTTCTCTGCTCTGAGGAGAGCACAGTGCTGATAAAACATTGAGTTTGAGTTGTTTTATATATTTTACAATTGAAATGTGCTCATAGTTATGGCTCACTAGTACAAGCACAAATATTACTGCTGGTTTGACTGTTTATGATAATGAGAATATGTAAGTGCAAAGTAACATGTTATATGATGTGAAATTAAATGTATGAGAGACACCACTATACATGTTGTACTTGATGCCTCTCACATTAATTTCTACAGTCTGGCTTCATTTCACCAACACACCATCTGCGTCGCCGATTTCCCCATGTCTCCAAAATGTTAGTAGGCATCGGTCAGAGTTTCGGTAAAGGTGTGCAGAGTCGCCCATCGAGTTTGATTTTATATATCACATTTGCATGGGAAGTGTCGTACTCCTCTTCCAGGGCCCGTTTTGTGCGTACGAAATAGTTATAAGTGAGACCCCTGTTCTGTACGGTGGTAAGCCGTGCTGTAGAACTAGTAGCGCTCGAGACGTTCCGTTTCGTGGCACTGCTTACCGTGTACAGAACAGAACATCGGCTAACGTTACTAAAAGTCACTAAACTATCCCTTGCATTTCACTGCCATCTTCTGTTGTGTCCTGGACCTGGACGGTCGCATTTCTAATTGCAAAATAATGTGGCTTCACATTTTGCTCTGCCCTCTAAGTTTTTAGTCAACACAATATCTCAATATCTCAAAGAAATGTACTAAAATAAATGTATGTAACACAAAAAGGCAATTTATTATTTTGGTCTGTAATAAAGTATGTTCTCTACACTCTCCCCTGGTTTATTTCTCCTCCCTTCAACAACGTAGCGGTCATGGTTAAGAACACTTTGATGTAAGATAACATTTAACATTAGCTATATTATGAAAAAACATTATAGTAGCTGAAACAAATTCACTTCCGTAAAGCAAACAGATTTAACTTTGTGCATCTGAATAACATTGAAAAACACTTAGCAAAGCAATACATTTGACGTTCTACCAGAGAAAATGCCCTTTAATTGACTAACGTTAAATGCTTGGTAGCACGTTAACCTAAATTAGCATTAGCTAGCTAATAGCCACCAGCTTCAATGACACATACATCACTTCACACCACACTTGACGTTAAAACAATTTTATAGAATGATAAACGGCCTGTATAAATAAATATATTTATTTCTTAACTTCTGAAAATGGATATTTCAGCACTGCAAGTGCAAATCATCCAAATCAATTCATCAACTCAAAATATTTTTCGCTAGAAAATCAACACCAAGTCACACTACTGATTTTGCTGTGCAAACTGTGGATTAAGTCTCAAAATTGGTGTTCACTAAAAATGGCAATAATCAAAGTACTATTCCACATTTAGATTGAACAGTGATGGTTTGAATCCAAGCACTGACTTTAAAATCCAGCTATCATCACAACACATATGCACAGAATAATCACAGAACAATTTATTCATCTTAACAATACTGATCAGATTCCATAATGTTGTAAACAAACAAAGAAACATAATCACAAGCTCCACTGTGTGAAAAAGATTTATTACAGACTGAGCAAATTAAAGTTTTCTCTCTTGTGTGGATTCTCATGTGTTTCTTAAAATCTCCCATAAGGAAAAATCTTTTCCCACATTCAGAGCAGCTTAATAGTTTCTCACCAGCACTACATCTTGAATCACTGACAGAAATGTTGTCATTATTCAGAGAGTTTAAACCTGACTGCGGTTCTCTGGTCTCCTTCCAATCACCACTGTTTTCAGTCTTAGATTCAGAAGAGTCTCCAGTCTTCCCATCAGTATTTGGTTCTGAATGTCTTTCTGGATCTGAGTTTTTGCCTGGTTCTGGTCCTCCACAGTCCTCTACACCAGCTTCTGTTTCCATCTGTTCAGTTTGTCTTTGATGAAGCTGTGAGAACTGAGCTTCCTCTTCATCATGTTCACTCTTCACAGGAGTGAATGAGAACTTGATATCAGTCTCCTCCAGACCTTGAAACTGCTCTCCCTCCTGACTGGTGCAGAGTTCCTCCTGTTCCTCTTTAATGTGTGGAGGCTCTGGGTCCTCCTGTTCCTCTTTAATGTGTGGGGGCTCTGGGTCCTGCTGGTCCAGGCTGGAGCTCCATTCCTGCTGCTCGTCTTTAACCACCAACAGCTGCTGGACGTCTGTGGAAAATAATGAAATACATTAGGGCTACAACTACAGATTATTTTAATAATCGATTATTCTGTCGGTTTTTTTTCGATTGATCGATGAATCGGTTGTGAGTTGGGTCAGAGGATGGGGGAAAACTCTGGACAGACCTGGTAAGCCCAAACGGGTAGTGTGGGCAAACTGGGAACGTCTGGAGGAGGCCCCTGTCCGGGAGATCTTCAACTCACACCTCCGGCGGAGCTTTTCTAGCATCCCTGTGGAGGTTGGGGGCATCGAACAGGAATGGAAGTTACAATAACTGGAATGATGTAGATCAAGCTTCATGTGATCAGGTTATTCTTACTGCCTCCCCCAAACTACTGTCCTGTTGAGACAGACAGGACAAAGAGAAATAAAGTTATATAAAAATTGTATAAATATATACATGCATATAAATATATACGTATATAATATATTATATATACGTATATATATTCATATGTATGTATATGTATATATACATATATATATATATATATCCATCCAAGTCAATAGGTTATATGGGTTGTCATCATTCTAAACAGTACAATGCATCTTATCAATATTTACAATTTGCATTCATTCAGTCCACTGCAGGAAAATGTTTATTGTTGCCATGGACAACAAGTACCAACTGACGTTAGCGTATATTAGCTTAGTTTAATAAAAACGAGTTGCCATACTATTACAAATCGGCATTTTTTTACTAAACCAATTACAACTACCAACAGTCATACCTTCAAGGACCTTAAAGTACTGTCACATATTGTCAAATAACAAAATATTAAGGCTAAACTGCCGCAGCACAACTCTCAAACAGTGGCAGCTGAGCTTGCTACAGGAAGTGCCTCTACTAGCTGCCGCTGCCACGATTTGAACTAGCCCTTTCTCAGAAAATGCCCTTTAATTGATTAACGTTAAATGCTTGCTAGCTAGCTAGCATGTTAACGTAAATTAGCATTAGCTAGCTAATAGCCAGTAGCTTCAATGACACATATATCACTTCACACCACACTTGACGTTAAAACACAATTTAATTTAATGATAAACGGTCTATATAAGTAAATATATTTATTTATTAATTTCTGAAAACAGATATTCCAGACACTGAGTTTTCTCCGCTGTCACCGAGTGAATCCGAGCACTGACTTTAACATCCAGCAATCATCACAACACATATGCACAGAATAATCACAGAAACTGCTCTTTAAAACTACAACAGTTTATTCATCTTAACAATACTGATCAGATTCAATAATGTTGTAAACAAACAAAGAAACATATATTATACAATTACAAGCATACTACCTAAAAGAAACAGGCAATGACGTGGTGAGGGTAGTGTGTGTTTAAGTGTACGTATGTCTGTGGGTTAGTTTGAAAAAAAGAAGAAAAATAAAGCACTCAAAACAAGGCAATCCTTGACGTAGCAGTAAAATACAGTAACTTTAATTTTATCACACAGAAGCCTGACTGGAGAACTCGGGTGCGGCAGCCGTGGCACTGGACCTTTAACTAATAAAGTACAGTTCACTGACTTTACTCGTGATGGCGGATTTAAACACAACAAAGCTCACTAGCGTAGAACAACACTATTATAGCAGCAACAAGCAGTTATGATACACAGCACTGACCAGGACTCAGTGGGCCGTAAAATACACAATAAAACAGTAAATAGTACAATTAAACTTAAAACAAACAAGATTACAAACACACTATGATCTATCCGTGTCCAGACAAAAGCCCGTGACTTGAGATCACTTCGTATTGGTTGGTGTGTTTCTTCGGACTTTCTCCTGCTTAGGACCGTGACCCTACTTTGTCAGCCCAGTGGGATGCGGTCAGGATGAGTCAGAATCTCCGAGTCTAAGGCCCTGGTTCTCTGACAGAAATCGGTAGATAATGCCCTTCAAGTTGGAAGTGAGTCACTGCCCCAAGCAAGGGAGTTCAAGCATCTCAGCACCAGAACAACTAAAGAGGGTTCTCTCCTGTGTGAATTACCATGTGCACCTTCAGATTTGCATTGCGTACAAATCTTTTATCACACACTGAGCAACTGAAAGGTTTCTCTCCTGTGTGAGTTACCATGTGTCTCTGTAAATGTCCACTCTGTGTAAAAGATGTATTACAGACTGAGCAGCTGAAAGGTTTCTCTCCTGTGTGACATCTCATGTGTACCTGCAAATCTCCATTACGTGAAAAAGATTTATTACAGACTGAGCAGTTGAAAGGTTTCTCTCCTGTGTGACATCTCATGTGTACCTGCAAATCGCCATTACGTGAAAAAGATTTATTACAGACTGAGCAGCTGAAAGGTTTCTCTCCTGTGTGACATCTCATGTGTACATGTAAAGCTCCACTGTGTGAAAAAGATTTATTACAGACTGAGCAAATTAAAGTTTTCTCTCTTGTGTGGATTCTCATGTGTTTCTTAAAATCTCCCATAAGGAAAAATCTTTTCCCACATTCAGAGCAGCTTAATAGTTTCTCACCAGCACTACATCTTGAATCACTGACAGAAATGTTGTCATTATTCAGAGAGTTTAAACCTGACTGCGGTTCTCTGGTCTCCTTCCAATCACCACTGTTTTCAGTCTTAGATTCAGAAGAGTCTCCAGTCTTCCCATCAGTATTTGGTTCTGAATGTCTTTCTGGATCTGAGTTTTTGCCTGGTTCTGGTCCTCCACAGTCCTCTACACCAGCTTCTGTTTCCATCTGTTCAGTTTGTCTTTGATGAAGCTGTGAGAACTGAGCTTCCTCTTCATCATGTTCACTCTTCACAGGAGTGAATGAGAACTTGATATCAGTCTCCTCCAGACCTTGAAACTGCTCTCCCTCCTGACTGGTGCAGAGTTCCTCCTGTTCCTCTTTAATGTGTGGAGGCTCTGGGTCCTCCTGTTCCTCTTTAATGTGTGGGGGCTCTGGGTCCTGCTGGTCCAGGCTGGAGCTCCATTCCTGCTGCTCGTCTTTAACCACCAACAGCTGCTGGACGTCTGTGGAAAATAATGAAATACATTAGGGCTACAACTACAGATTATTTTAATAATCGATTATTCTGTCGTTTTTTTTCGATTGATCGATGAATCGGCGGGGAAAATGCGAGTGAATAGAAACGTGTCTTTAGTCTTGCAAACTATTCCACCCCTGCTTTACTACTGTTATTAATGACTTGTCAAGCTGGATAACGAGTTAACACCAGCACCAGAAGAGCACCAGAAGAGCTACTGGAGGGACGTTACGTACCTCATTTCAAAACGGAACAACAGTAGGATTCTGTAGTGACTAACCTCCTGTTGAACTCCCTTTCTCCTCCTCAATGACGTTTTAGGTGCTGAATCATCACCGTGGTGCTCCCGTACCATGTCGCTTTTGCGTATCTTGCAATTAATACACTTTTTTGATTTATTTAGTGTGAAATGCTCCCACACCTTGGATGACTTAGGTCGTACTGATTTCTCTGCCTCCGCCATGTGTTTCAGAACAACATTACGGGTCTCTCCGATGGTCTTTCCTCTACCTCCGCTCCACGCTCAACTCAACTTTTTTTTTTATACTCAAACATCTCCGCAACTTATTGAGTGGTGTAATAATCACGCGATACAACGAATCGATAATGAAATTCATTGCCAACGTTTTTAATAATCGATTTTACCAATTCGTTGTTGCAGCCCTAAAATACATACACACCTTAGAAAACTGTCATTTCATGTTAACAACTAATCCACTGATATCACTAATTTACAATAATGTGGGGAGACATGTTGCACATTGTGTAGGACAAATTTGGACCTCATTCAAACTCAAAACTAAAAACTCATATGGGTTTTAATTGGCTGTGAGACAAAGTTTCTCTTTGGGGGAGTTGTTCTTGTTAAAATGCTCATGTGCTTGTTGCTGCTAAAACATAATGAAGCATAACCTAAGGGTGACTGTTGACTGAAAATGATGATCATGTTAAGATAAAAGCCTGCTTCTCTCTGTGTGTCTGTGAGAGTTAGACATTGTGTAAAAATATCTAATTTGCATATCAACAGTTGCCAAATGAATATTGGGGCTGCACAATTCATCAAACAATTTATGAAATCAAGAAAAAATAAAAAGTAATGATTTATTAAAGTGCATCAAAAAAGGGTTTTAAATGACTGTGGTTCTGCAAAGATGTCCTGGCCGACTCATCATAATATACAAACTTAACAGAACATATTTGTTCGTTACAGATCCCAGGAAAAAAAATCAAATATGTTTTTCAATTAAAATAATGATGTAAAAATGATCGCACAGAGTTAGGTTGAGAAGTACTGAGTGTTATGAGAAACAGCATCCTTGAAAGAGGTCTGAAGTGCCGTAGCCGGTGTTCTGACCTTGCTGAGAAGCTCCAGTTTGTAACATAGAATGACATTCAAGTATAATTGCAATGCTACCAATAGTTCTTAAGTCTCATGTGTATCTTCCCAAGGCATACCCAGAGACTCTCGTTTGCAAGCGATAAACAATTCGTAGGAATAAGAGACAAAGACCGATATTGTGTTTGAGAATTGTACTTAGCCTCACACTAACTAGATGCAACAGGTTTTCTGTTCTGATGGCAGCTGGTTTCCCACTGTAGTAGAACATAAATAGGTACATTTACTCAAGTACATCTAGAAATTCCATGTAGAGTAAATTGAGGAGCTTATACATTACTTGAGTCTTTACTTTTCATGACCCTTTATACTTCTACTCCAACTGCCAAACAGTTTATACAAATACAGCTGAAACACTTAGTCGACTAGTTGGCAACCCTTTTGAAAAACGTTTACGTTCTGTAAACATTTTTTAATCCTGTTTTCAACAGATTTAAAATGTCCTTTAAATTGCTATGAATCCCTGTGTCAAACAACCTCCTCCTCCGCTCCTGTAACACTAGATGTCGCTGTCTGAGAGTAGGTCTGACGTACGATGTTAGACGACTAGACCACCGAGTCCAAAGTTACGACTACGTCACACCACATCACGACACCACGAGAGCCGTACAGGAAGTAACATCACAGAGTACTGGAAAGTGAACCTGGAGGAATGAATGGGAACGACCCAGCCACAGTGACAGACAACTTTACTGAATGCACTTAGTTTCATATGATGTTTATGGCATCTACATGTTAAGAGTGGTCAGAGACACAAGAAGGAAAGAATACAGTGTGTATTTTTACATTTTATTATTTTCAGCTCTATTTTTACATTTTATAAATATATAATATATATATATATATATATATATATATATATATATATATATATATATAAAATATAACACCAGTTTTCAAACTTATTTGTTTTTGGTTCTGTAAAACTCCGGCTTAGTGTGGACGCTCAATGTAAACGTAGTAAAAGATGTAAAAAAAACAAAGAATAGCAGACAATAGCAGAAACACGCACATTTACACATGAATGAATATTTACAAACACGACATGAATAAATCAGAACTACAAGTAGCCTACAGATCGGATCTAACAGGACGTAACTGTTTCTGTTACTTCCGGTGTATTCTCGGTAGAAACAGAGGAAACAGTGATGGAAGAGTGAAGAGAACCAACCTGCTCTGTGTAACCGAAGCTGAGGGTTGAAAACAGCGTCCAGTAGTTTCCGTTGTCGCTCGTTCTCCTCTTTTGAACGACAAAGTTCCTCCTCGTACTCTGCTATCGTTCTTTCAAACACACCAAATATCTCTTCAGCAGCCGCAGTTAGTCGCTGGTTGACTAAACATCTCAGCATTTGGACTTTAGACATTTTCACATGTGACACTGGTCCGTTTCCAGCTAGCATGCTAAGCTAACTTCAACAGCTTTGTAGGCTACCGGGAGATGAGTCAGAGGAAAAACATCCAGAAAAAAAGGTGAACAGCTAAAAGTCCATTCAGACATGTTGATCCAGACATACAGAGACTCTGATGGATCAGTACTGATGGAGATAACTGATACTTTATCAACGCAACAAAGAGACGCTGCTGTTGCTAACAACGTTAGGCGCCATGTTGCTAATGGAGGAACATCCAGTTCCGCTGATATGTGGTATGTGACCTACAAAATAAAAGCATAATATATATATATATATATATATATATATATATATATATATATTTATATTTATATGTATGTATATATATATGTATATATATATATATATATATTTATATATATTTATATTTATATGTATGTATATATTTATACAATTTTTATGTAACTTTATTTCTCTTTGTCCTGTCTGTCTCAACAGGACAGTAGTTTGGGGGAGGCAGTAAGAAGAACCTGATCACATGAAGTTGATCTACATCATTCCAGTTATTGTAAACCACAGATGACCAATCACAGATAGACCCCAAACATCTATATACTAGTTTAGTGTTTAGTTTAACGCTAGTTCCTGTGGCAAGCTCAGCTGCCACGACCTGCCACTGTTTTGGGAAAGGTGCCACGGCTGTTTGGGCGATGGTTTATTTTTTTATTGAACAATAAACAACAAACATGAAAATTTCATAGATTGTCAATAAGAACACAGCAAAATACAGACATTCAAACTAACATACCTTGGCATTTTTGATTAATAAAAAAAGACGTATCAACTTAAACTTAAGTAAAATATTTATTTTCTCATAATGAAGCTGGTGTATTTCGCCTGTTCATGGTGAATCTGCGCTGTGTTCTAGCATTGTTGTAATAAAGAGGCAGCAGGCAGTACTGGGTCTTTTGTTCTTTTGTCATGATCTGTGGCGATAAATACAAATGCACAAAGCATGAACTGTGTGTGTGTGTGTGTGTGTGTGTGTGTGTGTGTGTGTGTGTGTGTGTGTGTCTGTGTGTGTGTGTGTGTGTGTGTGTGTGTGTGTGTGAGAGACAAACTTAGCTCAACCCTTGTCAGTTAGAAAATACTTGTTTTTTTGGAACTCTTAATTACAATATGATATAATCGAATAGCTAATCGGACACAAAAAAAAGAGGCTACACCATATGAATAACATTAAAATACTTAAGTATAACCAAACCATGAATAGTCAAACATAATAAATATTAGATTTGGTTGGAGAAATATGAATGATAAGTTAAATTAGACAATGATATTTGATTCAATATAGATATTCGATAACCAGAAAACCAATCTTTAATTTCTTTAACCAATATCAAAACAGAAAATGACAGTTTGAATTCACATGATTTAGATGCACTAAATTTAGGGAACATAATCAGGCAGTGCCATAGTGTCACCATGGCAACTACACCAGCAGACTAAACTGGGGTGTATGAACAGCTATGCTAACGAATTTCATTGTACAATGGATTCATAAATTCAGAAAAATATATTTTCAAAATGAAACAGAGGAAAACATCTCTATACCTGTGGTGATACATAAGAAATATGTATGTGCCCTGCATTTGTTTACGCCTGACAGAAGTGCTCACTTAAAGGTGTACTCCCTCTTGTGGCCAAATGGGTCAATAACACTTGTCTTCAATATGTACTATCCCTGGGTGCAGAAAACTGGAGCACAGTCACTATTTTATAAAATACAACACCACATGAACAATAAATATTTTGGCAAACAGTATAGAGTTTAGGTCATGCCATGGAGCTTTAATGAGATGAAATAAAATAAAATAACATATATTGGGGTGGCTTCTTGCCATTAACTTTGAACTTCTTGTCCTAACATACATTTGACTATCAAATTTTGAATAACATTGTAGTGCATAACTGTGTGGGTGCCTTGCTAACAATATTGATAAAGAACATCAAGAATAATCAAGGAAACCTTGCAAATTAATGCAAAAATCACATGATGGAAATGCTACTTTCAGGGAGTACAACATTGACGACCGCTAACATCATTAAACTATGCACCTCGGCATCTCACTAGATGCCATAAATAGTGGCAGTTGCCACAAACAGCGGCCATTCAGTGACAGTGGCCACAAATACCTGCCACTGACCTGTTTGTGGCAGCAGTCACTGGCAGGGGAGTGGCAGTAGTAGGTCATTGGTAGGTCATCTAAACTAGGATATAGATGTTTGGGGTCTATCTGTGATTGGTCATCTGTGGTTTACAATAACTGGAATGATGTAGATCAAGCTTCATGTGATCAGGTTATTGTTACTGCCTCCCCCAAACTACTGTCCTGTTGAGACAGACAGGACAAAGAGAAATAAAGTTATATAAAAATTGTATAAATATATACATACATATAAATATATACGTATATAATATATTATATATACGTATAAATATATATATATATACGTATATATATATATAAATATACGTATATACGTATATATATATATATATATATATATATATATATATACATACAAATATATATATATATATATATATATATATATATATATATATATATATATATATACATATATATATATATATATCCATCCAAGTCAATAGGTTATATGGGTTGTCATCATTCTAAACAGTACAATGCATCTTATCGATATTTACAATTTGCATTCATTCAGTCCGCTGCAGGAAAATGTTTATTGTTGCCATGGACAACAAGTACCAACTGACGTTAGCGTATATTAGCTTAGTTTAATAAAAACGAGTTGCCATACTATTACAAATCGGCATTTTTTTACTAAACCAATTACAACTACCAACAGTCATACCTTCAAGGACCTTAAAGTACTGTCACATATTGTCAAATAACAAAATATTAAGGCTAAACTGCCGCAGCACAACTCTCAAACAGTGGCAGCTGAGCTTGCTACAGGAAGTGCCTCTACTAGCTGCCGCTGCCACGATTTGAACTAGCCCTTTCTCAGAAAATGCCCTTTAATTGATTAACGTTAAATGCTTGCTAGCTAGCTAGCATGTTAACGTAAATTAGCATTAGCTAGCTAATAGCCAGTAGCTTCAATGACACATATATCACTTCACACCACACTTGACGTTAAAACACAATTTAATTTAATGATAAACGGTCTATATAAGTAAATATATTTATTTATTAATTTCTGAAAACAGATATTCCAGACACTGAGTTTTCTCCGCTGTCACCGAGTGAATCCGAGCACTGACTTTAACATCCAGCAATCATCACAACACATATGCACAGAATAATCACAGAAACTGCTCTTTAAAACTACAACAGTTTATTCATCTTAACAATACTGATCAGATTCAATAATGTTGTAAACAAACAAAGAAACATATATTATACAATTACAAGCATACTACCTAAAAGAAACAGGCAATGACGTGGTGAGGGTAGTGTGTGTTTAAGTGTACGTATGTCTGTGGGTTAGTTTGAAAAAAAGAAGAAAAATAAAGCACTCAAAACAAGGCAATCCTTGACGTAGCAGTAAAATACAGTAACTTTAATTTTATCACACAGAAGCCTGACTGGAGAACTCGGGTGCGGCAGCCGTGGCACTGGACCTTTAACTAATAAAGTACAGTTCACTGACTTTACTCGTGATGGCGGATTTAAACACAACAAAGCTCACTAGCGTAGAACAACACTATTATAGCAGCAACAAGCAGTTATGATACACAGCACTGACCAGGACTCAGTGGGCCGTAAAATACACAATAAAACAGTAAATAGTACAATTAAACTTAAAACAAACAAGATTACAAACACACTATGATCTATCCGTGTCCAGACAAAAGCCCGTGACTTGAGATCACTTCGTATTGGTTGGTGTGTTTCTTCGGACTTTCTCCTGCTTAGGACCGTGACCCTACTTTGTCAGCCCAGTGGGATGCGGTCAGGATGAGTCAGAATCTCCGAGTCTAAGGCCCTGGTTCTCTGACAGAAATCGGTAGATAAGGCAAGGCAAGTTTATTTGTATAGCACATTTCAACAACAAGGCAATTCAAAGTGCTTCACATAAAACCATTAAAAGCATCAAAACATAATGCAAAAGAAAAGGAGATTTAAAAATAATTAAGAGCATTAATTGAAACATTAAAAACACTAAAAAGCTAAAAACAGAATAATAGTTGCAGTGTAGTTTAAGAAATAAAATACACTAGTAAAATGCAGGAAATTGATTAATATCCTTGAATCTGGTTCAGTTAGAGGCAACAGCAAACAGAACAGTCTTCAGTCTTGATTTAAAGGAGCTGAGGGTCTCAGCAGACCTGCAGCTTTCTGGGACTTTGTTCCAGATATGTGGAGCAGAAGAACTGAACGCTGCTTCTCCATGTTTAGTTCTGACTCTGGGAACAGAAAGTAGACCAGTCCCAGACCACCTAAGGGGTCGGGATGGTTCATAGGGTAGCAGCAGATCAGAGATGTATTTTGGCCCTAAACCATTCAGTGCTTTATAAACCAACAGCAGGATTTTAAAGTCAGTTCTTTGTTGGACAGGAAGCCAGTGCAAAGACCTCCGAACTGGAGTGATGTGATCCACTTTCTTGGTCTTAGTGAGGACTCGAGCTGCAGCGTTCTGAATCAGCTGCAGCTTTCTGACTGACTTTTTACAGAGACCTGTAAACACACCGTTACAGTAGTCCAGTCTACTGAAGATAAATGATGGACAAGTTTTTCCAAATCCTGTTGAGACATAAGTCCTCTAATCCTTGATATATTCTTCATGTGATAGTCGGCTGATTTTAGTCTAGTTATTGTGTATTTTAGATAATGCCCTTCAAGTTGGAAGTGAGTCACTGCCCCAAACAAGGGAGTTCAAGCATCTCAGCACCAGAACAACTAAAGAGGGTTCTCTCCTGTATGACTTACCATGTGCACCTTCAAATTTGCATTGCGCACAAATCTTTTATCACACACTGAGCAACTGAAAGGTTTCTCTCCTGTGTGAGTTACCATGTGTCTCTGTAAATGTCCACTCTGTGTAAAAGATTTAGTACAGACTGAGCAGCTGAAAGGTTTCTCTCCTGTGTGACATCTCATGTGTCTCTGTAAATCTCCGTTGTTTGAAAAAGATTTATTACAGACTGAGCAAATTACAGGTTTCTCTCCTGTGTGGACTCTCATGTGTTTCGTCAAATTTTCTTTCTGTGAAAAACATGTATTACAGACTGAGCAGCTGAAAGGTTTCTCTCCTGTGTGGACTCTCATGTGGGTCTTCAGATGTCCACTTTGAGTGAAACATTTATCACATTCTGAGCAGCTGAAAGGTTTCTCTCCTGTGTGGATGATCATGTGTTTCTTCAGATTTCGACTCTTGCCAAATGTTTTCTCACATTCAGAGCAGCTAAATAGCTTCTCACGATCACTATATGTCAAATCACTGACAGGAACTTCATCATTATTCAGAGAGTTTAAACCTGACTGAGGTTCTCTGGTCTCCTTCCAATCACCACTGTCATCAGTGTCAGAAGAGTCTCCAATCTTCTCATCAGTATCTGGTTCTGGATATCTATCTGGATCTGAGTTCCTGTCTGGTTCTGGTCCTCCACAGTCCTCCCCATCAGCTTCTGTTTCCATCTGTTCCGTTTGTCTTTGATGAAGCTGTGAGGACTGAGCTTCCTCTTCATCATGTTCACTCTTCACAGGAGTGAATGAGAACTTGATATCAGCCTCCTCCAGACCTTGAAGCTGCTGTTCCTCTTTAATGTGAGGGGGCTCTGGGTCCTCCTGTTCCTCTTTAATGTGTGGGGGCTCTGGGTCCTCCTGTTCCTCTTTAATGTGTGGGGGCTCTGGGTCCTCCTGGTCCAGACTGGAGCTCCACTCCTGCTGCTCTTCTTTAACCACCAACAGCTGCTGGACATCTGGAAAATAATGAAATACATACACACCATAGAAAACTGTAATTTCATGTTAACAACTAATCCACTGATATCACTACTTTCCTATAATGTGGGGAGACATGTTGCACATTGTGTTGGACAAATTTGGACCTCATTCAAACTCAAACAAACTAAAAACTCATATGGGTTTTAATTGGCTGTGAGACAAAGTTTCTCTTTGGGGGAGTTGTTCTTGTTAAAATGCTCATGTGCTTGTTGCTGCTAAAACATAATGAAGCATAACCTAAGGGTGACTGTTGACTGAAAATGATTATCATGTAAAGATAAAAGCCTGCTTCTCTCTGTGTGTCTGTGAGAGTTAGACATTGTGTAAAAATATAAAATTTGCATATCAACAGTTGCCAAATGAATATTGGGGCTGCACAATTCATCAAATCAAGAAAAAAGAAAAAGTAATGATTTATTAAAGTGCATCAAAAAAGGATTTTAAATGACTGTGATTCTGCAGAGATGTCCTGGCCGACTCATCATAATATACAAACTTAACAGAACATATTTGTTCGTTACAGATCCCAGGAAAAAAAATCAAATATGTTTTTCAATTAAAATAATGATGTAAAAATGATCACAGAGTTAGGTTGAGAAGTACTGAGTGTTATGAGAAACAGCATCCTTGAAAGAGGTCTGAAGTGCCGTAGCCGGTGTTCTGACCTTGCTGAGAAGCTCCAGTTTGTAACATAGAATGACATTCAAGTATAATTGCAATGCTACCAATAGTTCTTAAGTCTCATGTGTATCTTCCCAAGGCATAACCAGAGACTCTCGTTTGCAAGCAATAAACAATTCGTAGGACTAAGAGACAAAGACCGATATTGTGTTTGAGAATTGTACTTAGTCTCACACTAACTAGACGCAACAGGTTTTCTGTTCTGATGGCAGCTTTGAGTTTGAAAACTCTGGTATTTTTTTTATATATATAATATAATATAACACCAGAGTTTTCAAACTTATTTGTTTTTGGTTCTGTAAAACTCCGGCTTAGTGTGGACGCTCAGTGTAAACGTAGTAAAAGATGTAAAAAGAACAAAGAATAGCAGACAATAGCAGAAACACGCACATTTACACATGAATGAATATTTACAAACACGACATGAATAAATCAGAACTACAAGTAGCCTACAGATCGGATCGAACAGGACGTAACTGTTTCTGTTACTTCCGGTGTATTCTCGGTAGAAACAGAGGAAACAGTGATGGAAGAGTGAAGAGAACCAACCTGCTCTGTGTAACCGAAGCTGAGGGTTGAAAACAGCGTCCAGTAGTTTCCGTTGTCGCTCGTTCTCCTCTTTTGAACGACAAAGTTCCTCCTCGTACTCTGCTATCGTTCTTTCAAACACACCAAATATCTCTTCAGCAGCCGCAGTTAGTCGCTGGTTGACTAAACATCTCAGCATTTGGACTTTAGACATTTTCACATGTGACACTGGTCCGTTTCCAGCTAGCATGCTAAGCTAACTTCAATAGCTTTGTAGGCTACCGGGAGATGAGTCAGAGGAAAAACATCCAGAAAAAAAGGTGAACAGCTAAAAGTCCATTCAGACATGTTGATCCAGACATACAGAGACTCTGATGGATCAGTACTGATGGAGATAACTGATACTTTATCAACGCAACAAAGAGACGCTGCTGTTTCTAACAACGTTAGGCGCCATGTTGCTAATGGAGGACCATCTGGTTCCGCTGCAATGTAGTGGGTAACCTTCAAAATAAAAGCCCCTAAGCGTATAAAAAATAGTAGATCAATCGTTCCATCTTTCCTTTCATCCATTTTATTTTCAGCATATACATACCAAATGTTGCACTCAACAATAATTATGTATAAAGAGACGGCTAAATATACAGAAAGTCAGACTCAGCGACAAACAATATAAAAGAAAAAAGTTCAAATTAAAAGAAAAAATGTAAAAAAAAAAAAAGGGAAAACAGCACAATCTTAGATCATCATCCTCCATATTTTACCTGCTATAACAATTAAATAATATTGAATATTGTGGACTTTTCCCTTCACTGGGTCACTTGGATCCCAAGGTTGCAAAACCTTTTAGTATTATTTTGGCATAGTCCTCTCCAATAAAATCCATGACAAGGTTTCAAACAGAGAAAAACCCATTCACGTCTACTTGGAGAACATGTGTGAGTCTCTCCAATGGGAGTAGTTGTAGAACATTGTAAAGCCAACTTGAAACAGATGGTTTTGCGCCGTCTAGCCAACGCTGTAAGATTAATAACCGTGGACAGTACCATAGAAGACTAAGGGTTCTCTCATATCTGTTTAATAAAGGTGAGGCAGCGTATAGGCCTAGGATGCATTGTAGAGGATTGAGCTCACTAGGACACTGTATTATGGAGGATATTTGGTTTCCAATTTCATCACAAAATGTATGAATTTCTGGACAGAAAATCTTAAATTGAGTTTCCTGGTAGTTGTAATTACTACATATTATTTTGCTATGTAACATGATTGTTTTCTATTGGTGATCAGTGATTGAGGTTTTAAGATCCCGTTCCCGTGATTGCCTGCTGCTGTGAGTACTTATATTACTTAAGGAGAACAGTTTATGATAAATTAAACGATTTCATGGTACCACCTTCATAGAGATCATTTATCTCTTGAATTCCATATGAGTTCCACTCTTTAAAACCAGGGTCAACACAAGAAGGAATAAAAACAATCGGTGCATAAAAAGAGTATCTTCTGCTGATGGGAAATGCTTCTTTACACTAATCCATGTACTTAGAATGTTAAATACAATAAAGTTGTCCCTAATGCCTGATGCTTTTTTTAACATTATTGAAGAATGCTATACTTGATAATGAGAACCAGTTACATCCTTGCAATTTAAAGTCCAGCCATAATGATTTACGGTCTCATTTTGACATTTTTTTCAATTGTATAGACCAGGGGTCGGCAACCTTTATGTGACTATTTTTTTCTCTGTACTCTCTCAGGGAGAGGAAGTGAGAGAGCGTGCCTCTCTGTACATCTCTGGCAAACACTGTCATCTTGCGCTCAAACGCCAAAACATCCTCCAGCATCTGCAGAGCCGTGCCTCCCTGTCCCTGGAGACTTTTGTTCAGCGTGTTTAAGTGACTTGTCATATCTACCATGAAGTGCAACTTTTCCAGCCAATCTAGACTTTGCTTTCCAGGAAGGTTTTCCCATGTTCCAGACAAGCAGCAAACCGTTTTAGCACCTCTCCCCTGGACAGCCACCGGACTTTGTTATGCAGCAGGAGATCTGAATAAGCGCTGTCCACTTCTTCCAACAACGAACAGAACTGTCGGTAGTTTAACCCCTTTGCCATTATTTTGATGACTATCTGAATAACAAGGTTCATCACCTCCATACATTCCGGGGGAAATGTGTGAGCGCACTGTGTTTCCTGGTGTAAGATGCAATGAAACGACAGCAGCTTTCGATTCCAGTGACTTCTGAAGTAAAGTCACAAATCCCTTCTATACTCCTCTCATACTGGGTGCCCCATCAGTAGCCATTGACACTATGCAGGTCGTGTTTATTTTTTTAGCTTTAGCTTTTAAACAATTCATAACAGCCTCACAAATGTCCTCCCCCTGTGTTTGCCCTTTTAGTGGTATTAATTCAATGATTTTTTTTCCTGCGGCCCATCAGAGTTCATATATCTGCATAAAAGTGCTGTCTGCTTACTGTCGTTTACATCTCTTGACTCATCACAGGCGATTGAGAATGCTGCAGCTGAATTGATGTCATCAATTTGCTGACTGGTCATGTTTGTTGCCATTTTAATGGCCGTGTCTTTGCAGAGAGAGGCATATCTCTGATTTTCTGAACAATTTCACCTTTGTTTTCGAAGTCGGAGAATAGTAGCTCAGACACTTTTATGAACGAACGATTTCTGTGAACGGCTTTCCACGTCTTACTATCTCATGTGTTGCCACAAAACTAGCTGCAGTAGTTGAGTTTGGAGACTTGATCCACTTTGTCAAATTATATTTACTTTGCTCAGTTTGCTGCAGCAGTTGAGAAATCGCTTTCTTTCACTCATATCCAGCTTGATACTTTTCAGCAAATGCTGTGTGCTGAAAGTGTCTTTCAACATTAGATTTTTTGTTGTTTGCTAATTTCTCACCACATATCAAGCATACAGGTAAGCCAGCATCGTTGGCAGTGAAAGCAAATTAATACGTCCACGCAGAATTAAACTCTATTTTCCTCTGTGACCTTTCATTTTTTATATAGAACAATGCGGATTCCATCCTGGCCGTGGAACAACGGACCAGCTCTTCACTCTTGCAAGGATCCTGGAGGGGGCTTGGGAATATGCCCATCCAGTCTACATGTGTTTTGTGGACCTGGAGAAGGCGTATGACCGGGTCCCCCGGGAGATACTGTGGGAGGTGCTGCGGGAGTATGGGGTGAGGGTCCACTTCTGGGGGCCATCCAATCCCTGTACGCCCAAAGCGAGAGCTGTGTCCGGGTTCTCGGCAGTACGTCAGAGTCGTTTCCAGTGAGGGTTGGCCTCCGCCAGGGCTGCGCTTTGTCACCAACCCTGTTTGTGGTATTCATGGACAGGATATCGAGGCGTAGTCGTGGGGAGGAGTGTTTACAGTTTGGTGGGCTGAGGATTGCATCGCTGCTGTTTGCAGATGATGTGGTTCTGATGCCTTCATCAGGCTGTGACCTCCAGCACTCACTGGATCGGTTCGCAGCCGAGTATGAAGCGGTTGGAATGAGGATCAGCACCTCTAAATCCTAGGCCATGGTTCTCAGCAGGAAACCGGTGGATTGCCCACTCCGAGTAGGAAATGAGTCCTTACCCCAAGTGAAAGAGTTCAAGTACCTCGGGGTCTTGTTCGCGAGTGAGGGAACAATGGAACGTGAGATTGGCTGGAGAATCAGAGCAGCTGGGGCGGTATTGCAGTCGCTTTACCGCACTGTTGTGACGAAAAGAGAACTGAGCTGCAAGGCAGAGCTCTCTATCTACCGGGCAATCTTCGTTCCTACCCTCACCTATGGTCACGTGAACTGGGTCATGACCGAAAGAATTAGATCGCGGGTACAAGCGGCCGAAATGGGTTTCCTCAGGAGGGTGGCTGGCATCTCCCTTAGAGATAGGGTGAGAAGTTCAGTCATCCGTGAGGGACTCGGAGTAGACCCGCTGCTCCTTTGCGTGGAAAGGAGTCAGTTGAGGTGGTTTCGGGCATCTGGTAAGGATGCCACCTGGGTGCCTCCCTAGGGAGGTGTTCCAGGCACGACCAGCTGGGAGGAGACCCCGAGGGAGGCCCAGGACCAGGTGGAGGGACTATATCTCCAAACTGGCCTGGGAGCGCCTCGGGATCCCCCAGTCAGAGCTGGCTGATGTGGCACCGGGAAAGGGAAGTCTGGGGTCCCCTGCTGGAGCTGTTGCCCCCACGACCCGATTCCCGGATAAGAGGTCGAAGATGAGATGAGAGAGATGAGACCTTTCATTTTTTGGATTTATCCATTGATACTTTACCGAGGGCGGGGGTCTGCAATCATGATTAGCCACCTGCAGGGAAAGGAGCTTGACGGCGCCGTAATAGGATGTGACGCACATTTTATTTGACAAAATATTAAAACGTTGTATTATTTTCAGTGACACAGTATCACCTCAAACTCCAAGATAATAGGTGTTCCCTTTGAAAGATTGTACACTGCGCAAAAAATAAAATTAAAATAACCGTTATTTATTTCCATGTTATTTTTTGTCAAAGCCTCAGGGAGCCACAACAGAGGGGCTAAAGAGCCGCATGCAGCTCCGGAGCCGCGGGTTGCCGACCCCTGCTCTGCACCTCAGAAGACCCATCTGTTAAACTCCTGAAGTTCGCAGACAAAACTACGGTCATCGGCCTCATCAGGGACGGTGATGAGTCTGCGTACAGACGGGAGGTTGAACAGCTGGTACTCTGGTGTGGTCAGAACAACCTGGGGCTGAACAAGCTCAAAACTGTGGAGATGACCATGGACTTCAGGAGGAGCCCCCCAACACTGCCCCCCCTCACCATACTCAACAGCACTGTGTCTGTGGTGGAGACACACTTGTACACCTCCAGAGTCAGGAAACGGGCAGGAAACATCACTGCAGACCCATCACACCCTGGACACAAGCTGTTCCAACTACTCCCCTCTGGTAGGCACTGCAGAGCACTGCACGCCAAAACCACCAGACACAGGAACAGCTTCTATCCACTGGCCGTCACTCTGATGAACAATTAATCAGACATGCTGCACTATTACCACCATTCTGCACTAATACCTCCCTCAAATCCATTGTCATTGTTGTTATTTATGTTCATATATAGACTTTTAAATATATATTTATAGTTTTATTGTACATAGTAGTAAAATGTTTATGCTAATCTCTGTTCTGCTTTGTTGTCTTTGTCTTTATTTTTTCATTATTTGTATATTCTATGTATGTACGTTGAGAGCAACGTAAAAACCGGACTCAAATTCCTTGTATGCGTACTCATACATTGCCAATAAAGCTGATTCCGAATAAAGTAAATTACCTGGTTTGTTCCCGTATTCATACAACCTCTGTTTTTTAGAAAGTAATACTTTTCAGTTTGTAGGGAAATTATATTAAGACCAGCCCTTACAACAGTAATTTTTTCATAGTTTTCTTTAGTTGGATATTTTTTGTGCATTTGTTCACAACTTAGTAATTCTGCCTCTAGTTTTTTCTGTTCAGATATTATTTTCTTCTTCTTTCTGCTACAGAATGAAATAATTCCCTCTCAAATATATACTTTAGCAGTTTCCCAAAGTATAGAGGGATTTACAGAACCATTGTCATTAATTTCCAAGAACACAAAAAGCTGACAGAAATCGGTAGATAAGGCAAGGCAAGTTTATTTGTATAGCACATTTCAACAACAAGGCAATTCAAAGTGCTTCACATAAAACCATTAAAAGCATCAAAACATAATGCAAAAGAAAAGGAGATTTAAAAATAATTAAGAGCATTAATTGAAACATTAAAAACACTAAAAAGCTAAAAACAGAATAATAGTTGCAGTGTAGTTTAAGAAATAAAATACACTAGTAAAATGCAGAAATGCAGGAAATTGATTAATATCCTTGAATCTGGTTCAGTTAGAGGCAACAGCAAACAGAACAGTCTTCAGTCTTGATTTAAAGGAGCTGAGGGTCTCAGCAGACCTGCAGCTTTCTGGGACTTTGTTCCAGATATGTGGAGCAGAAGAACTGGACGCTGCTTCTCCATGTTTAGTTCTGACTCTGGGAACAGAAAGTAGACCAGTCCCAGACCACCTAAGGGGTCGGGATGGTTCATAGGGTAGCAGCAGATCAGAGATGTATTTTGGCCCTAAACCATTCAGTGCTTTATAAACCAACAGCAGGATTTTAAAGTCAGTTCTTTGTTGGACAGGAAGCCAGTGTAAAGACCTCCGAACTGGAGTGATGTGATCCACTTTCTTGGTCTTAGTGAGGACTCGAGCTGCAGCGTTCTGAATCAGCTGCAGCTTTCTGACTGACTTTTTACAGAGACCTGTAAACACACCGTTACAGTAGTCCAGTCTACTGAAGATAAATGATGGACAAGTTTTTCCAAATCCTGTTGAGACATAAGTCCTCTAATCCTTGATATATTCTTCATGTGATAGTCGGCTGATTTTAGTCTAGTTATTGTGTATTTTAGATAATGCCCTTCAAGTTGGAAGTGAGTCACTGCCCCAAGCAAGGGAGTTCAAGCATCTCAGCACCAGAACAACTAAAGAGGGTTCTCTCCTGTATGACTTACCATGTGCACCTTCAAATTTGCATTGCGCACAAATCTATTATCACACACTGAGCAACTGAAAGGTTTCTCTCCTGTGTGAGTTACCATGTGTCTCTGTAAATGTCCACTCTGTGTAAAAGATTTATTACAGACTGAGCAGCTGAAAGGTTTCTCTCCTGTGTGACATCTCATGTGTCTCTGTAAATCTCCGTTGTTTGAAAAAGATTTATTACAGACTTAGCAAATTACAGGTTTCTCTCCTGTGTGGACTCTCATGTGTTTCGTCAAACTTTTTTTCTGTGAAAAACATGTATTACAGACTGAGCAGCTGAAAGGTTTCTCTCCTGTGTGGACTCTCATGTGGGTCTTCAGATGTCCACTTTGAGTGAAACATTTATCACATTCTGAGCAGCTGAAAGGTTTCTCTCCTGTGTGGATGATCATGTGTTTCTTCAGATTTCGACTCTTGCCAAATGTTTTCTCACATTCAGAGCAGCTAAATAGCTTCTCACGATCACTATATGTCAAATCACTGACAGGAACTTCATCATTATTCAGAGAGTTTAAACCTGACTGAGGTTCTCTGGTCTCCTTCCAATCACCACTGTCATCAGTGTCAGAAGAGTCTCCAATCTTCTCATCAGTATCTGGTTCTGGATATCTATCTGGATCTGAGTTCCTGTCTGGTTCTGGTCCTCCACAGTCCTCCCCATCAGCTTCTGTTTCCATCTGTTCCGTTTGTCTTTGATGAAGCTGTGAGGACTGAGCTTCCTCTTCATCATGTTCACTCTTCACAGGAGTGAATGAGAACTTGATATCAGCCTCCTCCAGACCTTGAAGCTGCTGTTCCTCTTTAATGTGAGGGGGCTCTGGGTCCTCCTGTTCCTCTTTAATGTGTGGGGGCTCTGGGTCCTCCTGTTCCTCTTTAATGTGTGGGGGCTCTGGGTCCTCCTGGTCCAGACTGGAGCTCCACTCCTGCTGCTCTTCTTTAACCACCAACAGCTGCTGGACATCTGGAAAATAATGAAATACATACACACCATAGAAAACTGTAATTTCATGTTAACAACTAATCCACTGATATCACTACTTTCCTATAATGTGGGGAGACATGTTGCACATTGTGTTGGACAAATTTGGACCTCATTCAAACTCAAACAAACTAAAAACTCATATGGGTTTTAATTGGCTGTGAGACAAAGTTTCTCTTTGGGGGAGTTGTTCTTGTTAAAATGCTCATGTGCTTGTTGCTGCTAAAACATAATGAAGCATAACCTAAGGGTGACTGTTGACTGAAAATGATTATCATGTAAAGATAAAAGCCTGCTTCTCTCTGTGTGTCTGTGAGAGTTAGACATTGTGTAAAAATATAAAATTTGCATATCAACAGTTGCCAAATGAATATTGGGGCTGCACAATTCATCAAATCAAGAAAAAAGAAAAAGTAATGATTTATTAAAGTGCATCAAAAAAGGATTTTAAATGACTGTGATTCTGCAGAGATGTCCTGGCCGACTCATCATAATATACAAACTTAACAGAACATATTTGTTCGTTACAGATCCCAGGAAAAAAAATCAAATATGTTTTTCAATTAAAATAATGATGTAAAAATGATCGCACAGAGTTAGGTTGAGAAGTACTGAGTGTTATGAGAAACAGCATCCTTGAAAGAGGTCTGAAGTGCCGTAGCCGGTGTTCTGACCTTGCTGAGAAGCTCCAGTTTGTAACATAGAATGACATTCAAGTATAATTGCAATGCTACCAATAGTTCTTAAGTCTCATGTGTATCTTCCCAAGGCATAACCAGAGACTCTCGTTTGCAAGCGATAAACAATTTGTAGGACTAAGAGACAAAGACCGATATTGTGTTTGAGAATTGTACTTAGTCTCACACTAACTAGACGCAACAGGTTTTCTGTTCTGATGGCAGCTTTAAGTTTGAAAACTCTGGTATTTTTTTATATATATAATATAATATAACACCAGAGTTTTCAAACTTATTTGTTTTTGGTTCTGTAAAACTCCGGCTTAGTGTGGACGCTCAGTGTAAACGTAGTAAAAGATGTAAAAAGAACAAAGAATAGCAGACAATAGCAGAAACACGCACATTTACACATGAATGAATATTTACAAACACGACATGAATAAATCAGAACTACAAGTAGCCTACAGATCGGATCTAACAGGACGTAACTGTTTCTGTTACTTCCGGTGTATTCTCGGTAGAAACAGAGGAAACAGTGATGGAAGAGTGAAGAGAACCAACCTGCTCTGTGTAACCGAAGCTGAGGGTTGAAAACAGCGTCCAGTAGTTTCCGTTGTCGCTCGTTCTCCTCTTTTGAACGACAAAGTTCCTCCTCGTACTCTGCTATCGTTCTTTCAAACACACCAAATATCTCTTCAGCAGCCGCAGTTAGTCGCTGGTTGACTAAACATCTCAGCATTTGGACTTTAGACATTTTCACATGTGACACTGGTCCGTTTCCAGCTAGCATGCTAAGCTAACTTCAATAGCTTTGTAGGCTACCGGGAGATGAGTCAGAGGAAAAACATCCAGAAAAAAAGGTGAACAGCTAAAAGTCCATTCAGACATGTTGATCCAGACATACAGAGACTCTGATGGATCAGTACTGATGGAGATAACTGATACTTTATCAACGCAACAAAGAGACGCTGCTGTTGCTAACAACGTTATGTTGCTAATGGAGGAACATCCGGTTCCGCTGATGCGTGATATGGTACCTTCAAAATAAAAGCACTAGAATACCACAATAAGAAATAGTAAATTGTTATTCCAATCTTCTGTTACCTTCCATCTTTTCCATATGTAACAGTTGTGTGTAGGTTATGGAAAGAGACGACTCAAGTGATTGTTTTCTAACATTTATTTGTTTCTGTAGAAGACAAAATATCACCAATTATTTCCGTCTGATCATTTTCTACACCTCTGCTCCCTCAGCAATGTAAAACTGAACTGTGTGGTTTATTTCCTTTTATTCAAATACAGACAGATACAACATGACATTACAGTATGTACTTGGTTAAGGATGCACATTACTAGTCAAGGGCTACAAAAATAACCAAGTAAAACATCTAACCTAAATCACAACAACACATTTTAACAAAACCATGAAAAACAATATACAAGAGGAACAACAGACACACCTGGTGGTTAAAGTAAAAAGGTGTGTGAGGAATAATAACAATAGAAAATAGAAATTATAAAATGTAACAAATGAAAACACATACTTGCAGAAAAGAATGTCACTTACCAATTGCCTTCCGGTATTTTTCTGCAATTCTGCTCCTAAACATGCAGAATAGATGAATTTACACAAGGAGATGTTTAGCTAAATCTATGCAGTATCTATTTAATCTATGCATCTATTGTCATATGACACAAGACGACCTGCAGTGTTAGAAATAGCCCCTAATAATTAAAGATAAACAGCAAACTTTTTAACAGTAAAAATAACACTCTAAAGCTTTGTTGGGATCTGGCATGAGAGGGTTTGGTTATTAGCAAGTACACATTTCATTATTGACATTAATAAAATTGTGAATATCAATTGTATTATTAACAACTATTAATAATTAAGGGGCACCACCCTGGGATCAGGGACCAATAACCAAACAGCAAAATTGGAAGTGTGAATTAAATTCGGATCGTGTTGAAATTAACACTATATTTATATTTATATAATTCTCACCGGTTCTGAGTTGAATTTACACTTTGGATAGTGTTGCTATTTTAACTCTTTAATAAAGTTAAATATCCGACACTGTTTTTTATGATCCATGAAAGTGTATTTTTAACACTGAATTGTGGATCTGTGTTCACATGTTTAAACGTGTTCACCCACAAGACGTAACAGTGAACAACTAATAAAAATCATTGAAACAAACAATTTAATCTTTCTTTTTATTCAGAAAAAAAATCTTCCAAGCACCATGGGCACAACTTAACTAACACTATTATAGCAACGACAGCGACAACAGTTATGTTACACAACACTGAACAGGACTTGGTGGGCCGTAAAATACACAATAACACTAGTAACTAGTACAGTTAAACTTTAAACAAAACAATCAAGGTTAGAAACACAGTATGACCATCCTCTGCCCAGACAAAAGCCTCTTACTTTTGATCACCTCGTAGTGGTCGAGTTTCTTTGGTGGAATTTTTCCTGCTTAGGACCAGGGACCATGACCACACTTTGTCAGCCCAGTGGGAAGCGGTCAGGATGAGTCAGTAGCTCCGAGTCCGAGGCCATGGTTCTCTGATGGAAATCTGTGGATAGCGCCCTTCAACTTGGAAATGAGTCCCTGCCCCAAGTGAGGGAGTTCAAGCATCTCAGGGTGTTGTTTACAAGTGAGGGAGTGGGATTAATGCCAAATTTAAAAACAGAACAACTAAAGGGGGTCCTCTCCTCTGTGACTTACCATGTGCACCTTCAGTTCTGCATTACACACAAATTTCTTATCACAAACTGAGCAGCTCAAAGGTTGCCCTCCTGTGTGGACTCTCATGTGTTTCTGTAAAGCTCCACTTTGTGAAAAAGATGCATTACAGACTGAGCAGCTGAAAGGTTTCTCTCCTGTGTGGACTCTCATGTGTTTCTTCAGATCTCCCCTGTCAGTGAAACCTTTACCACACTCTGAGCATTTGAAAGGTTTCTCTCCTTTGTGAAATCTCATGTGTGTCTGCAAATGTCCCCTCTGTGCAAAAGATTTCTTACAGACTGAGCAGCTGAAACATTTCTCTCCTGTGTGAGTTAACATGTGTCTCTGTATGCTTCCACCGTGTTGAAAAGTTTTCTTACAAACTGAACAGCTGAAAGGTTTCTCTCCTGTATGGATTCTAATGTGGGTCTTCAGACTTCCACTGTCAGTAAAACATTTACCACACTCTGAGCAGCTGAAAGGTTTCTCTCCTGTGTGAGTTATCATGTGTCTCTGTAAATGTCCCTTCTGTGATAAAGATTTCTTACAGACTGAGCAGCTGAAAGCTTTCTCTCTTGTGTGAGTTACCATGTGTCTCTGTAAACTTCCCTTCTGTGCAAAAGTTGTCTTACAAACTGAACAGCTGAACGGTTTCTCTCCTGTGTGACACCTCATATGTTTCTTCAGATTTCCACTTGTAGTGAAACATTTATCACACTCTGAGCAGTTGAAAGCTTTCTCTCTTGTGTGGATTCTCATGTGTTTCTTCAATTCTCCCTTGAAGCAAAATATTTCCCCACATTCAGAGCAGCTTAGTGGTTTCTCACCAGCACTACACCTTAAATCGCCGACAGAAACTTCATCATTATTCAGAGAGATTAAACCTGACTGAGGTTCTTTGGTCTTGTTCCAATCATCACTGTGTTCAGTCTCAGGTTCAGAAGAGTCTCCAGTCTTCTCATCAGTATCTGGTTCTGCATGTCTATCTGGATCTGAGTTCCTGTCTGGTTCTGGTCCTCCAAAGTCCTCTCCATCAGCTTCTGATTCCATCTTTTCAGTTTGTCTTTTATGAAGCTGTGAGGACTGAACTTCCTCTTCATCGTCTTCACTCTTCAAAGAAGTGAATGAGAACTTGATATCAGCCTCCTCCAGACCTTGAAGCTGCTCTCCCTCCTGACTGGTCCAGAGTTCCTCCTGTTCCTCTTTAATGTGTGGGGGCTCTGGGTCCTCCTTGTCCAGACTGGAGCTCCACTCCTGCTGTTCAGGGGGAACCTCTTCTTTAACCACCAACAGCTGCTGGACGTCTGTGGAAAATAATGAAATGCATACACCTTAGAAAATTGTAATTTCATGTTAACAACTAATCCACTGATATCACTACTTTCCTATAATTTGGGGAGACATGTTACACATTTTGTTGGACATATTCAGACCTTATTCAAACTCAGTGGTGGGCCGTCAGGGGCAGCAAAGCCTTCTCTGCTGGCCTAGACTGAATCACAAAGTTCTAACTATTTTATAATTTAATTATTTTTCATAAATACACTACATGTATTTTAGTGTATTTTTTTCCCCATGAGCTCATTATCTCATTGCCAAGCTACTGTCTTCCTCAGTTGCTCTGCTTCCAGTGCTGCAATGCTGCTTCTAGCACAGCTCGTTTTAAGTAAAGCTTTTGTCCAATCAGATTTCGCTCCTATGCGGTCTCTAGGTAAAAAAAAATCTGCCTGGAGGCCTTCAAAATTACAAGTGAAACCCTTTACAGTTTAAGTAAATGGGGACGATGTTGTTGATTGTCATAGTCTTCAACCAATTAGATTTTTAGTTTGACATGTTGGGCGTATTTTTTGACATGTCAGAGCCTTCTAACTGGCCTATAAGTACGTGATTGGTCAGTGGGCTAGTGTGACATGTTGGGCGGTGACAATCCCAGTATCTACTGCCTCTGTCGAGCGGACATTTTCAGCCCTCAAACCCCTTAAAACGTATTCAAGAAATACAACTGGGGAGGTTAGACCGTCATCCCTGGCGTCCATGAATCTAGAAGGACCTCTTACTGGAACTGAAACGCACGGATGTACTGTACAACCGCGTCATTAAACTCTTTATTAACAAAGAAAGGAAAATGGACTTTGTCTTTAAAGAAGTCTATATACTCCACGCAAAGTGTTAAAGTTAAAGTGTTAAAGTTAACTTTAACTTAGCGCCGCCATTTTGGTGAATTGATTTAGACTATATGCATTGTCCGTTAATAACGCAGCATCCCGTCATGCGCGTATTCATGTATCTGCACTCTGCAGTTTTTGTAGGAGCTTAAATTTGACATGAAACAATCAATAAACCGTAGCTGTGGTGTCATTAAGAGGTTATTAGGAGGCGGTTCAATCGTAGTAGGACAGCACTAAAGGCCCAGGTATAAAATACACAGCCCGCCAACAAACTAAAAACTGACATGTGTTTTAATTGGCTGTGAGACAAAGTTTCTCTTTGGGGGAGTTGTTCTTGTTAAAATGCTCATGTGCTTGTTGCTGCTAAAACATAATGAAGCATAACCTAAGGGTGACTGTTGACTGAAAATAATAATGATCATGGAAAGATAAAAGCCTGCTTCTCTCTGTGTGTCTGTGAGAGTTAGACGTTGTGTAAAAATATCTAATTTGCATATCAACAGTTGCCAAATGAAGACTGGGCTGCACAATTCATCAAACAAATGATTAAGTCAAGAAACAAGTAATGATTTATTAAAGTGCATCAAAAAAGGGTTTTAAATGACTGTGGTTCTGCAGAGATGTCCGGGCCGACTCATCATATTCTACAAACTTAACAGAACATATTTGTTTGTTACAGATCCCAGGAAAAAAAATCAAATATGTTTTTCAATGAAAATAATGATGTAAAAATGATCATTCCCTCTAATATTGGAATTGCAATTTTGGTCTAAATCTCACATTTAGATCATATTTTCAACATTGCTCCACCCCAGTGAAGAGTGTGAGTGTGTTATTTCAAGAAATATTTGGGCAGCCATGCTCGCACAGAGCCAGGTTGAGAAGTACTGAGTGTTATGAGAAACAGCATCCTTGAAAGAGGTCTGAAGTGCCGTAGCCGGTGTTCTGACCTTGCTGAGAAGCTCCAGTTTGTAACATAGAATGACATTCAAGTATAATTGCAATGCTACCAATAGTTCTTCAGTCTCATGTGTATCTTCCCAAGGCATACCCAGAGACTCTCGTTTGCAAGCAATAAACAATTCGTAGGAATAAGAGACAATTAATACAGAAACCTCTTTTAATCCTGTTTTCAACTGATTTAAAATGCCCTTTAAATTGCCATGAATCCCTGTGTGTCAAACAACCTCCTCCTCCGCTCCTGTAAAACTAGATGTCGCTGTCTGATTCCTTCTAAGCTAAGGTCAGTGACCCCCCGGCCTGTCACATGATCCAGCCGATATCACAACACGGCGTCTCGCAAGGAAACGGCTGCATACTGTCGAGCAGCGTGTTGTGATGCCGATTCGCCTTCACATGATGGATGTATGTATGGATGATGAGTGCAGTGCCCAGGATTCACGAAGAGCTGAAGAAACGTGTGTAAACATCGCTCCCCCTGCAGAGAGAGTAGGTCTGACGTACGATGTTAGACGACTAGACCACCGAGTCCAAAGTGACGACTACGTCACACCACATCACGACACCACGAGAGCCGTACAGGAAGTAACATCACGGAGTACTGGAAAGTGAACCTGGAGGAATGAATGGGAACGACCCAGCCACAGTGACAGACAACTTTACTGAATGCACTTAGTTTCATATGATGTTTATGGCATCTACATGTTAAGAGTGGTCAGAGACACAAGAAGGAAAGAATACAGTATTTTATCTTCAAATGAAGTTGTGGAAAGTGTATTTCAGTTCAGTGTGTTCTCCTCTTAGTGACTGTGTGCAACACAAATACTGTTTGAAGCAGTTTTGATGCAGTTTGTCCGCTGAGTCATCAATATGTGACGTATGTATTAGACTATCCAGCTGGTACACAGAAAGATGTATTTTCAGCTCTATTTATATTTATATATATATATATATATATATATATATATATATATATATATATATATATATATATATTAAAAAAAACACACCAGAGTTTTCAAACTTATTTGTTTTTGGTTCTGTAAAACTCCGGCTTAGTGTGGACGCTCAGTGTAAACGTAGTAAAAGATATAAAAAGAACAAAGAATAGCAGACAATAGCAGAAACACGCACATTTACACATGAATGAATATTTACAAACACAACATGAATAAATCAGAACTACAAGTAGCCTACAGATCGGATCTAACAGGACGTAACTGTTTCTGTTACTTCCGGTGTATTCTCGGTAGAAACAGAGGAAACAGTGATGGAAGAGTGAAGAGAACCAACCTGCTCTGTGTAACCGAAGCTGAGGGTTGAAAACAGCGTCCAGTAGTTTCCGTTGTCGCTCGTTCTCCTCTTTTGAACGACAAAGTTCCTCCTCGTACTCTGCTATCGTTCTTTCAAACACACCAAATATCTCTTCAGCAGCCGCAGTTAGTCGCTGGTTGACTAAACATCTCAGCATTTGGACTTTAGACATTTTCACATGTGACACTGGTCCGTTTCCAGCTAGCATGCTAAGCTAACTTCAATAGCTTTGTAGGCTACCGGGAGATGAGTCAGAGGAAAAACATCCAGGAAAAAAGGTGAACAGCTAAAAGTCCATTCAGACATGTTGATCCAGACATACAGAGACTCTGATGGATCAGTACTGATGGAGATAACTGATACTTTATCAACGCAACAACTCCTTCACGAGCTAGACGCCATTTTATTATCAGTCAGCCACAGTGAAGAACACTTCCGGGTTCTCTTCCCCGTCAAAATAAAACATCCAGGTTTTTACTGACACGTCTTTTTACACATCGATCACACTATATTTATGACTTTTTAAAATTAATAACATCAAACTAAATACATTTAACCAATATCCAACTGTCATGCTGCTGAGCTACAATAAAAGAGTTCACATTACAGATTTGATATACAGACTTCACTGAAGCAACATTTAACACTGTAGCTTTATCACATTCACTTCTGTACAAATATAGTTCTTGTCCCAAATATGAGGAGTTTATGAGATATGTTTTGTTACAAATTAAAACCACCAACAGTTTATACAAGTACAGCTGGACCTATTGGGTGATTAATCAATTTGCCGGCTGACAAAACATTAATTGCAAACTATTTTGATAGTCAGTCATTTTATATGTAAAAAATAGTGCTGGGCAACGATCACAATTTTTAATCGCAATTAATCGCATGATTTTCTGCGATCAATCACGATTAGTCGCAGAAAATCATGTGCAAAGTTCAATAATTAATTCAAAAGCAGTGTATTACGCACTTGTACTGCTGTATGAACAAAAGTACAATAACATTTGGTTTGAATCACTTTAAACAGATCAGGTTCTTTTTAACAGCAGTATTCTTCACACAGTATCAGTTATATTTCTACTATCTGTGCTCAGTGTGTGTTTATTTAAACGTTCCACTGCTGTGCAACATGAATACAATGTTCCACACGTTTCATCAGAATGTGTGTCTTCTGTCTTCATACAGTCAGAGCATGTGAACGCAGCTCCCACTGTTCATCAACATAATGCACCGTAACTCAGAGGTGACGACGGTTACCCGGCGATGTCCGGTAGTCTCCGGTGAGAGACGGCCGGTGCGCGTTGTGACTCCGCCTCTTTTGTAGTACTCTCCTCTTCATAGACTCGTGTGTTCTTCTGGTGACGGTGCGTCTGGAGGGAGGCTCCTACGTGACGTCATTCATGATCCTGAGAACGTTCCTCAGACCGACGTCTTCTCAGCACAAGTCGTCCTGCAGTTTGTATCTCTCCACTTCTCTGTGGCGTCTGTTAGCTTGTCTTTAGTTTATCTCTACTTCTCCACACTCTGCATCAACGTAGTGATGAAGACTCCTCCACACGCTGCATCAACGTAGTGATGAAGACTCCTCCACGCGCTGCATCAACGTAGTGATGAAGACTCCTCCACACGCTGCACCAACGTAGTGATGAAGACTCCGCCACACGCTGGAATGCGTTAACGCGGTAATAACGCATTAACTTGCACAGCACTTGTAAAAATATTTCATAGTTCCAGCTTCACCAATGTGAAGATGCTGCTTTTTCTTTTTAACAACATGAACGTATAAGTAATAATGGAATATAGTGATGGTGTCACTTTGGGCTCTGGATAATTGTGACACCATTTCTCACTGCAAACTACAACAGTAAAATCCTGCTTTTGCATGATATGACACAATAATAATCCAATGATATAATATATAAAAGTCACACAGGACATTTTAATACTTTTAATACATACATATTTATATACTTTGACTGAAGGAACATTTTCAATGCAGGACTTTTACCTGTAATAATTAATGCTAATTACTAACTGACAAAGTCTTTACCTCAATCTGTTTCTCCCTTTTATGGAGTTTCCTTTAAATTTCTAGTAAATTGAAGACATAATTTAACAACACGGCAACATCACCAGAACTGTCCAATGAATGAGTTATATGTCAATCCGTGTGACCCAAGACTATCTGGATCTGAGTTCCTGATCGGTCCTGGTCCTCCACAGTCCTCTCCGTGTCTTCTATGAAGCTGCGAGGACTGAGGCCTCTGCTCATCATCTTCACTCCTCGCAGGGGCAGGAGGGAATGGGAACTTGGTGGTATGAAACTCCTCCAGACCTTGAAGCTGCTCTCCCCCCTGACTGGTCCAGAGTTCATGAAGCTGTGAGGATTCACCACCACACTTGTGGCTTTTGAACTGACCAAGCCATGTGAATCTTTTGCCACAAACGTTGCAGCTGAATGGTTTCTCCCCTGTGTGGGTCCTCATGTGTAACTGTAAATGTTCACTGCGGGCAAAACATTTATTACAAAATGAACAGCTGTACGGTTTTTCTCCCGTATGACACTTCAAATGGTTCTGCAGATGTGCCTTCTGACCGAATCTTTTACCACAAACTGAGCAACTGAAAGGTTTTTCTCCTGTGTGAGTTCTCATGTGCGTCTTAAGATTTGAGTTCTGGTTAAATTGTTTACCGCACTCACAGCAGCGAAATTGTTTCTCAGAAGAATTACATTCGTTATTTTTCATAAAGTTTAAACCCGACTGAGGTTCACTGGTCTCATTCCAATCATCACAGACTTCAGTTTCTTGTTTGTAACATTGTGAGGCCTTGTCACTATTAGATAGTTGTAAATGTGTATCTGGATCTGAGTTCCTGTCTGATTCTGGTCCTCCACAGTCCTCTGCATCAGATTCTGTTTCCATCTGTTCAGTTTGTCTTTGATGAAGCTGTGAGGACTGAGCCTCCTCTTCATCATCTTCACTCTTCACAGGAGTGAATGAGAACTTGATATCAGCCTCCTCCAGCCCTTGAAGCTGCTCTCCCTCCTGACTGGTCCAGAGTTCCTCCTGTTCCTCTTTAATGTGTGGAGGCTCTGGATCCTCCTGGTCCAGACTGGAGCTCCACTCCTGCTGCTCTTCTTTAACCACCAACAGCTGCTGGACGTCTGCAGGACAGAAGTACAGACACGTTTCTGAACAATAGTAAACTTAAACCAATAATAATGCGTGCAACCAATCAGATGTATCGGCATAAACAGAGAAGAAGAAATATAATTATTAGTGATCTGATCTGAACGGAAATGGAACCAAAATACTTTTGCAGGTAAATGTAAGATTGTGGTTTTGTGAGTTTATTTAAATTCTTCTTAGTCTGAACGCTGATTCTGAACTTCCTGTTGAATTAATGACGTCTATTTGAAAGTTAACTTTAGGGACAACATCTCTATATAAATATGGATTCAATTCTATTGTATTCAGTGAAAGTGAAAATCTATGCAAGAACACACAAAACAAAAACACATTTTTAACTTCCCTTGAAGCAATGACCACTTAGAGTAAAATATAATTTTATAATATACAATATATTATAATTTATTATAAAAATATTCTAAGATTCTAATGTATACCAAATACGGGAATCATAATACATTATAACCCGTAATAAAAAGTTAGTAAATGACCCTCAATCATGTAGTATTACGATACTTGACCTCATAAGTCACCACAAAATGCTTTATGTGTTCTGATTGTTGTCATGAAGCATAATAAATATTTATGTGTTTATATCTGTAATTATACTGTGCTTCAACACACAATTATCAACAGTGACATGGAGATGTAATGTAGAAAAACAATTAGAATATAAATAAAAATAGGAGTTGAATTAATCCATGAAGAAGCCGTGCAGAACCCCCAGGATAACTCGGTAATAATTCAATGTATCAATATATATGAATGTTTGACGCCGCCACACAACTTGTCCCTTACTTGTACTGCAATGACACAGAATGTAAACAAAGCATGTCTGAAACCAGAACAAAGAACTACTCTGTAGGGTTGACCTCAATTATTATAACCAATAAATCAGAGAGATGGGACCGATTCACTATTGTTATCTGGTTCTGTTATTCATGTGTCGGATATTGGACTGAGGTTACGGATTTGTTTAAATATGTAATAATAATGGAGAACGTCCTGTAATGTTCAGAAATTTCTCAAACAGAGAGGAAGAAGGCCATAGTGGAGAAGAAGGCCACTGAGGAGAAGAAGCAGCAGCCCCCCCCCCCTTTGCACTCTTTGTTCCATCAGCAAGCAGGGCAGGAGTCAGCAGGTCCAGGTCAAAATCAAAAGTATTTAATATTGTTAACAGAAGCCAAAACAATCACAAACCAAATTACACTACCGATAGTCAAATATTTCAAGAAATATGAGACCCCGTTCATACCACAGGACAGATAGATGTATCTGCCCCATGGTACGAAGGAAGTCTGATTCTCTCAGGGGACAAACAGCTCCTTTGCCCCCCCAGAGTTACATTCCTCAACCTATCGATCAGCTCCATGATTGGCTGAAGTCCAATGGGCTCCTCCTTGGATCCTGACCCATTGTCCTGGGCAGACACCTCTGTGAACTACCCACTTCCCCCGCAGATTTACACCTCCTGGCATTCCTCAAACCCCCATCACAGACACTCAATATACATTCAATGACCACACTCCTTGGTTTAACACTTCCTAAGTAAACACACTGTGACACATAATATCCAGCACTAGGAATGCTTTAAAACTTAAAATTCCTCACAGTCCCTCCGGCCGGCTGCACAAGAAGCTCGATAGCTCTGCTAGCGTCTTTAGCAAAGCTAGACGCGCCGGAGAGGAGGAGCGGCTGATCTCCGTGTAGACAATGTTTCATCAATCATGGCTGGAATTACCAATATTGCTGCAAGTACATGTTAAAGTCCCAGAGACTTTGAGAAACCCTACGCTGTCATAATATCATCCAGTGCCGCTCTGTGAATTCCAAACTGATTTTTTTAAAAAGATGCCGAAATAACTACATAATAATGGTGATTTATACGAAGTCTGAATTCATGCTTTGTCAGGTCTGTTTATAAGACGACAAACAAAAAATATTTTCTATGCTTGGTTTTTTTAAATGGAGTTTGGCTCGATTGGTAATAAAAGTTAAAAAAATCGGCAAAATACATTTGCAGCTAAATCCCATCGGTCACAATAGTGACCGTAAAAAAAATCTTTCAGTTGTAAGGCTCTAAAAATGTTACTGGATGATGAATCAATCCATTTCCAGCAAATATTGAAATAATAAAGGGTGTCAATGAGAAACATGCAGTCACATGACTAGTCTACATGGTCACATGACCAGAGTGGTTTACTTCTTTGCTGCATTATGACGAGAGGCTGCATCAAAGCTCCCAAACAGAAAGAAACTAAAGTATCTTAACATGAAGACATTTGTAGACATCATCTTTAAGGTTTCTAGTATTGGGATATTCATTTGCAATGACTCAACTCTGTTCAGTGTGGTCATAGAATGAGTAACAAAAGTGACCGGTGGGATAACACAGTGCATTTTGGTGAACAAATACTTAAACACATATAGTTCTTGTTCTACCCGACTATCTACTCCATTCTTTCTTTGACTCAAGTTCTGGAGAAACCAACGGCCTTCGTCTCTCTCATACCACTTTATTAGGTACACCTGCTCCTATACAATTATCAACATGTTAGACCTTGAAGCAGATGGGCTACAGCCGCCACTCCTGGGGGCCAACAACAGGAAGCTACAGCTTGGATAAATGTTGCTCTTTTTAGATGATGCGGTTCTGTTGACTCCATCAGACTGTGACTGTCAGCATGCACTGGGGCGGTTTGCAGCCCAGTGTGAATCGGCTGGGATGAGAGCCAGTACCTCCAAGTCTGAGGTTCTCTGCCCGGAAACCGGTGGATTGTGCCCTCCTTTTTGGGAGTGAGTCGCTGCCCCAAGCGAAGGAGTTGAGGATATGTCCAATCGGCCCGGGTTAAGACCTAGAACACCAGAGATTATATATCTTGTCTAGCTCCTCGCTGGGCCCCCCATCAAAAGCTGGACAATGTTGCTCGGGAGCGGACGCCTGGAATACCCTGCTGAGCCGGCACCGGATAAGCAGGAGACAATGGATGGATTTGTGAAAAAAATGTAAACAACATGAGAGCATGGATCCATCCTGATCCTATCAACGGTTCAGGCTGCTGCCGGCGATGGTGTCACAGTTTGGGGGGATGATCTGTTGGCACATTTTGGGTCCCTTAGTACGAGTCTTCATCACTACGTTGATGCAGCGTGTGGAGGAGTCTTCATCACTACGTTGATGCAGCGTGTGGAGAAGTAGAGATAAACTAAAGACGAGCTAACAGACGCCACAGAGAAGTGGAGAGATACAAACTGCAGGACGACTAGTGTTGAGAAGACGTGGGTCTGAGGAACGTTATTAGGATCATGAATGACGTCACGTAGGAGCCTCCCTCCAGACGCACCGTCACCAGAAGAACACACGAGTCTATGAAGAGGAGAGGACTACAAAAGAGACGGAGTCACAACGCACATCGGCCGTCTCTCACCGGAGACTACCGGACATCGCCGGGTAACCGTCGTCACCTCTGAGTTACGGTGCATTATGTTGATGAACAGTGGGAGCTGCGTTCACATGCTCTGACTGTCATGAAGACAGAAGACACACATGTTGATGAAACGTGTGGAACATTGTATTCATGTTGCACAGCAGTGGAACGTTTAAATAAAGTCACACACTGAGCACAGATAGTAGAAATATAACTGCTATTCATTATTGAACTTTGCGCATAACAATGCGATTAAAAATTGTAATCGTTGCCCAGCATTAATATATATATATGTAACATAAATATACTGAGCTCAAACACAGCGTACAGATGACTGTCAGCTGTGATCCACACAGATCATCTTGTGATTCAGCTATCTCACATCGCTTATGTTTTATATTAAAGACTCCAGACATTCATCCTATGTTAACGATACTCTACACTGTGCAGGTAGTAGTGTGGACGCTCAGTGTAAACGTAGTAAAAGATTAAGTGTAAACGTAGTAGTGTGGACATGCCATTAGTTTTGACAACAATCACGTTTTGTAGAAAATCCTATTTTCATGTGTAATTGTGATACTTAATGCTAGATTGTTGGTTATTAGTCGCATGTTGTGCAATGAAGGTTTAATCTAAAAACATATCTTGAGTGACTGATAATAACAAAGCTTATTTATATAAACTCACATCAACACGACATAAAAAGAACAAAGAATAGCAGACAATAGCAGAAACACGCACATTTACACATGAATGAATATTTACAAACACAACATGAATAAATCAGAACTACAAGTAGCCTACAGATCGGATCTAACAGGACGTAACTGTTTCTGTTACTTCCGGTGTATTCTCAGTAGAAACAGAGGAAACAGTGATGGAAGAGTGAAGAGAACCAACCTGCTCTGTGTAACCGAAGCTGAGGGTTGAAAACAGCGTCCAGTAGTTTCCGTTGTCGCTCGTTCTCCTCTTTTGAACGACAAAGTTCCTCCTCGTACTCTGCTATCGTTCTTTCAAACACACCAAATATCTCTTCAGCAGCCGCAGTTAGTCGCTGGTTGACTAAACATCTCAGCATTTGGACTTTAGACATTTTCACATGTGACACTGGTCCGTTTCCAGCTAGCATGCTAAGCTAACTTCAATAGCTTTGTAGGCTACCGGGAGATGAGTCAGAGGAAAAACATCCAGGAAAAAAGGTGAACAGCTAAAAGTCCATTCAGACATGTTGATCCAGACATACAGAGACTCTGATGGATCAGTACTGATGGAGCTAACTGATACTTTATCAACGCAACAAAGAGACGCTGCTGTTTCTAACAACGTTCGGCGCCATGTTGTGTAAAGTGTGTGACGTTGGCCACAGTAAAGGATAGAACTTCCGGGGAAGATTCGTTGCTGAGCTTCAAAATAAAAGTCCAGAGGCGTTATCAAAATAACGAGCTTAAACACACGCAGGAAGTTAAATGGCACAAATACATCTTTTTAAGAATGCATTTAAAAAGCTTCAATAGTTTTATCAACAAGTTCCAATTAATACGTTTGTTTTCCTCAGGAAATCTATGGCTCAGTTGTCATGGAGTTGCATTAAATTAAATGTTAAATTATATTTATTTTTTCAATCTTTATTTAAACAGAAGTTAAACTTTATAAAGATTTGGTTTCGGGTGCATGCAAACCAGAGGAATCCCTCAAGGGTTTAAAGCAAGAAATGAGGTAAAAGTAGGGCCTCAAATCCATCATTTTCTTGGATATCACCAAACAAAAAAACGTTGTTTGGATACATTTTATCTCTTATAACCAGCAGCATTTTATTAATTACACAAATGAGGCTCTTAAGGCACTAGGAGAAGCTACAGGAAGTGGAATGTCACAGCAAAATAGACAAGCATTACATTGCTAGAAACACTTCTTACTTATTCAACCAACTCAGTTTGAAGACAGAAACATATTTTATTAGATTTTCAGAGCTCTGAGAAAACAGCAAACCAAATTCTACAGATTATCGTATTTTTTTTCACCCCCTTACCTTTCAGTTTCAAACCAAAGAAAGAGAGGTGGAGTTAATGTTCATTCTTATATTAGACAGTCTAACCTGTGGAGATCTGTACACAGAGAGGGCTCCTCATCTCTCACCACATTTCAATAAACAATCACGAATATTTAAAAATGAAAAAAGAAAAAAAAGGGGCAGTTTTTTTTTCTGTGCTGTAAATATGCCCCAAAACAGATCAATAAACAGAATATTTAAAGCACATAAAAGTACATCACATCATATAAAATCAGATCAATCAGTCAAAACATCAACGTATCACCACATAAACGTACAAAATGTATCCTTTTAAGGGACCGTGATGAATGGACTTAGTTTTGTATAGCGTCTCTCTAGTCGTTGCGCATACAGGGTTGACAACTTAACCTGCTCATAATATACCATATTTTTTAAATAGCCATAAATGATAAATTATTCCTTTTACTATTGCACTGTGTTTAGGGGTCACGCACCAAACACCAAGCCAAATTCCTTGAATGTGCAAACGTGCTTGGCAACAAACCATTTTCTGATATTCAGCTTGATGATTTGACACACCGCTTTTTCAAAAAATATTATTTGAAGCTGAAATATGGTTTTATAAAGAAAATAATTAAATCTGACCAGAATGCATCAGTAACACATTACACAAAAAAAAAATAGATGAAATAGTCTTGTTTGAATAAAAGTTAAACTGCAGCCTCTGACATAAATTAACCATCTAAAAGTGAAACATAAAACCATAGTTTAGGCCTATATTTGAATTAATCTCCGCCTGCCTCATTGATTACAATGATCCTAAAAATATTCCCCTTCTCAGTTCATTTCTGTGAGTCACGGCGAGCTGAAAGCGGTTGGAGATGTGGTAACACTTCAAAACTCAATGTAGACAACACTCAGTGATTTGTAATGCAAAGTTGGCCAAGGCAACACGTCTCCCATGTGTTTCCTCCAAGCAAACACGACAGGGATCTCAGTTTCGTCCTGATCCTCTATATGACCAGAGACCATGGACAGATCCAGAGCTCCTGAGGGAGGAGGAGAGCTCAGCTCCCGGCAGCAGCGTCTCCTCCTCCTCCTCCTCCTCCTCCAGGAGAAGAGCTTCTGATCGATGGGAGCCAACACCAACACCACGCTGCTGGAGACCCAGGACGCATTGCTGGACTCCGCTGGAGGGAAGGGAGGCAACGGGAGAACCTTAAGTAATAGAGGCAGACTGTCAGACCCTGCTGCAGTAAAATTAGGTTTTCTAAAAGGACTCTGGTGCTCTGAAACACTACCACTTTAGTCCACAGGGGGCGCCGTAATCCATATAACATGAGCGTTTCTTGTTTTAAATAAATAATGGTGAAAATGAGAAGTTTGGACTCATTTTTACAACGGAAACATTTTTTTTTGTTATTACAGAGAAAGCAAAGCATACCGATAACAGGTATCAAGTACAAGTATCAGTTCAAGCGTGAACGTACCCAACTCTATCCATATTCCTCTCCATCAGCTGCAGCTGAATGATTTCTACTCTGTATGGGTTACCATGTGACGAACTATGTGGTCCTTGCGCTGGAAGTTTTTACCGCAAATGGAGCAACTAAATGGTTTCTCTCCTGTGTGAGTCCTCATGTGTTTCTTCAGATTGGCCTTGCGGCTAAAACCTTTACCGCACGCCGAGCAGCTGAACGGCTTCTCTCCCGTGTGATTCCTCATGTGAACCTGTAAACTCCCTCTCCACCCAAACGACTTCTCACACACTGAGCAGCTGAAAGGTTTTTCTCCCGTGTGACACCTCATGTGTCTCTTCAGAGAACCCTTAAGGTCAAATCCTTTCCCACACTCAGAGCAGCGAAATGGTTTCTCACTAGCGCTACATTGCGAATCGCTGACGGTGGCTTCGTCATTTTTTAAAGAGTTTAAACCTGACTGAGGTTCTCTGGTCACCTTCAAATCATCATCACTGACTCCAGTCTCAGGTTCAGAGGTGTCAAAGTCAGTGTCATTAAATCCCACTTCAGCAGGAACAGTTGAGCTGCTGGCTAGACGGTCCGTCTCTCTGCTCTCCTCAGTTTGGTTTTGTTGCATCCGTGAGGACTCACCAACGCAATTGTGTTTTTTGAGCTGATAGTGCCAAGTAAACCTTTTGTCACAAACCTCACATGTTACCCGTTTCTCCCCCGTGTGCACAGTCATGTGGTATAACAGATACCCCTTTTGTGCATATCTTTTGCTGCACACAGAGCAACTAAATGACTTCTCACCTGAATGATATATCATGTGTTTCGTTAAATGTGTTTTTTGAGAAAAACCTCTACCACAAACTGAACAACTGAATGGTTTCTCTCCCGAATGACATGTCATGTGCGTCTTTACGTAATAACGCTGGGAAAAACTTTTACCACAAACCGAGCAACCAAATGGTTTCTTTCCTGTCTGAGTTTTCTTATGAGTCATCAGATTTGCCTCACGGCCACCTGACTGACGTTCTCTGGTCTCCTTCCAATCATCACTGTCATCAGTCTCAGGTTCAGAAGAATCTCCAGTCTTATCATCAGTATCTGGTTCTGAATGTCTCTCTGGATCCGAGTTCCTGTCTGGTTCTGGTCCTCCACAGTCCTCTCCATCAGCTTCTGTTTTCATCTGTTCAGTTTGTCTTTGATGAAGCTGTGAGTACTGAGCTTCCTCTTCATCATCTTCACTCTTCACAGGAGTGAATGAGAACTTGATATCAGCCTCCTCCAGACCTTGAAGCTGCTCTCCCTCCTGACTGGTGCAGAGTTCCTTCTGGTCCTCTTTAATGTGTGGGGGTTCTGGGTCCTCCTGGTCCAGACTGGAGCTCCACTCCTGCTGCTCTTCTTTAATAACAATCCATTTGTGGATGTCTGAAGTAAAAGCTGAAAGACAAACAAACAAACAGCCATTAACTCTGAGTGTCTAAGTTATCTTACGCAAACAGTTCGTCCAGTAGATGGTTGTTTGTGTCCAGCGCGGAACTATAAGTAAACGTTGACATTTTGTCACGTGACTTTTTTCCAACCTAACCAAGAGGTTTCGTTGTCTAAACCTAACTTCCTGTGAAGACGGAAGTTTATTTTGAAAAGAAACTCTGCCTGTAATGAGTGGAAACTAACATCCTGTCCCTGACACATCTGACACCGACGTCTTAAAGCAAAATTCCAACTGAAGGCTTCAAACCGCAGTCCACAAACCAATGGGTGATGTTACAGTGGCTGCATCCACTTAATATATATGGACTTGGTTTAGCTACCGGAAGGTAGCGGGTTCAAATCCCAGACTGACCAGGAACGGAGTGTGGACTGGCGGCTGCCGAGGCACCCTTGAGCAAGGCACCGAACCCCTATCTGCTTGGGTCATGCTGAGCTGGGATGTCATTCGATGCATGTCCATTTGTGTGTAAATCAAGAAAAATAACAACAGAATAACCAAATGACGTAATCGGTGTTTCTCAAAAGACTTTGTGGATGTCTTTATCGGCATACCCTGGTCAATATAAATGGGCGTGACAAAATATTAAAAAACACACCACTGTTGAAAAGTTAATCAGCTGCTTTTTTTGGCGTTATAGACATCCTAGACACAAACAGCGGCCTCCTGGGTAAAAGACTTGTGTTTATTTAACCTGGAGCACCAGGTTAAATGCAGTAATGTGACATGCCACTACGAGACAAAGCATAACTTTTTTGAGCAAATGTACCCACTCACATCTGTATGGAAGCCCGTTTCCGCATTAAAAAAAAAAAGGAAAGAAAAAAAACACTTAAAAAAATAAAATAGGCTTTTTTTTTTTGCTTTTTTTCCTGCTGGCAAAAAGAGAACATCTGATCAGTTTCCAGTACTCAGGAAATTATGAGATACTTTAACACAACAGTCATAGAAGCAGCTCTTCACTGGTTACTCTACATTTGACATATAAATGGATAGTGAGTACATTGAAGACAACTTTAATGGCTTTACAACAGATGACATATTTCAATTGCTTGCTGTTTCACATGGGATTGTACTAAGCAAAATCCATTTATATGTCAAACATCTGTTCAGTGTTATGGTTACAGATGGATGCACCAAAAGTACCCCCCCCCCTCAAAAAAAGCCTTTGTTTTTCTAAGTGACTATTCTTTTTTTTAAATGGCAGAAACGGGCATTTATCTTGCTAGAAGTTGAGAAAAATATAATATCATGGCTTTTTTGATTGACATCACTTCACACCTGAATGAACTGAATTTAAAGCTGCAGAACAATTCAGTGAAATTAATTTTTCTAAAATTAAGTAATTTATTTTAAGATGCACATTTTTCAAAAGCTTTCTGTTGTCAGTTATTCTTTAATCCAGCCCTTATTTTACTTGAAATGAGTATTATTTATAATCCATCCAATTAAATTTGAAAACTAAGAATAATAATTGTTAAAATATAATTGATGTGTACTTTCTTTATTTGATTTGACAGTTGTTGACAACACAGAGACGTTGTTACTACTACTAAGGTTCTTGAATATATATATATATATATATATATATATATATATATATATATATATATATATATATATATATATATATATATGGCACTAAATAGCGCAAGTTAGATATTATTGTAATGTTCCGGACTTTTGCCTGAGGAGATTTTCTCAATCTGGACTTTTTGGAATTTGAATTGAATACCCCTGAAATAGAGCAATAGGAGCAGGTGCATACAGATCAAATATGTAGGACTGAGGCTTTGCTTGTAAATCAGATTATTATATTGTGCTTAAAAGGTTTCATTACATTCTTATATTTCATGACTTATGGTTTTAAAAATAAGAAAGAAATTCGTTACATAAAATACACTAAAACAAGGTTTCACTTTCATATACTTTCATTTTTGTACAATAAAATTTCCCAGGAATGAGAAAATCATTAACCAGGATGACGAGTCCATAAACAAAGTCTGTCTTATAAAATATATATTTTTAAGATGAAGAACCTATGAGCAAAGCCAGTCATGTACCTCGAGTCACAGAGCTTCAGAATACACACAATGGAAGAAAAAAAAAAATGACCTAGTTATTGGTAAAAAAATAAATATCCACAGGATGGATGCACGCCATATAAAACAGATGTATTCTGCTTTGGGAGTTATGGATTATTTTAAATATTTAATTAATAACATCAGTTCCCCTAAGATACTAAGTGGCCTTTTTTAAAAAAAAAAAAAGGGGGGGGGGGGGGGGGGGGGGGGGGGGGGGGTATTGATGTCGTTAAAGTCACAGCCTCCACTATAACGTTGTGGGAAAGGAGTGAAAGGAGTAGAATTTGATTAAATGTCCTTTAATTAAGCATATAATTAATTAAATTGTATTCATACAGCCCAATATCTATAAATAGTAATAATAAGAATCAGCCGGCTTCATAATCCGAACACATCTTCTGACCTCTGTGGCTTTAGTTAAATATTAATCTAATTAAAGTTAGGTTTAAATGTGATTTGACCGCTAATTAAGTCATCATTTTAAAATGTCAAACACGTGACGGTAATATTTGTGTCCTTGCTGTACAGGTCGTTTTCACTGTATTACCACAGGTCTGTTATTCCATATGTGTCTGTCTGGAGGGAAACAGGAAAACAGTGTTTCGTATACAAGAGCTAGCTGCGGCTAACAGGCTAACGGGTGGTTAGCTAACGTTAGCTTAGCACAGACTTCCCGAAACGTGTCCAGGCGAGAGGAGGAATACAAACCAACCTGCGGGGTTTAAAACGACATCCATCGGTTCATCCATCGCTCCTGTGTTCTGATCACATCGATAAATACCGAACCCGACTGGCTCAGCTAACGGCGCGCCTCTCTGCTTTCTTTACTTCCGGGAGGGGGGGGGGACAGGTTTCAAAATAAAAGTATTTCAACGCTTCTCATGGTAGAAACACTGTAACTAGTACATCTCTCTTTCAGAAAAGAGGAATCATTTTCAGCTGCAGTTCCCTAAAAATGTAAAAAATAAAAAAACTGACAACAGAAGTCGGTTACCAAGATTTTTGTTTCTCTTCTGCTTCTTCCCTCTCAGTTTTATTTCCTCATTTAACGGATGTTGGATATTATTCTGTTATATTTAAATATTACACAGCCTCTAATCACCTAAAGCTCAGAATAAAAACCGCTACACGTCCTTCTGTTTTGTTTGTTTTAATTTGTAACGCACATCACGTGTAAATCGAAAAAACAATGTAGGATCAATTAATTATTATAATTATCACTCACTATATGATTTTTTAAAAGTTTTTAGCCAAATAATTAGCTCAAATACAGTCACTGAATAAACCAAATATAACACTAAAATTCACTGTATTCAAACATTTAAATCATCCAACACATGGAGCAGATTGTGAGTTTAAAACCAACTTTGTCTTTGATATATATATATATATTTTTTTTCCATGTGTTTTTTTCCCCATCAGATTAAATCTTAAATAACCCACTTAACTGTTTAAGTATAAATGTGAATACATGTGAGAACATTTTCAGAATCAGTCAAACGATTTGGCTAAAAGCAGAGATTTTCTTTAAATTTTTTTGTGTCCTACCCTATTTCATTCCTAAAATATTAAGGAGTATATTTAGTATTTAATGGAATATACTTTAGGTATATTGACAACGAGGGGATTTCTAAACAGAACAGAAGTTTTTGACATCCAATTGCTGAAAAATTAAATTCTTACAGGAATCTCCAACTGTCAAAAGTTTTTGATACAAAATCACAGCTTGGATATTTTACGCTGTGTTTTGGAGTTTAAAAGAAATCATTTGTATCTATTATAGAATCAAAAAGTTACATTTAGCACCATCTTTGCAACAATATATATGAATATATATGATAGGACATGAATTCAGCAGCACTGTGAATCTGGTGGATATTAAAATGTACTGCAGCTCATTTTCAGTCCTGTGTGTATTTTAACATTTTAATGTTAATACTTGTAATTATCATAAATGTATCTTGTTCAGAAGTGCACACATTAATATGCAATGCTTTGGAAATTAATTAATAAAAATGAATCGTCCAAAAAGCATATTATGAACAAGAAAAACAGTAAAAATACAATTAAAATAAAGTTTATAAGACTCCTTTTAATACAAATAACAAGATGGAAACTCTTTTTTCTGTGAATGAGCTCAAGTTTCTCCTGAAAGTTAACAGCAACTTCACAAACATCTGTTGTTTCAACACCTTCAATAAAAAAGATAATCGACTCATCCACAAGTAAAGATTGAAAGTACAAATAAATTAGAAACTACTGCAGTAACATGGAGGCTTCACATTAACGAAGGTCGCAGAAAAATGCAAAAAACTCCACATCACAAACAGAGAAGCAGTCGTTAACAACGATAATCTCAGGCTCCATAAAACAATTCTTATTAAATATGTTTTCAAAAAGAAAAAGATTACATAAAATATTAAATACAATAAATTAGACAGTAATTGCAAATTGAATTACCTAAATGTAAACAGGAATGTTGTAGATGTATATGTGAAATGTGTATTGATAGCAATGACATTTCACAGGCACCAAACTGTACATTTGGTTTGTTAGATATACAACTTAACACATTTCAAGATAAAGTACTGCTCACAGTATTAAATGGCAGTTTGCCAGCGTCACTTCACGTCAGCTAATAAACCAAAGATCAACTAAGTAAAACACATGTTTTAGTTTTTCATTAAAAGGCCCGATCGGTGCGTCTGTGTGGTTTTGCTCCTCTGTGAACGTTACTGTGTTTAAATCCATAACTCAGGAAGTAGACAGAGCCTCTCCTGTGTGACTTCCCATATGTCTCTTAACATCTCCACTGTCCCGAAAACTTTTATCGCAAACTGAACAGCTGAACGTTTGTTCCGGTACGTGACGTTTCATGTGACGCATTAATTTTCTCTGCTGAGGAAATCTTTTACTGCAAAGCTTGCAACAGAACGGTTTGAGTCCCGTGTGGATTAACTTGTGCACCTTCAGATTCGTGCTGTTGGCAAATCTTTTCCCGCACTCGGTGCAGATGCACAAGTGCTTGTCAGCATAACATCTCTCATCGAGCACCTTCTTCCTAGAGTTTGAACCCGATTGTTGGTCTCTATTCTGATTCCAGTCATCACTGTCATCAGAAGAGTGTTCAGAAGACTGAGCTTCCTCTTCATCATCAAGCACCTTTTTCTGAGAGTTTGAACGTGATTGGCGGTGTCTGTTCTGTTTCCAGTCATCACTGTCATCAGAAGAGGGTTCAGAAGAGGGTTCAGAAGACTGAACTTCTTCTTCATCATCATCAAGCACCTTTTTTCGAGAGTTTGAACCTGATTGGCGGTCTTTGTTCTGTTTCCAGTCATCACTGTCATCAGTCTCGGGTTCAGAAGAGTCTTCAGTCTTGTCATTAGTATCTGGATCTGATTTCCTGCCTGGTTCTGGTCCTCCACAGTCCTCTCCATCAGCTTCCGTTTCCATCCGTTTAGTTTGTCTTTGATGAAGCCGTGAGGACTGAGCTTCCTCTTCATCATCTTCACTCTTCGCAGGAGTGAATGAGAACTTGATATCAGCCTCCTCCAGACCTTGAAGCTGCTCTTCGGTCCAGAGTTGTTCCTCTTTAATGTGTGGGAGCTCTGGGTCCTCCTGGTCCAGACTGGAGCTCCACTCCTGCTGCTCTTCTTTAACCACCAACAACTGCTGGACGTCTGTGGAAAATAATGAAATACATACACACCTTAGAAAACTGTCATTTCATGTTAACAACTAATCCACTGATATCACCACTTAACGCTGCTGGACGTCTGTGGAAAATAATGAAATACATACAAACCTTAGAAAACTGTCATTTCATGTTAACAACTAATCCACTGATAGCACGACATAGACTTATTAAACTTCTACAGATCACCGAGCATCAAACAGCTCCACGGTGTTCAATCAGACATCTCAGGTCTCTTAACAACATCTGTTAGTAACAGAAATAACACAATTCTGCAGTTCTGCATTTAGATTTTTTGGTAAAAGCATTTAACAAATGAACCCCCAGAGACCAAATAAAAACCTGATTTTCTTTACAGATTAATGCGTCTTTATTTATCCTCAAGAAAGTGTTTCCCGCGTGGAAAAGAGAAACGCTTTGTCACAGCTGCATAAGTTCACCGATTACTTCTGAAGCTAAAAGTTTATTTACAGTTTCCTCTATCGAGTTTAAAACGACAGTTTTTAGTTTCGCAGCTGATTTGATATTTACAGATGCAGAATTTGACATTAACGAAATGTTTACAGTTACTGAAAGCATCACTTCTTTAATTATAGAAGAAAATCGTTAAAGAAAAACACTCGTACTTCAATACAACACAATCTAAAAAAGAAATCACGCTCTACTATTATTTTATACCCATAAACGTTTTTATCTCTTACTACGTTTGTTGATATAAACCAATAAACCAAAATGTTAAATCTCTGTGGAGTTTGTTTGGTTATAGATTTACCGGCATTATACATGAAGACAAAACAGTATATCTCTGAGTCATCAATGTTTGTAAAAACACAATATAATATATTGTTCAATTATATTTATTTATATATATATATATATATATATATATATATATATATATATATATATATATAAAAAACATGTTTACACCACGCAATAATAATAATTATATATATATATATATATATATATATATATATATATATATATTATATAACACAATACAATAACGTCATATGTTCTGGTTCCATTAAATAAACTTGTAACATTAATATGAAATCATTTTGTGATCAAAACATTAACAGATGATGATTTTATTTTGTTAAAATCTCTTCTGCAGTTAGCTAGTGTTTAGCTAGCTCGCTAACAGGACGGTTTGGGCTAACGTTAGCTTAGCAGTCTTTCTTTGTCTTGGAGGAAGTAAGAGTCCAGCAGGAGAAAGAAAGAGCAACGAACCTGCTTCTGTCCGCAGCTTTGCTTCAGGTGTTGAAACCATATCGATCAGTTCAAAATGGCGGCGGTTCATCTCATCTTCGTACTCGGCCATCGTTCTCTCAAAATGTCCAAATATCTCCTCGACCGCCGCGGTCATTCGCTGGTTCATGAAGACCTTCAGACTCTGAAGTCTCGACATCTTTCTCCCACACACGGAGGAGGAGAAGAAGAAGAAGAAGAGAGAAGCTAAACACGATCTTTGTTTGAACGCACAGCCTCGCGCGGTGTAAACACGAACGACCACTTCCGGGATAAGAATCTTCTTCGGTGGTGTTAATACTAACCAGGTGGAGCGTTATCGCCGCCTGCTGTTGCATTAAGGAGTTCTCAGGTTATCAGTTCAATGTCGTTGAGAAAAGTGAAGATGCTTTGAAGAACATAACTGTTTGTTATGAAGATGTATTAAATACATGTTCATAATTCTTGTTCCACTACAGTCTTTAATATGCGTCTCTCCTGCGTCCTTCTTCTTCTCTTCTCTTCTCCTTCTTCTATCTATATGTATTCTCCTTCTTCTTCTCCTTCCTCATTCTTTTTTTCTTCTTCTCTTTCTACCGATAAGTCTTCTTCTTCTTCTCCTTTCTTTGTTTCTTCTTCTTCTACTGATAAGTCTTCTTCTCCTTCTTCTTCAGGGTCTATTGGCGACTGGCAAACAACACATTGGTGCACGGGTATGGACTATGATCAAGGTTAATAAATACATAAAAAACTGACTTATATTTTCTCAATAATATTTGTTAGTCTAAGACACTCAAACACACAGCATTAAAATGTGCTCTTACAGTTACACACTGTTGCACAACTTTTCTTCTCTATCAATATACACTTTAAGAACACAACATGTTTTAACATACTCTTTTTTTAGTTTGTCTTCTTCTCCATTTTTCCTTTTCTTTCTTCTCTTTCTTCTTTTTACTCTTTTTTTTAGTTTGTTTACCATATTTTATTGTACATTTTCATATTTACACACCGGCATTCTGCCGGCCCAAGGCCCCGGCCCATAGCTCCACTCCAAAGCCAGCATATCCACGGCCCAAACCATCCTGGACAGAGGTGGTGCGCCGCGGCCGGCAGAACAATCCAGCTGGGGTTTCTCCAGAACCTCCGTTAACCATCTCCAACCGCTACACGATCCTGTCGGATAATATTCCACCCAGCTCAAACTCCCGCCGCATCTGCATCTATTCCACCTGTGGTCAGCGTTGATTGGACTCGCCGCTCCGCCACCGGGAAGGACCGCCATATGTTGCTAAAGGAGGCTGTAATCAGATGCTCATCGGCGTGGACAGAGGTAACTCAACGTCCACTCGTCCTCTCCAATGTGGGGTCAAATGACACAACACACCGGGAGTCTGCCGTTTGATGTTGTAAAGTACTGTGGAAAGTCTGTTTTTATATCAGGGCCTATCCCCACACTTGGTCGTGGAGCTGAATGTTTTAGCAGAGTCCTCAGCCTCCATACCTGCCTCCAATCTGCCAGCAGGACTCACAGCATTGGTTTTATTAACAATTTGAACCTGTTCTGGGATCGTGCCTCTTGTTTCAAAGAGACGGGATCCGTCCAAACAAGAGGGGCAGCCACATGCTATCGGCTAACCTGCAGCATACACTGCAGCAGTTATTCACATGACTTCTAACATGTCACACAAACACCCAGCAGACGGACCCCTCTTCCTCTCCATCACAACCACAGCACACTGATGCACATGAGAGCTCCCCCTACAGCTCCTTCTTGGTAGCAAATGCAAAGTCAACTATTTCATCCTGTACTACTGCACCCCGTTCACCTCTCATAAACAGGACGGAGAAACCCATTCCTGTAACCATCATCACTTCCCATCACAGACGCCAAACCCCTCTGGTGCTAACCAGCACAATTTACTTACAGTTTATTGTTACGCAACAATCACCAAGCAGAATTCCTTCCATGTGTAACAAACTCAACAATAAACCGTTTCTGATTCAGATTTTATCTCGCTGAGGTTTTCCATGAGCTGCCTTCTTTCTCCCACATATTCCTGACAGTGTGCCACATGTTTCACTCTCGCCCATTGTCGTCCAATTTGCCTGTATTATGTTTTCCTGCTTTAAGTAGTGTACTTTACTTTTATACAAGTATAAAATGAATACCTACAATTGTATATGTGACGTTATCAAGGTAACGTGATGTCTCTTTCGTATTTACACCATTTCAAGCCCTCACAGCCTCTCACACTCAAAAATGTACCAGGTGAGTCCGTTAAGTTCCTGAGGGTTCAGGGTTTAAGGTCTTAGGAGGATCATTGGGATTGGTTCTATATCGACCGCTATAGATTTCATAATAATTGTCTTTCTTCTTCGTAGCAAGAAATAAATACATAAATTAAAACTAATAAATTATTGTTAAATTATTTTCATTACTTTTGTTGATTCTTAATTAGCTAGAATGACATTCCAACACTTGAAGTTACAGCGAAGAAGTCACCTGAAGATGTTTATTTCAATATTGCTGTCATTTTGTTCTCCAGTCTCTCTTTGTGCACTTTTTAAACCTTCAGTCTGAATCATACTTATGGCAATACAATAAAACATGGTCCAATATACACAGTGTTCACACCAGAATGTCCATTCAGGAGTCTCGTTGTAACACTCTCCTCTTTCTGATTTTGTCCTCAAAGCCTGTAATCCAAACTATTTTCTTTAAAAAAAAAATATAAAAATAAAGGTTGTTCTTTTGGAACTTTTGTCTTTTCCCACAATTAAAAAGTAAGCAACCAAATAAGCCAAACAACAGTGGAAAGAAAAAAAAACCTTATTACAAGTAAAAGTACTGCATTCAAAATCTTACATAAGCAAATTACAGAAGTATTAACAAAATATATGTTAATATATGGTATATAAGTCTCAGTGGAACGAATTCTGCACTGTGACACAAGTGGAAGTATTTATTTGGCATGACTAGAGCTAAGAGCTAAACTAACGAGCAATAAACAGCAAATAAATAACAGCTGCAGCTTAGTTACCAACACTGTGGCAAATATTGAAGTACAACATTGAACTGCAGTTATTACGGTGAAAACATTGGCTGAACTTTTCAACTGTTTGTGAGTCATCATGAAAACAATTAGAACGGATTACTTGAAGAGTTGTTACAATAGTTCTTCTCGTAAATCAAAGACAGAAAAGTCTGGAAACAAAAGATGAAATATTCACGTCCTAAAACAAAGTTCCAGCTCATCAAAACAAGGAACTTGAACTGAAATATTTGCTGAATATGCAAGATTCTCCTTCCATCAGACAAAATCACTATATCTCAAAAGAGATGAGGTCAGTAGAGGGTGATGTTGAATAAGAAAGAAGGGTGTAGACCAGGGGTCACTAATAGACGGGCCGCGGTCCTGACCCAGATGCCGTTGTATTTGGACCCTGGACCTATAACCGATAGATAATTGAGAATTATAAAATTTGGACGGAGCGCTTCTATTTAAACTGGCGCATCTTTTCCAGCCTTTACGGCACTTTGTTCAGCGGTGCAGGAAACACACCGACCAATGCGTTGTAAATCACATCACTTGATGCAGCTCAGCCAATCAAATATGGGTATTCTCACACGTTTCCTGACTCGAGTGAGATTTACACACGTCGAGGAGACGAGAAAAAAGAATAAAGAGTAGGAGAGCAAACGTACCCACTCACATCTGAAATGAAGACACAGAAAATAAACCTAAGAGCCCAATATATCAGAATCCTGACATTAATTCATGACCAACTATGATGTTAACAGAGAGGATAGAGCTGAAACAAGTGAAATGAGAAAAACATTTATGTATTTACATGTATTATTTATAATCCATCCAGTTAAATTTGAAAACTGAGAATAATAATTGTTAAAATATAATTGATGTGTACTTTCTTTATTTGATTTGACAGTTGTTGACGACACAGAGACGTTGTTACTACTACTTGGCTTCTTGAATATATATATATATATATATATATATATATATATATATATATATATATATATATATATATATATATATCTCTATCTATAGATATATATATATATATATATCTATAGATATATATATATATATATCTATAGATATATATATATATATATATATATCTATAGATAGATATATATATATATATCTATATATAGATATATATATATATATATATCTATAGATATATATATCTATATCTATATAGAGATATATATATATAGATATATATATATATATAGATATATATATATATATATATATAGAGATATATATAGATATATATAGAGATATATAGATATATATAGAGATATATATAGATAGAGAGAGAGAGAGAGAGAGAGAGAGAGAGCACTAAATAGCGCAAGTTAGATATTATTGTAATGTTCCGGACCTTTTGAAATTTTAATTGAATACCCCTGGTGTAGACAATTAACCACTATTATTTTTTACAATTCAGTCAAACTTCAGTAGTGGAACAAAATTGCAGTTTGTACAGTAGAACAAAATTAAAGAAGTAATGAATTTAAATGAGAGAAAAAATGTTACTTACGAGAAGGAAAGTTAAATATTTGCCTCAGTTTCATCACCAATGATAATTCAGCTCAAACCATAGTACTGTATAGGGGACAATAAATACTTTGAGCATTTAAAACAATATTGATTAATAAATACATGACATGAGAAAATGTAGAGACAAATAACGACAGGATTTAAATTGATGTGTAAATTCATCTTAGCTGAATAAATTGATTTTGGAGTCTGACAGTTTTTAAGCATGTCTCATGTATTTCTAGTACTCTCACCAATACACTTGAGTTTTGAAATACCAGAGAATCATTTATCGTAAACAGTTTCCCCCGTATGGGCAGTCATGTGATACTTCATGTTTGTCTTTCGTGCAAATGTTTTACCACAAACTGAACAACAAAATGGTTTCTCCCCTGTATGGATAGTCATGTGATATTCCAGGTTTCCCTTTCGTGAAAATGTTTTACCACAAATTGAACAAATAAATGGTTTCCCCCCTGTGTGGACAATAATGTGTTTTGTCAGGTTTCCCTTTAGTGAAAATGTTTTACCGCAAACTGAACAACTAAATGGTTTCTCCCCTGTGTGGACAGTCATGTGATTATTCAGGTAACTCTTGTGTGGTAATGTTTTACCACAAACTGGACAACTAAATGGTTTCTCCCCTGTGTGGACAGTCATGTGTCGTGTCAGGTTGCCCTTTAGTGAAAATGTTTTACCACACACTGAACAACTAAATGGTTTATCCGCTGTGTGGACAGTCATGTGATTTGTCAGGGTTCCCTTATGTGCAAATGTTTTACTACAAACTGAACAACTGAATGGTTTCTCCCCTGTGTGGACAGCCATGTGACAGTTCAGGTTTCTGTTTTGTGAAAATGTTTTCCTACAAACTGAACATTGAAATTGTTTCACTCGTGTTTTGGATTCAATGTGTTTGTCCAGATGTCTCTTGTTATCAAAGCTTCCAGCACATTCAGAGGAGCTGATTGATGTTTTTCCAGTATTACAGTCCATATCACTTACAGGTACCTCATTGTTTTGCAGAGGGTATAAATCTGACTGAGGTTTCTTAGTCTCCTCCCAATCTCTACTGTCATCAGTCTCACATTCAGAGGAAGGTGACGTCTCTTCAGCAGCTGGTTGTAGAGGGTTTAAATCTGACTGAGGTTCCTTAGTCTCCTCCCAATCTCTACTGTCATCAGTCTCGCATTCAGAGGATGGTGACATCTCATCAGCAGCTGGTTGTAGAGGGTTTAAATCTGACTGAGGTTCCTTAGTCTCCTCCCAATCTCTACTGTCATCAGTCTCACATTCAGAGGAAGGGGACGTCTCTTCAGCAGCTGGTTGTAAAGGACTATCTGGATCTGATCTAGCTTCCTCTCCATCAGTTTCTGTTTTCAAATGCTCTGCCTCTCTGTTCTCCTCAGCTTTTCTTTGATGAAGCTGTGAGTACTGAGCTTCCTTTTCATCATCTTCACTTTTCACAGGAGTGAATGACAACTTGATATCAGCCTCCTCCAGACCTTGAAGCTGCGCTCCCTCCTGACTGGTGCAGAGTTCAAGCTGCTGGACATCTGTGGAGAATAATGAAATACATTTATTTGTTTTAGTAATCTCATATTAATCTCTCGATTATTGTCATAGAAATTTCATACAAACACTTTTTAAATAATTATATAATAGTCCAAATGAGCTCCACCTCAATCAACGTCAACAGTCAAATCCTGTTTTTTTTATATCTCTGCTTCCTTTTTTCTGCGCTTTTCAGGTTTTTGTTTGTAAGGAGGTGAACAACGTAGGTCATAGTCCTAACTTCACTGGACGAACAACAGACTGCCTTGTTTTTTTGGCTCCTGAAGGAGAGCAGATAACTTCTTTGCCCCGTTCTCTCCCTGTTCACATCGACATTTTGCCAGTCATAAGGAAGAACAATTCTCTTAATTTCTGAGGAAATCTCTCTGCCACACAGAGTTTATTGCCACACAGCTTGGAGCTCCGGAGCCAAGTTTTAACCAAGAACCTCTAAGGACCATGTCGACCAATAAGGAGTCATCTCACAGTAAGAAGCTTTGTGTCTGGGCATGTTAGGTCATAGTGTGTTTATTACCTTGTTTTGTTTGTTTACCATTTTGTTATAACATGTTCTTGTGTGTGTTCATGGACCGCTGAGTTCCGTTAGTGCTGTGAAGAAACTACTGTTGTGTTCCATACTGCTGCAATAGTGTTGTGTTAGATCATCACTGCGAGTGAAGTTGGCAATTGTGACTTAATCAGTTTAAAAGACCAAAACCGCAGACACCAACACAAACACTTCAAGAAATCATGGTGTTCATGTGTTTCTTTTAATGACAGCAGTCAATATAGCAACTGAACAATTATTTGAACTGTACATTGAACTAAACATCAGAACATTTCTTTTTCAATTATCCACAATTTTGTCACTGCAGTGTATCTTTCTGGGCTTCTGGAAGAACATTTCCAAAGCCTCTTGATATTTATTTAGGGTGCATTACTTAGGCTCTTTTCTGTACTTGGACCCGGAGTGTTGTCATCTAAACCACATGGGAGCCTTTAAAAAACGCGTATATTGTTGTCTGCTTTTCAGCTGGCTGACGAGACATATTTTCTGACGTGTGCTCTCTGTCTGCTGGTGGGAGTGTGCTCACCTGTGTGTGTGTGTGTGAGCTCACCCATGTCTGTCTGTGTGTGTGTGTGTGTGTGTGTGTGTGTGTGTGTGTGTGTGTGTGTGTGTGTGTCTGTGTGTACGACAGAGAGCAGAAATGACTTGTAAACGTGCGACCAAGTAGAGACAGAAATGACATGCCGTCTGTAAATAAGTTAAATAAAATAAGACTATTTAGTTTGTTTGATAAAAGAACAAGGTGTAGACCTGTTCTATAGGAAAGGGAACCTTAAATGACTTCTGTTGTGATCTGGAGCTACATAGAAAATACAATTAAACCAAATTAACTCAACCTTCAAGGGGGGGCGGGGGGCCCCCAATATATAATGGTAGGGGAAACACTGTCATCCGACTTTGTCAAAGTAGTTTTTCGCTTAGTGCACTATGTCTCTGAGATGTAGTACAGTAAAAAGTACAATATGTACCTCTGAGAGGTAGTACAGTAAAAAGTACAATATGTACCTCTGAGAGGTAGTACAGTAAAAAGTACAATATGTACCTCTGAGAGGTAGTACAGTAAAAAGTACAATATGTACCTCTGAGAGGTAGTACAGTAAAAAGTACAATATGTACCTCTGAGATGTAGTATAGTAAAATGTACAATATGTACCTCTGAGGTGTAGTATAGTAAAATGTACAATATGTACCTCTGAGGTGTAGTGGAGATGAAGTATAACGCAGCAGAGTTTTGAAATACTTCAGTACAGTCCCTATAACTCCACTTCAGTACATGAGGTGAATACTTCCTTCCTCTCTGGTTTGTCAGCAGTTTAAAGTGATAATAAAACAGAGAGAACCAACCTGCTCTGTGTAACCGAAGCTGAGGGTTGAAAACAGCGTCCAGTAGTTTCCGTTGTCGCTCGTTCTCCTCTTTTGAACGACAAAGTTCCTCCTCGTACTCTGCTATCGTTCTTTCAAACACACCAAATATCTCTTCAGCAGCCGCAGTTAGTCGCTGGTTGACTAAACATCTCAGCATTTGGACTTTAGACATTTTCACTAAACCACTGCTCACTCTGACCTGCGCAGTGTTGCTCGGGTCCGTCTACTTCCTGCTAGCATGCTAACGTCATTAGCTTCCGTGAGACACCAGGAGACAATCCGGACGTTTTCAATGAAGCGAAACAACTCAGAGTCCACTCAGACAGGTTCACGTGGACTTTGTGGGTCGATGAAAAACACAGTTTAGTTTCTATCGAACAGAGACTCCGACTAGCGCTGTGTAGGTCCGTCTCCGTCTATTTCCTGCTAGCACGCTACGCTAGCTTCGTTTAGCATCTGTGGCTAACAGAGATGAGTCTGAGGTCAAACACATGCGGGCTCTGCTGGTTCACTCCGGTTGTACCTGATGAACTGTATGACTAAACGAGTAGGACTCACGGGGGAAACCGGTTTACAACCAGGAGGGAACAAACTCTTCAACCAAACTCTGAATAGCTTCGGTGAATGATTTTCGGTGCTACTTCTTCTTCTTCTTCTTCTTCTTCTTCTTCTTCTTCTTCTGAGTTTATTGGCGGACTACAAACACACGTTTAAGGTTCATGCTGCCACCTACTGTACGGGAGTGTTTAACAACATGACTTTATGACATACAGTTGTGGTCAAAAGTTTACATACACTTGTAAAGAACATAATGTCATGGCTCTCTTGAGTTTCCAGTTATTTCTACAACTCTGATTTTTCTCTGATAGAGTGATTGGAACAGATACTTCTTTGTCACAAAAAACATTCATGAAGTTTGGTTCTTTCATGACTTTATTATGGGTTAACAGAAAAAGTGATCAAATCTGCTGGGTCAAAAATATACATACAGCAACATGAATTAGCAATTTTGGTGACTTAGAAAGTTGTGTCAATGAAATGAGCTTCATAGCATGGCCTCTTAACTTCTTGTGAGTGATTATGAGTGACTACAGCTGGTGACTTCTCTGAGGCCATTTAAATAGGGCTCATTGGATACAAATGCCCACAAACGCTACAATGGGAAAGTCAAAGGAGCTCAGCATGGATCTGAAAAAGCGAATCATTGACTTGAACAAGTCAGGAAAGTCACTTGGAGCCATTTCAAAGCAGCTGCAGGTCCCAAGAGCAACAGTGCAAACTATTGTTTGTAAGTATAAAGTGCATGGCACTGTTTTGTCACTGCCACGATCAGGAAGAAAACGCAAGCTATCACCTGCTGCTGAGAGAAAATTGGTCAGGAGGGTGAAGAGTCAACCGAGAACCACCAAAAAGCAGATCTGCCAAGAATTAGAAGCTGCTGGAACACAGGTGTCAGTGTCCACAGTCAAGCGTGTTTTGCATCTCCATGGACTGAGAGGCTGCCGTGCAAGAAGGAAGCCCTCGCTCCAAAAGCGCCACCTTAAGGCTCGACTGAAGTTTGCTGCTGATCACGTGGACAAAGATAAGACCTTCTGGAGGAAAGTTCTGTGGTCAGACGAAACAAAAATCGAGCTGTTTGGCCACAATGCCCAGCAATATGTTTGGAGGAGAAAAGGTGAGGCCTTTAACCCCAAGAACACCATGCCTACCGTCAAGCACGGTGGTGGTAGTATTATGCTGTGGGGCTGTTTTGCTGCCAATGGAACTGGTGCTTTACAGAGAGTAAATGGGATAATGAAGAAGGAAGATTACCTTCAAATTCTTCAAGATAACCTAAAATCATCAGCCCGAAGGTTGGGTCTTGGGCGCAGTTGGGTGTTCCAACAGGACAATGACCCCAAACACACATCAAAAGTGGTAATGGAATGGCTAAATCAGGCTAGAATTAGGGTTTTAGAATGGCCTTCCCAAAGTCCTGACTTAAAATCCCATTGAGAACATGTGGACAATGCTGAAGAAGTCCATGTCAGAAAGCCATCAAATTTAACTGAACTGCACCAATTCTGTCAAGAGGAGTGGTCAAAGATTCAACGAGAAGCTTGCCAGAAGCTTGTGGATGGCTACCAAAAGCGCCTAATTGAAGTGAAAATGGCCAAGGGACATGTAACCAAATATTAGCACTGCTGTATGTATATTTTTGACCCAGCAGATTTGATCACTTTTTCTGTTAACCCATAATAAAGTCATGAAAGAACCAAACTTCATGAATGTTTTTTGTGACAAAGAAGTATCTGTTCCAATCACTCTATCAGAGAAAAATCAGAGTTGTAGAAATAACTGGAAACTCAAGAGAGCCATGACATTATGTTCTTTACAAGTGTATGTAAACTTTTGACCACAACTGTATGTCATTTAAACACAATCCTTGTATTATTATAAATACAAACATATTGTTAAAGTTACTTATTTTGAGTCTTGTGTTCTGAACAACTCAACAACTGTGCAGCCATGTCCACCTAAAGGATGTATTCTTCTATATCAGGGGTATTCAATTCAAATTCCAAAAGGTCCCGATTGAGAAAATCTCCTCGGGCAAAAGTCCGTAAAATTACAATAATATCTAACTTGGGCTATTTAGTATATTATATATTATAAGAAGCCTAGTAGTAGTAACAACGTCTCTGTGTCGTCAACAACTGTCAAAGAAATAAAGAAAGTACACATCAATTATAATTTAACAATTATTATTCTCAGTTTTCAAATTTAACTGGATGGATTATAAATAATACATAGAAATACATGAATACATGTTCTTCATTTCAAGTAAAATAAGGGCTTAAAGGGTTTAAAGAATAACTGACATGTGAAAAATGTGCATCTTAAAATAAAGTAAATTTTAGAAAAATTAATTTCACTGAATTGCTCTGCAGCTTTAAATTCAGTTAATTCAGGTGTGAAGTGAAGTAAATCAAAAAAGCCCCATTATTATATTTTTCTCATTTTCTAACAAGAGAAATGTGTGAGCATGGACTTTATCTGTGGTTATTAATAAACCACTTGTTTCAGCTCTATCCTCTCTGTTAACATTATAGTTGGTCAATGAATTCACATGTTAGGATTCTGATCATATTGGGCTCTTAGGTTTATTTTCTGTGTCTTCATTTAAGATGTGAGTGGGTACGTTTGATCTAAAGAGTTGTGCTTTGTCTCGTAGTAACACTTCACATTATTGCTTTTAATAATCGTCACGGTCTCTGAACATATGAGACACACTGGTTTTAAACTGTCCATGTGAAGAATGAACCTATAAGAGTCTGTTCATTGTTGGTTAAAGACTCTGGTCTCTCTGGTCTCTCTGAACACTCTTCTCTCTTTGGAGAACGTCATGTGAAACAACTTCTCTGACTCACGTTATTCTTCTACTCTTCGCTCTCTTTCCTCGTCTCTCCCTGTGTGTGTAAAATCACTCACTCGAGTCAGGAAACGTGTGAGAATACTCATATTTGATTGGCTGAGCTGCATCAAGTGATGTGATTTACAACGCATTGGTCGGTGTGTTTCCTGCACTGCTGAACAAGTGCTGTAAATGCTGGAAAAGCTGCGCTGGTTAAAATAGAAGTGCTCCGTCCAAATTTTATAATTCTCAATTATCTATCGGTTTTAGGTCCAGGGTCCAGATACAACGGCATCTGGGTACGGATCCAGACCGTGGTCCGCCTATAAGTGACCCCTGTTGTATATGCTATTTTTTCTTTAATCAATGTTACACAACCACCTCCTTGATTACCTGCTCGATCATGTATGACTGAGTTGTATCCTGCCATAACAAAATCTAGATGTGGTCTGAGCCATGTTTCTTGAATTTATACGTCTGGTTTATCATTTAAATCCTTTATGACCTTCTTAAATTCCTGTCCATTTGCTATCAAGCTTCTGGCATTCCACTGATAGATGTTAAGTACCATTACTAGTTTAATCATTAGACAAATCATAAGTGTAAAGGGTTCATCATTTCTTGTATTCTGTGCTTGAAACACCAAGGTACTCTTTTGCTGCTTCCACTATTGTTGTGATTCTCTCATTCCTGTCATCTAACCCAATGTAAACCACTTTACATATGAATGCTACAAAGTTTACTTTATCCACTAGCATGGTTCCGTCCTTTATCAAACACAACTATGACTTTTAAATCGTTATTTTTAGATTTCAGCTCTCTGCATTTGACTAGCACTCGCTCTCTCGACTGTTTCATCAGACTCTGCTTCTGAACTGCTTGAATTACTACCATGGCCAGTCGCGTATAGGTGGAACTCATTGACAGCCAATGAAATTGCAGCATTATTAACTCTGTCCAAGGTGTGGTAGTCCTTCGTACATGGGCTTCAGGGACTTCGCTGTCTCATACTGCACCATCACCCATGAAAGGATCATCCAGTTCTCATTCATGACCGCATACGATGACATGGTGCCAGATGAAAAGGTGATCTTCCTTGCAGTTCTAGAGGGAGGAGGCAACGATGGAGGAGGCCCTGTCCTTGGGTGGGAGTGTGTTGGTGCAGGAGGTCCGAAAGGTATGAAGGGGCGAGATTGTGAAGGGCTTTATATGTGATGAGAAGAATCTTGAACTGGATTCTTTGCTGTATGAGGTTTTGAAGGACTGGGGTGATGTGATCTCTGGTGTGGGAGTGGGAGAGCAGACGGGCAGCTGAGCTCTGGATGTATTGTAGTTTGTTGATGATTTTGGTGGATGAGCCGTACAGGATGCTGTTGCAGTAGTCCAGTCAAGAGGTGATGAGAATCGGGAGAGTGACTGGTCAGTTAGTGGGGGATTTACAGACAGAGGGTTGGGGTGGCGGGGCTGGAAGGGGCCAGTTAGTTGTAGATGGTCTCAATTTTTGCTTTGTAGAATGCCAGGAAGGAGTTGCATTTCTCTGCTGTTGAGGAGTGGGAGAGATTGTACATAGGTTTGAGGAGTTTGTTTATTGTGGAGAAGAGGACCTTGGGGTTAACGGAATCGGAGTGGACGATGCCAGAGTAGTAGGTGAAGCGTGCGGTATAGAGAACCAGTTTGTATTGCTGTATGTATTCCTTGTAAGCCAGAGTGTGTACTGTGAAACCATTTTTGGTGGATAATTTGTCAGTGAGACAGAATGACAGGGATGAGGGGCAGATGGACTTGATGTTACAGACAGTGATGGTGCGCGGGTGTTTGTATGTAATATCAAGGTTGTGGTCAGTGATGAATTCATTGATGATTGGGCTTTTGTTGCTTAGTGACCGGGTGTTGAACAGAGCAAGTTTCATGGAGTGTTTTGTGATTGGTTGTGAGGATTTGGGTAGGGTTCTATGGTTGGCTGGATTCACATGCTGTTTGTTATGATGATATAATAAGGGAGTGGGCGTGTGGCTAAAACTGAATAAAAATGTCAATTTGTGGAAAAAAGGTGAGCGGAGGAGCACACACACAATGCCACACAATGCTAACACATGTGCAATACCTCTGAAATTTGATGGCACTCTCCTGGTGTTGGTACTCGTGCAGCAGACAGTCAATCAGGTAGTGAGCAGACACAGAGATCCTGTTCCAGCCATCTGGATCACCGTACTCTCTGAAGGGAGCTGGCTTGGTTTCCTGTCTGATGAACTGAGTGATGGTTCTTTGGTCATACTTTCATGCCTCACCATCCATGATGTTTTGGCAGCTGAGGAGTTAGGCCAGGTGAGCAGGTTCAAATTTCAGGTGCATCATCTCCATGATCTGCTTTGCCATGTCGGTGGGTGAGTTGCCTGTCCGCCTGAGCTCGTCCATGTCCGATTTACAAATGGTCTTCTTGTAGGTCAGTATTGCTGGCAACAGGTTTGTGAACCTCTTTGGGAGTTTGTCCAGCCACACTGGGTTGTCAGCGTACCACCTCTTCCTGCACACTTTGCAGCACAGCCTGGATGACAACAGGTAGTACTGTCCACTGACACCAACAATCACACAAGGTATACCAACACCTGCAGAGGCAACTGGAGGCCGGGCACAACCTTCAATACATGGCAGTGTCATTGTTCCTCAGTCTAGCCATCAAGTTATCATTCTCTGGCTTCCATATGAAAAAGGGATGGAACTGAAAGTACTTTGGGGGAAGGAAGATCAGAGATACTGCCAATTAATTCTCGCTGGGGAGGGCAACGCAACCATGACACCATCTTCATGGGGTTGCGCACAGGAATGGAGCCTGGCCAGAGACCCATCGATACCAGCTCTGTCTTAATCCAGATCCTCTGCTGTTGTGAGTAGTATTTGGTTCTAAATGTGTATCTGGATCTGAGTTCCAAATACATTCTCATTTTATTTAAGTAAATAGTACAAATCTGTAAAAGTATAAGTAGCGTACTAGTGGCCATTTGTCAGAAAAATCTAAATGTAACATGACTCAAAGAGCCACTGACGCACCATAAATATGTGGTATATGCAGGATAAAGAGTACATTAACCATGAAATGTTTCTGGGTTTCTTATGATTTATTTCTGCAAAAACAGGCAAACGAAAGAACTGCAGTAGTTATGGTGAAAACATTGGCTGAAAGTTCCAGCTCATTAAAACAAGGAACTTGAACTGAAATCTTTGCTGAATATGCAAGATTCTCCTTCCATCAGACAAAATCACGATATCTCAAAGAGATGAGAAAGAAGGATGTAGACAATTAACCACTATTATTTTTTACAATTCAGTCAAACTACAGTTGTGGAACAAAATTGCAGTTTGTACAGTAGAACAAAATCATGGAAGTAATTAATTTAAACTGGAGAGAAAACATTGCTGAAGAGAAAGAAGGTTAAATATTTGCCTCAATTTCATCACCTATAATAATTCAGCTCAAACCATAGTACTGTATAGGGGACAAGAAATAATTTTAAAACATTTAAAATATGAATTAATAAATATTTGACAATACATAATACATGAAACTTGAGAAAATATCATAGAGACAAATACCAGCTGAATAAACAGAGTTTGGGGTCTGTTTCAGCCTGACAGTTTTACGAGTTTAAACATGTGTCATATATTTCTGATACTCTCACCAATACAATTAAGAGTTTTGAAATTACAGAGACGAGAGAATCTTTCATCTCAAACTGAACAACTAAATGGTTTCTACCCTCTGTGGAGAGTCATGTGTCGTGTCAGGGTTCCATTTAGTGTAAATGTTATACCACAAACTGAACAACTAAATGGTTTCTCCTGTGTGTGGAATGCCATGTGTTGTGCCAGGTTTCCCTTTTGTGCAAATGCTTTACCACAAACTGAACAACTAAATGGTTTCTCCCCTGTGTGGATAGTCATGTGTTTTGTCAGGTTTCCCTTGTCTGCAAATGTTTTACTACAAACAGAACAACTAAATGGTTTCTCCCCTGTGTGGACAGTCATGTGTTTTGTCAGGTTTCCACTTTGTGCAAATGTTTTAGTACAAACTGAACAACTAAATCGTTTCTCCCCTGTGTGGACAGTAGAGTGTTTTTTAAGAACACTATGGAATGCAAATGTTTTGCCACAAACTGAACATTGAAATGGATTCACTTGTGTTTTGGATTCAGTGTGTTTCTTCAGATGTCTCTTGTTGTCAAAGCTTCCAGCACATTCAGAGGAGCTGATTGATGTTTTTCCAGTATTACAGTCCATATCACTTACAGGTACCTCATTGTTTTGCAGAGGGTATAAATCTGACTGAGGTTTCTTAGTCTCCTCCCAATCTCTACTGTCATCAGTCTCACATTCAGAGGAAGGTGACGTCTCTTCAGCAGCTGGTTGTAGAGGGTTTAAATCTGACTGAGGTTCCTTAGTCTCCTCCCAATCTCTACTGTCATCAGTCTCACATTCAGAGGAGTGTGAAGTCTCATCAGCAGCTAGTTGTAAAGGACTATCTGGATCTGATCTGGATCTGGCTTCCTCTCCATCAGTTTCTGTTTTCAAATGCTCTGCCTCTCTGTTCTCCTCACTTTGTCTTTGACGAAGCTTTGAGGACTGAGCTTCCTCTTCATCCTCAAGCACATTTTTCAGATTGTTTGAACCTGATCGGCGGTCTCCGTTCTGTTTCCAGTCATCACTGTCATCAGTCTCGGGTTCAGAAGAATCTTCAGTCTCGTCATCAGTATCTGGATCTGATTTCCTGCCTGGTTCTTGTCCTCCACAGTCCTCTCCATCAGCTTCTGTTTCCATCTGTTCAGTTTGTCTTTGATGAAGCTGTGACGACTGAGCTTCCTCTCCATCTTCACTCTTCGCAGGAGTGAATGAGAACTTGATATCAGCCTCCTCCAGATCTTGTAGCTTCTCTCCGGTCCAGAGTTGGTCCTCTTTAATGTGTGGGGGCTCTGGGTCCTCCTGGTCCAGACTGGAGCTCCACTCCTGCTGCTCTTCTTTAACCACCAACAGCTGCTGGACATCTGTGGAATATAATGAAATACACACCTTAAAAAACTATATTACATGTTAACAACTAATCCACTGACATCGCTACTTTCTAATAATGTGGGGAGACATGTTGCACATTTTGTAGGACATATTTGGACCTCATTCAAACTTAAAACCGATGTGTTTTACCTGGCAGTGAGACAAAGTTTTTCTTTGGGGGAGTTGTTCTTGTTTCTATAACATTAGAGTAGGAGTCAGGTATAGCCTGTGCCATTTTGTACACCCTATTTGGTCACTGACGGTAATTGAGTCACATGGTGTTGGGGATAGCAATGGGGATATATGCTGTTCTGTAGTTTAGTTTGATGAATGGAAGGAGAGGGGGTGAGAGATGGAGTCTTCTTTTTTGCTGACCGCTATTGTCGCTATTATCACTTATCATTGTTTGATGCTGTTGATTCCCTTTGTACACCAATGAGAAATTATTTTGAACGGTTTTGACTCTCCTGGCTGTAAGACCTGTATGACTCCTCTTCAGCCTGAAGACGGCTATGACCTTTGGCCCTCTTGTCTGAGGGAGCATCTGAGGGAGGGCCTCTTGGAGAACCTGTGCACCTGTGCAGGAGTGTATCCATCTCCTGGTGGACCAGCTGAACTTCTAAACTCACCTGCATTTGATAAGTATCTTGTTCTTGCTTTTTAAACTGTACTTAGGGCTGCTTTAAAGTAACCTGCTTTGAACTGTCTCGATAGCTGTACTTAGGCCTGTCTCAGTGGCCTCAGTTGTGAAATGCTATCTGAGTTTCTGCTTGTTTGAAACGGCTTGTTTGATCAAGCCTGGTTCACTGATTGCAAAGGCGGAGCTTCCACTCCTGGCAGACAATGAGCAATCAGTAGATAGCTGTACTTAACCACTGCTGGAGGCGTCAGCTTTCAAGCGTCTGGCAAACAAAGGCAACAGGCCGACTTTTTCAAGCCCGACTTCGTCAAGCTAAGACTTCTCGAGCGTGTACTACCATGTGTTTGCATCCTATCTCTGTCCATTCCTCTGCCCGGCGGTCACGTAGACATTGGGCAGCTTTCAGGAGCCGTGACCCCACTAACCTCATCTATTCTACTCTCTCAGCTCGGGGCGAGTAAATGGTGGCGGGGGGGCTCTGGAACTGCCAGTCGGCAGTGCCGAAAGCTGAGTTCATCTCAGGTTACGCTTCCTTGCTCTCCCTTAACTTTCTTGCTCTAACTGAGACCTGGATCACACCAGAAAACACCACCACACCCTCAGCTCTGTCAGATGTGTCTCTTTCTCTCACACTCCCAGAGCTGTGAGGCGGGGTGGTGGTACTGGCCTGTTAATTTCCCCAAAATGGAAATACTCTCTTGTCTCTGTTCCTCAGTTCTCCCCGTCCTCTTTCGAATTTCATGCTGTTACTGTCACTTATCCAGTCAAGCTCACCATTGCTGTTGTGTATCGCCCACCAGGGCCTCTTGGTGAGTTCCTGGAGGAGCTCGACACATTAGTCTCGCACTTCCATGACGATGGCTCGGTGCTCATCCTGCTCGGTGACTTCAACATCCAGACCGATAAGCTTGAACCTCTTCTTTCATTCCTCTCCTCCTTTGACCTTTACCACTCTTCTTCTCCTCCTACCCACAAGGCCGGCAACCAGCTGGATCTTATCTTCACTCGGCACTGTTCTACTGCTAACCTCTCTGTCACTCCCGTCGAGCTCTCTGACCACTATTTCATGTCCTACTCCCTCTCCCTATCCTCTGCTCCATCACTTCCTCCACCTACCCACATGGTTTCTACCCGGAGTCATCTCCGCTCCCTCTCCCCTGCTGATCTTTCCTCTTCTGTCACCTCTGCTCTCCCTGACCCTGAATCCTTCTCTCTCCTATCCCCTGATACTGCTACTGATCTTCTCCTCTCCACCCTTACTTCTTCTTTGGACAAACTCTGTCCCTTCACCTCCAGGCCTGCACGCCCAACTCCACCTGCCCCGTGGCTGTCGGACTCAGTGCGTACTGATAGACGGAGCCTAAGAGAGGCTGAGCGTAAATGGAGAAACGGCAAACTCCTGGAGGACCTTCTTAACTTCCAAGCTCTTCTTTCCACTTTTTCCTCCTCTCTATCTACTGCTAAAGCTGCGTTCTTCCGCTCTAAAATCCTAACCTCTGCTTCCAATCCTAAAAAACTCTTTGAAACTTTCACTTCACTCCTCCAACCCCCACCCCCTCCTCCTACTTCCTCCCTTCTCCCTGATGATTTCGCCAACGTCTTTGACAAGAAGGTAAACGATATCAGATCCTCCTTCTCTCAGCCCCTCTCTCCCTGTCCAATCCTGCCCCCACAGCTCTCCCTCCCATCTCCACGCCCCATCTTACCCTTTCTGGCTCCTCTCTCCCCTAACAAGGCCCTCAACCTTGTTACATCTAACCGCCCCACCACGTGCTCCCTTGACCCGATCCCTTCCCCTCTTCTTCAGTCTATTGCGACTCAACTCCTTCCTTTCCTCACCCACCTCATCAACACATCTCTTGTTTCAGGATGCTTTCCCACGGCCTTCAAGATTGCCAGAGTCACCCCCCTTCTGAAGAAACCATCACTTGACCCCTCTGATGTCAAGAACTTCAGACCGGTTTCTCTTCTACCCTTTCTATCCAAAACACTTGAACGTGCTGTCTTTAACCAACTGTCTTCCTATCTCCACCAAAACAGCCTTTTGGACCCCCACCAATCCGGGTTCAAAGTGGGTCACTCGACAGAGACGGCCCTCCTTGCAGTAACAGTCGCTTCACGCCGCAAGAGCTAACTCTCTCTCCTCTGTCCTGATTCTCCTGGACTTGTCTGCGGCGTTTGACACTGTGAACCATCAAATCCTCCTCTCATCCCTCGAGGGGATGGGCGTCTCAGGCTCTGCACTCTCCCTGTTTGCATCCTACCTGACGGGTCGATCCTACCAGGTGACCTGGAGGGGGGCCGTGTCGGAACCACGCATGCTGACTACGGGGGTTCCACAAGGTTCAGTCCCGGGCCCCCTTCTCTTCTCGCTCTACACAACATCTCTGGGTTATGTTATTCGCTCGCATGACTTCTCCTACCATTGTTATGCCGATGACACCCAGCTGGTCTTGTCATTTCCCCCCGGTGACACCCAAGTGGAGACGCGCATCGCTGCGTGTTTGGCTGACATCTCGAAGTGGATGACGACACACCACCTCAAGCTCAACCTAGACAAAACCGAGCTACTGTTCCTCCCGGGGAAGGGTTGCCCGCACCGGGACCTGTCCATCACCATTGATGATACCGTGGTGACGCCAACTCGGACTGCGAGGAACCTGGGTGTGACCCTGGATGACCAACTGTCATTCTCGGCAAACATCTCATCCATCACACGCTCCTGCAGATTCCTGCTCTACAACATCAGGAGGATTCGTCCCTTCCTGACTGACGAGACGGCGCAGGTTCTCATCCAGGCTCTTGTCATCTCCCGCCTGGACTACTGAAACTCGCTACTCGCCGGAGCCCCGGCGTCGGCCATCAGACCTCTGGAGCTTGTCCAGAAAGCCGCAGCTCACCTGGTGTTCAATCGCCCCAAGTTCTCCCACACAACTTCCTTTCTCCGTTCTCTACACTGGCTCCCTGTAAGAGCTCATCCAGTTTAAGACTCTGGTGCTAGCCTACAGGGCAGTGAAAGGAACAGCTCCTTCCTATCTCCAGGCTATGGTCAAGCCTTACACCCCCGCCCGACCACTTCGCTCTGCTGCCTCGGGGCGATCGGTCGCCCCGTCGCTCAGAGGACCTGGCAACCAATCGACCCGGTCACGGCTGTTTTCTGTCCTGGCCCCACAGTGGTGGAATGAACTTCCCACTGATGTCAGGACAGCGGAGTCGCTGCCCATCTTTCGGCGCAGGCTGAAAACCCACCTCTTCAGGAAGTGCTACCCTGAGCCTTCCACTTAGCACTTATTGTTTTCATACTAGCTTGTTGCACTTATTGTATTCGTATTACTTATAGCACTAACTGTTTTTCTTGTTTCTGCCCTGTACTTTGGCTCTGAGTTATGCTCTGCTTCATGCTCTTAGATGCTTGTTTGGAAAAGGAAATGTACTTATGACTTCTGGTGACTAGTAGTTCTTTTGATTACCAATGTTGAATGCACTTATTGTAAGTCGCTTTGGATAAAAGCGTCTGCTAAATGACTGTAATGTAATGTAATGCATTAACTGCAGCATCATGCCTCCCGCGGTAAGGTCTGCTAGGCTGGCAGAGGTGGAACACCTGATGGGTGAGGTTCACCTCCTCCTGTCAGGGCAGTTGAATCCAGCCCAACCTACCCATTTCAAAGCAGCGAGAAAAAACGAACAAAGAATCGTAGCGCTAGTTAAAGGTAGGCAGCTGCCACTCATGGTATCACACCATGTGTGTGGGCTGGGACGAGGAGCTGATGATGAAGAGAATTATGTTAAACGTAATTTGTGTCCTGATTTTTTATTAAATTATAAATTTTGTTTTTGTCCTGTTTATATTTAAATGTTTGCATCCTCATTTCAATCATTCACTTGTCTTTTGCTTTAACAATGTAGCTTCTCAATCATATATATATATATATATATATATATATATATATATATATATATATATATATATATATATATATATATATATAATTGTTAAATTCATGCATCAGCTGGTGATTGACATGAGAAGAGTTTAACAAAACATCCAGCAGGTGGTGGTATACACTCAAATGGAAATTAAGGAGCTTTTATTTCATAACTTGGAGTTGTTGAAGCGTGATATCTTATTGTGAAGGACAGAACTACGATGTGTTGACAGCATTGATGGTCATTTTGGCGACTCTGAGACAAGTTAATATCCCCGAAAAACCAACAGCACCAAGTGTTTACAACGAGGACAGAAGTTGGTCCAAATATGTGGATATTATTGCAATGTTCGCTAAAAAAAACTGTCCGGACCAGGAAACAATTCTGTTAACTCCATTATGTAACATGAACAGATTTTAGATTTCAAAACGCTGCACGTTCTCATCTCATCTACGTTGAGTCTTAAAGTGTTTAATGAACCAACCTGCTCTGTGTAACCGAAGCTGAGGGTTGAAAACAGCGTCCAGTAGTTTCCGTTGTCGCTCGTTCTCCTCTTTTGAACGACAAAGTTCCTCCTCGTACTCTGCTATCGTTCTTTCAAACACACCAAATATCTCTTCAGCAGCCGCAGTTAGTCGCTGGTTGACTAAACATCTCAGCATTTGGACTTTAGACATGTTCACTTAATCACTACAACTATTCCTCCAGATAAACTGTCCAGTCTACTTCCTGCTAGCATGCTAACGTCATTAGCTTCCGTGGGACACCAGGACACAATCTGGACGTTTTCAATGAAGCGAAACAACTCAGAGTCCACTCAGACAGGTTCACGTGGACTTTGTGGGTCGATGAAAAACACAGTTTAGTTTCTATCGAACAGAGACTCCGACTAGCGCTGTGTAGGTCCGTCTCCGTCTATTTCCTGCTAGCACGCTACGCTAGCTTCGTTTAGCATCCGTGGCTAACAGAGATGAGTCTGAGGTCAAACACATGCGGGCTCTGCTGGTTCACTCCGGTTGTACCTGATGAACTGTATGACTAAACAAGTAGGACTCACGGGGGAAACCGGTTTACAACCAGGAGGGAACAAACTCTTCAACCAAACTCTGAATAGCTTCGGTAAATGATTTCCGGTGCTACTTCTTCTTCTTCTGGTTTTACGGTGGTTGGTTCCGGTACTACTTCTTCTTCGTTGGCGGTTTTACGGCAGTTGGAAGCCACAGCGTCGCACTACTATTCTTCAGGCCTTATTCTCCTCCAGTCGTCCTTAAGCTAAATAACCACTTCAGTTTCAATATATTCACAACACAGTTAAAATACAGTATTTAAAATATGTGTTGTCTAGTGTGAACACCTACCCTTAAAACTAACTAACCTCACCTTAAATACTAAACACCGTCTGTTGTTGAGCACATGTACAAATGTATACTTTAAACAGGTATTATGAAAGATATTACTTTTAGTGAGTTTCATAAGACTGTAGCTGTTTTATCATCATTTCTTGTCTTTTGTGTTGTCAAGCAGGTTTGAGATCCCAGAAGAGCTGCTCTGAAGTTAAAAGAATAAAAAACGGACTAAGAAGATCAGGCCAAAGCACACAGAGCATATACAGTGTGATTAAAATAAAATGTATAATAGTCGATTTTTGCATTCATGTGATGTGATTATAATAATGGGTCTGTTGGCAGTAAGTACTGGAAAGTTTGGTGATCATACTCGGTGTGTGTTTTGTAAACTGTTGTATGTGTCCTCATAAGAGCAGGACGGTCGAGTCAAAAAGAAGAAGTGATGCTGCATATGTCGGGACGTGGTAACAGGTCTCTCAGTCTCTCATGATGAGACAGTGTGCTACCATTGACCATATAACGAAGTTTATCCTTTCCGCTTCAGGTCTGTGTCTGTGAGAGGAAAAGAAATCGAGTAATGTAGCTCTGATTAACCAAATAAGGAAAGTATATCAAGTGATATCAAGTCAATACACTTATTGTAAGTCGCTTTGGATAAAAGTGTCTGCTGAATGACTGTAATGTAATGTATATCCTGTTAGATCATGATGTGTGTGTGTAAAGATGAATAGGCATGAGCAGCTAGGTGAGGAGTGTGGAAATGAGGATGGCTCAACGGGACAATAAACAGAGAGGGCTCAAAATGTCATGGAGTGAATTTGATGAGTCAAAGATGGGAGATGGGCACGTTGAAGCGTGCCCATCTCCCATCAAAAGATTGAGTGGGGATTTGACGCTGAACACCGTCCGGTACTCGGCTGAGACCACTGGACATTGTTCGAGAAAAGCATCAGAGGACTCCGTCTCTGTTCACGTCAAAGAGAACGCTGTTCGTGAGCAAGAATTGGCTGACGGAGATTTTCCTCTCCCCCTGTGTGAAACTGGATAATGAAGGACGCTACTCTGACTTTGTACGGAGCCCAGAGGACTCCTGAACAAACTTTGTTGTCCCTCGCAGGACAACAAAGTTCGTTGCTAGACGAGTTGAGGCCAGGCCAGCCCTCCACTCCCAAACCACAAAGGATTTATTACCTTTCCATCCAGCCTTGGCACAGTAGGAATTTAAAGTTAAGATCAGATCGTAATTAATTGAAGTAAAGTAGTATTATTTGTGTGAGCTGTTGCTATGCCCTTGGTAATTATCTTGCAATAAATATCTAAACTGCATTTAAAGTAAATATTTCTGAGAATTCATTCACCAAGTACTTATGGCTGTAAAAAGTTAAAGTATTACTGTGTGCATAACAATAGAGTTCTGAATGGTTGTCCTAGTTCCTAGTCCACTAAACCACCCCTTATAGCTTAATCCTAGCTATCTAAACCTATCCTGGCACCTTACCAAGAGCCTAGATCCATTAGAGGAAAGCTGCCATTAACTGACACGACTGATAGCTGCATTCGGCCAAGAAGGCCTCTCGGCCGTGTGCAGTTACCGGAGGAAGCAGGGTAGACGTCAGGAGGGACAGTAGTGAGCGAGCCAGGCGAGTTTCCTCAACCACCAGCTTTGTAACCTTTTTAGAGAGAGCTGGTTTACTAGTTAGCCCTGTATCGGGGCTTGAAACTCCCAGATCTATCAGTGTGTACATTTCCTGCATCATATAAGGACATATGCTCAACTGTCTTAGTGATAACAAGACTTGGAGCCACTGGTTTAATCATTAAACATTTATTGTGATTAAATGTAACACTATGATTTTAAGGTAAAATCTTGATATGAAAAATGACCAGTATAACTATAGATGTCATTTAAGTGGAGAACTTCATCCAAGTTAAACAGAGACCTCCACACCCAGTTCCTTTGATTTCAGTCCCTGGAATGAAGAGTCGGTTCCCTTTCACCAGACCAGTGAGTAGCCTACAAATATTCCAACTAGCTTTCTGCATTAACGTAATACACAGACTGTGAAGTTTCGTTAACGCTAACGTCAGACACACCTGAGAGATCCGCACTCTATTCAGTGTATTTATTATAGATAACACTCCAAAAGCTTGAAGAATAACTTGATATAGTTCAAGAATTATTTTAATCAATACATACATGACACATGCAAAATTACAAAATACTGCAGAGACAAATAACAGAATCTAAATTGTTGTGGAGCATCATCTTAGCTGGAAAAAGCTTATTTTGGAGTTGGTATCAGCCTGACAGATTTGAGCTGATCAGTGTTGAGTTTTTCCCTCAGTACTTCAACCTTGAAGAAAATTACAGCCTCGTTCATTTCTGCTGCTCTAACCAACACACTTGTGATTTTTTACATAACAGAGCCGAGTGAATCTTTTGTCGCAAAATGTACAACTAAGTGGTTTCTCCCCTGTGTGGACAGTCAAGTGTCGTTCCAGATCTCCCTTCTGTGTGAATTTTTTACTACAATATGAACAACTAAATGGTTTCTCCCCCGTGTGTACAGTCAAGTGTCGTGTCAGATGTCCCTTTTGAGCAAATTTTTTACCACAGACTAAACAATTAAATGGTTTCTCCCCTGTGTGAGTAGCCAAGTGTCGTCTCAGATTTTGCTTTAGTGTGAACGTTTTACTACAAACTGAACAACTAAATGGTTTCTCCCCAGAGTGGACAGTCAAATGTGTTCTCAGATTAAAATCGTGTGCAAATCTCTTACTACAAACTGAGCAACTAAATGGTTTCTCCCCTGTGTGGACAGTCAAGTGTCGTCTCAGAACACTTTGGCGAGCAAATCTTTTGCCACAAACTGAACAAAGAAATATTTTCACTCCTGTTTTGGACTCGGTGTGTTTCTTCAGATGTCTCTTGTTGTCAAAGCTTCCAGCACATTCAGAGGAGCTGATTGATGTTTTTCCAGTATTACAGTCCATATCACTTACAGGTACTTCATTGTTTGGCAGGGGGTTTAAATCTGACTGAGGTTCCTTAGTCTCCTCCCAATCTCTACTGTCATCAGTCTCAGGTTCAGAGTAATTTAAAGTTTCATGGGTAGCTGGTTCTAAAGGACTATCTGGATCTGATTTCCTGGCAAGTTCCGATCCTCCACAGTCCTCTCCATCAGATTCTGATTTCAAATGCTCAGCTTCTCTGTTCTCCCACTTCTCTCTTTCATAAAGCTGTGAGAACTGAGCATTCTCTTCATCATCCTCACTCTTCACAGGGACAGAAGTGAATGGGAAATTGATATCAGCCTCCTCCAGCCATTGAAGCTGCTCTCCCTCCTGACTGGTCCAGAGTTCCTCCTCTTCCTCTTTAATGTGTGGGGGCTCTGGGTCCTCCTGGTCCAGACTGGAGCTCCACTCCTGCTGCTCAGGGGGAACGACCTCTCTTCTCATCAGCTGGACATCTGTGGAGAATAATGCAAAAAACATACAGACATCTTAGAAAAACTTTAGTTTAATGTTAACGCATATTCATTAATTAAAAGTTAATTCAAAAGCTCAATTAAAATGAGCTCCACCAACAACAACTGTCAAATTCTTATTTTGCATTAATGCATGAGTAATAGTAATCTCACAACCTAATGGTTAATAGTATATAACAGTCAGAGAGCAAAGACCGGTAGAGTCACGTCCTTTGGCCAGGAGCAAAGTTTAGTCCACTGCTCCGCTGGCCCCTCCTCGGAACCAACAGCAGGCTGTCGGTGGTCCAGGCCAAATTGCTGGGCCTGCTGGAGGGAAGAGAGACACGGGAAAACCAACACCTGGGATGGCAGGGAGCAGACTGTCGGACCCTGCTCCAGTAAAGATGTTTTCTAAAGGGGGTCTGGGGCTTGAAAACACCCCTTCCTCTACCCATGCTTCTCCAGCCCACAATAACCCTCCTTCTCACGAGCATGATCGTTTTCACCTCCCCTTTCCTGGAAGTTGTCGCGACTAGATAACCCTCCCAGCACAAGGCAGCTCCTCACCACAATCCGATATGCTCTCTGGCCCTGTAGCGAAATCCTTTCGAACTTCAGCACTGAGTCGTCCCTTACATGCTGCCTCTTCAATCTAGTTTGTTGAAACCCGTGTTGCAACTGGATCAGCTAAACAACCTCCTGTGGTTAAGACCTTCAACCTGCAGCTTCCTTACCTGAGGGCTTCATATCCTTCAGCTCCAACTATACCAGCTGGTGTCCTTCCCTTACCTCACTTCCAAGTCACTGGTGCGGCGCCATTTTGACAACACTCTCCCGCTCCCGCTGGTGTTCTCCCTCCTCAACCCCAACAAGCTGCCACTAGGGTCCATCCTCTCCCTCCACAATATCATGCTTGGTATCACAGGAAACTAGAAATTCTGAGGTTTTTAATGCTCCTGAACTCACCTTGCACTGAATCACATAGCGACTGCTGTCAACAGGGAACTGAAGCAGTCAAACTTATTTAGTACTTAGTATTTCACCAAGGACTACGTTATTTTCACCCAAAACTGGAGATACCTCAGAGCACTGTGGGCCTTTGCAATCTCCATGTATCTGCCTGTATAGCATGGAGCTCTTTGATCATATGAATACTGATCAATATTTATTGTGTTTATTAATATTTTAACGTACACAACTTCACGTCTAAGGTCATGGTTCTCTGCTGGAAAACGATGGATTTCACCCCCTGGGTTGGAAGTGAGTCACTGCCACAATCAACGGAGTTCAAGTATCTCAGGGTCTTGTTCACAAATCAGGGAAAAATGGAGCGAAAATGGACATACGGTTCAGTTCGGATTCAGCAGTAATTCAAGCATTGTACTGGACTGCTGTGGTAAAGAGGGAGCTGAGCCGGAAGGCAAACTGAACCGGCTAGCGTCTATGAGTGGCAGATCTTTCTCTTTGGTACCACTCACAGTGCTTGAAGTGCCATATATAACTTACAGCTCCATTTGAAAAGTTTACAGCCAAGTAACAAGAACATTTATCAGACCTCCTTCAATCCTTCTGTATATAACCTTCCCTCTGCTAATGAGGCGAAGAATCTTATACAGCATACGCTCCCTTCTGGCCATAAGTGGGTTTAAGATCTGACATTGGGTTAGCAACAGTCCTACGGTTGATCAACATCTGCCCCCAGATGGACGGTCTGCCTCCTCCCTTTCATCACCCCGGTTGAAAGTTCTGGTGCAACAGCTAAGGATGAGGGAGCAGAAGGGTGACGGCCCCAATCCTTCATTCAAACATTAAGTCAGCCTGGAAACCCCAACCCTAACCCTTGGAAGAGTAGCTCCTGGACCTGGATAAGAATAGAATCCCTGTGGTAGCATGTATTCTGCGATTCCTCAGAAAAGGCACACAGTTTATTTGAGTACGGTGAATGAGCACGACAGTCTAACCTGGCCTTTGTTATGGCCCGCTTTTGAGTAGAACCCAAATGCCACCCCATAGTACCTTGCCTTCAGTTATGTGCTGCCCTTACCAGAACACAGCTGCCCAAACTGCTGCAAACTGCAAAATCTTTGTCACTATCCGGATAACACAGACCTTGCAGCTTACTAACCCTGTGGATTAGAAGTATGTTTCATCTGCCTTGAACTCAGCAGATGAGCTTTCCAGAGGCAAGAGGCTGCTCAAGCTAGTAGCTCCCAGTCGCTGGGCCAGAGGGCCTTCTATCCAAGTGAAGATGGCACCACAGTTAAGTTCTGGCGAACCATTTCTGGACTCAAATCCTACGTCCCTAATCTTCAGCCAAAGAAATTGTTCATGGACACCCCCAACCACAGTCATTATTGTCATCGACCTACAGCTGCCATGAACCCTTTGGCCCAAAGAAAGGGTCCAATGTCTCCTACCTGGTTCGGATGGGAAAGTTTTCGTGGCAGAGGTCGGTATTAAAGGGGGAGGACCTATAGGCGCCCCGTTTGTAAGCTGAATGCCTTACATGCCATCCTGGAGGAGGACGCTTTGCCACTCCAAGATGCTTCTCACAGACATCAAATATGAAAATCATATTTGAGGGGCGGCTGTTGTGAAGAGCAGGTCTGGAGGCAGAGCTGTCTGAGGAGGAACTGGAAGGGGATTGATTTGATCAGCTTCATATGGGATTGAGTTCATTTGTGACCTTTTGCACTTACCAGCAGCAGAACCCTGGGCTCTCTACTGGTAACAAATATTTCTCTAGTATTTATTATTCATATTTTTGGGTTGGATAAAATCAGCATTGGCTGTGGCAGCCTCATCTGCCCTACCACCTGTTGTCCACAAGAAATCCCAAATGAACTGGATTCTTGTGTTACCAATATTAGAAAAAAGAAGGCTCCATGTGCTATACATACATATACATACATATACATATATATACACACACACACATATATATATATATATATATATATATATATATATATATATATATATTCTACAACCCTTTACTTACAGCCTCTCCTCTCTGCTCTGCAGCCTCCAGTTCAGTCAAAGTTTAAGAGAATTTTTGTCATGTGACTCTCAGGCGAGTCAATCATGGCTTCCTAGCTGGGCTGAAAGATGCAGAATCATTTTTTTTTTTACCGGATCTGATTAGAGTTAACGGTTTATTTAGGGCGGAATTTTAAATTACACATGTTGTTGATGAAATATCACAATTTTAAGCGTAGTTTTAGTTTATTTTTCTTATTGAAGCGTTCGTCACACATGATGTGTTCAAGGACCATTGGAAAGATAAAAATCTGATGATGGCAGTTTTTACAGCTTCTTACGGTGATAAATGGTGTAATTTTGGCAAATATTTAAAGAAAACACGCTTTTCCATCCCGCCGGTGGGTTTTGGAGTTCAGAGGGTTAATCCCAGTATAACATACAGTCCTTATTGGGGAATATTCCACGAGCACACTGAGAAAAATACTGCTGCATTAATGTGTAATCTTGCAACTTACTGCTGTGGTTTCCTTTATGTACTGTTGGCTAGTTTAATCTACAGCGTTGCTGTCCTGTGAGAAACGCGTATCTTTAACAAGTCAAATATACAATAGTATCCTCTGACACGAGTGGATTAGAAGTGCTGAGTTGCATAAAATGAACAATACTCACGTAAAGATCGAGTACCTCCGCACTGTGCCATGGCTTGTATGTGAAAGGTTCGACCGTGTCCTGCAGCCTCGGCCTTCTGTCGTGCTCTGCGCCGCGCCATCGCTTGTCTGTGCAAAACCCGACGACGTTCTGCAGCCTCCGGTGTTTGTTGCGCTCTGTGCCGAGCCATGGCTTGTCTGTGCGAAGCTCGACGACGCTCCGCGGCCTCTGGCGATTCCTGTGCTCTGTGCCGAGCCATCGCCCGTCTGTGCGAGGCTCGACGACGCTCCGCGGCCTCTGGTGATTCTCGTGCCCTGTGCTCCACCACGGCTCGTCTGTGCAAAGCTCGACCGAGTTCTGCCGCCTCTGCCTTTTGTTGTGCTCTGCGCTGTGCCATGGCTATTCTGTGCGAGTCTTTGCGGCGCTTTGCAGCTTCCGGCGTCTCATTTGCTAGCTGTTGGCGTTTCTTTATTATATAAAGTGCCCGTCGATACTTGGTCTGCTGTTGTGTTTCTGTCGTGCGAGATACCTTCCTTCTCTCCGACTCCCTTTTTCTGCGACACTCCGTTTGTTGTAGTGTTTCTGTCATGCGAGTTACTTTCTTTCTCTCTGCGTCCTTTTTTCTGCGACACTCGCTTTGTTGTAGTGTTTCTGCCATGCGAGCTCTTTTCTTTCTCTCCGCATCCTTTTTTCTGCGCTTATCAGGGTTTGATTTGTAGCGCGGCATAGTGACAGCACAACCACGAAGCCGAGACCGTCAAATGTGCAAGAAGGACCTCTGGCAAGTCACCGAATCTGTAGAGGAATGGTGATATGGTGGTTATTGTTTATATGTCGATCACAATAGATAACAATGCAATGCATTCACAAAAGCAAATGCAGGAGCTACATAAATGGACTGTAGTGAATATAAACAAATCAATTTTGCATGCAGAAACACTTCAAATGGTGACTACTGTCACTGTGTAATGCACGTAGCATGAAAGTTGAGCAACATGCACGATGTTTACTGAAACGTTGCGTGATGTGGGAAATCGTGATTAAAATTTTTGTGCAGGGGTTCAATTAATTTTTTGGGGACTAAAACAACGGTAATGTTATCGCTACATATTTAAACAAAGTAGAAATAGTGTCAAGCAACAATATAGAAGTTTTGACCACAACGATGGAGGAAAATAAAATACGAACGTTGTTCCATAAATGCACTTAGTTACATTACATCAGTGCGGTTGTTGTTTGTGGTATCAGTACTTGTATTTAAGTAAATTATACAGAGTGAACCTGCTCTTTGTATCTTCAACAGTTCCTCCTCGTACTCTGCTGTCGTTCTTTCAAACACACCAAATATCTCTTCAGCAGCCGCAGTTAGTCGCTGGTTGAACTTTGAAACTTCTCCTTCAGACGATCAGACGGTTTGCTCACTCTGACCCGCGCTGTGTTGCTAGGTTACGTTCGCGTCCGTCTACTTCCTGCTAGCATGCTAACGTCATTAGCTTCCGTGGGACACCAGGAGACAATCCGGACGTTTTCAATGAAGCGACACAACTCAGAGTCCACTCAGACAGGTTCACGTGGACTTTGTGGGTCGATGAAAAACACAGTTTAGTTTCTATCGAACAGAGACTCCGACTAGCGCTGTGTAGGTCCGTCTCCGTCTACTTCCTGCTAGCACGCTACGCTAGCTTCGTTTAGCATCCGTGGCTAACAGAGATGAGTTTGAGGTTAAAAAACGCCCAGAAAATGTGCACATAAGTCCTCTTAAACGAGCGTATTCACACTGTGATTGTATATGATGAACTACGTGATGCAGTAGTGGGACTGACGGGTACAACCCTCTTCAGACGGACTCCGCTTTGCTAATTTTAGCCTGGTTAGCCTCAGTCAGTAAAACTACTTCCGGTACCTCCTTCTTCTTCTTCTTCTTCTTCTTCTTCTTCTTCTTCTTCTTCTTCTTCGGGGTTTTACGGCAGTTTTCACTCACTATTTTGCAGTGCTGCCACCTTCAGGTTTTATTCTGCCCCAGTATTCACATTCTCTCATTCTTAAAGCCGCTTTTCCAGTAAAGTTGTCCATAAAACCCTCAAACAACGACTTCAGTCTCCACACTCTAATATACTTGTATGTAAGTGTGATGTCTTGTCTTTCCTGTGTACATCTACTGATATAAGCATATTATAATACAATTATTATAATAATGCTTAATATTTAATATTAAAAATAATACAAAATTACGTCCCTGAAAGACACATATAAAATACAAAACTAAACTAAAAACAAAGAAATCAGAAGAGTAAAAAATAAAGTTAATTTCAGTTGAAGATGTGAATATATTTTCAGTTTACTGTTTGTGAGCCATCGTCAAAAGTATTTTGAACAGATTACTTGAGCAGTTGATTGGCCTGTCTGCGTTCGAGGGGCAGAACTTAGTGAAGGATCAATTAACATCAATTTGTATTCAAATTTGAGTCCTGCCTTAGTTACAGCAATAAATTGCGGTTCAGTGTCTACAGTAAAGTAAAAATAAGGAAGTAATGACTTCAAACTGGAGAGAAAACTTTTCTTAAATACTTGCTTCAGTTTCATCACCGCTGATCAAGCCACAGTGCTGTATAAAGGGCACAAAACTATTTTAGACAATTTATTTAAAATGTAAAGACATACAAATACCGACAGAACTCAACAGTCGTGCAGCTTCATCTTCGCTGAAAAGGCTTATTTTGGAGTCTGTATCAACCTCAGCCAAGTCTCGCTGGCAGTACTTCAACCCTGCTGGAAAAAAAATGCCTCAACAAGCGACTCGGCAGCTTCATTTGTTTCTGTTGGTCTCAACAACACACGAACGAGCTGAGACAATATTTTATCGCAAACACTGCAACTAAATGGTTTCTCTCCGGTGAGGGCGGTCATGTGTCGTATCTCCCTTACGTGGGAATCTTTACCACAAACTGAACAACTAAATGGTTTCGATCTAAATGTAGAATTTACTTTGTTTATATTGTATAGAAACGTTTCCTTTATTTCACTGTTCCACTGCTTTATTCCAAACTGTAAGCTCAACCTCCGACTTGTTTAATGACTTATAGCTTCTAGATCGATAGCATCTTTCTGACAGAGGAACAGTTCACGAATCAACTGCTCATGTTTCAGTCAATTAAATTATATACAAACATTGTATATGTTTGTAGTTTATAGTGAATCCTTTATCGCCATAGATTGTCACCACATAGGGGGAACCAGCCACGGTCCTGCCAAATGGTTAGATTACATAATTAAAAAAATTATTTCTCGGTCAAGTTTTTTTCATGACTTAATGTACTCAAGAATTCACACACATATATACATAGAAAAGGTTGAGAACCCTCAGCTACACTATTATCAGTGATATGCATATTCATTATTTGGTGTAAGAAAAACAACATTTGTGAGGAACATGTTAATAAAAGTAAAAAACTTTATTGATTCAGCAAATGCACAAACTGTGAAAACAGAGTACCCTCTGAACCCCCAAAACTCTTCTTTAAAGAACATTAAACTCTGAGCTCCTCCACACAACTAGGAAGCCATGATTGACTCACCTGAGACCAACAGTGACAGACACAACATGCTTTTTATCATCTTCTATTATGCATGTCATCATAACTGTGTTATTCTGCACTAAAGACATGTTCTAGTTCTCATTACTTTTATCATGATGGTTCTGTTTCCATAGAGGAGCAGGACTTTTATTTTAAAGAGAAAAATGGACAGAGATTCAGGGAACCTCAGTCCAGCAAAAAAAACAAGCTTCCACAAGAAACACAAGAGATGTCACACAGGAGAGAAACCATTTAGTGTCATGGTTTGTGGTTAAAACTTCACGCAGAGTGTTAACTGCACCACCCAACAGTTCACACAGGAGAGAAGCTGTTCTCTCAGTTTGTAACTCAAGGTTCAGCCAGAAGGGGGCGCCTTATCAACACATGACAATACAGACTATGGAGAAAATGTCACTTGCTCTGTCAACATATGACTAATAATTGGTCATATGAGATGTCTTTCAGGAGAAAACCCTGCTCAGTTTGTACCAAACGACAGAGTGGGGATGTTGCGTCATAAGAATCCACACAAAGGAGAAACCTGATAACTGCTCAGTGTTTGAGAGATTTACACACTCAAACGGTCACAATGTAGATGACCACTCAGCTGCTTAACTCATAACAGATGATTTAATCTTGAAACAATGTTCGTAAACTGGGGAGAAAACGCACGACTGCACAGTTTACGGTAAAGGATTTAATCAATTTAGAGCCAAGAACAGACACACGAGGATCCACATTATTGAAAAAAGGAGGCTTCTAAAGTCAAACTGTGAGAGAATTTTTGAATCAACACTCAAACACAAATGTGAAAGTTGTGTGTGTGTGTCCTATTTGAGATTATGGCTTCTGGCCTTTAGGAATTCTGTTAACATGAAAACCGTCAGACATAAAAGTGAGATGATTTTCCAGTGGGACACACTGAACACAGGCTCACTATATAGATTTGTTTTGTGACAGATTTGTTTTTTCCCCACGAGTCTGGGATGAGAGACAAAGTTCTTTGTTTGCTATGTAATGTTTCACCACAGCAACGGTATGTGGTATAGAATGCACAATGCAGGTATTTTAGGGTTTGGGCTTGTTTACAATGAACACAAATCACAAAATATTCATATATGGGCATGTCACAGTATAAAAAATGTGTTATAAAGCATCTATTAACTGTTTATGGCTACAACTTAGCTAAAGTAAAGTAAAGAAATATACACTTGCAATGTACTTAAATCAAATACATATATATCATAGTATTGTATAGTGTGAGGAATCATTTATTTATTGTTTAAATTACTGCTCATAAATGCTTAAGACGGGAGATAAAATCAAGTGTTAGGAAACGTTTAGGTGGTTTAAGTGGGAGGAGGATTGTTTGAATGTTAGAAGGTGTGTGTGTGTGTGTGTGTGTGTGTGTGTGTGTGTGTGTGTGTGTGTGTGTGTGTGTTCAGTGAAGAGTATCAGTCTCTTCAGTAGCTTCCAGCTGCAGCAGTCAGTTCAGTTTCTGTTCCGTTTGACTGAGGGAGGTTTTTGTACGACGCTTTTTCACTGTGTGAACACAGCTTGACTGTTGATAGAGTGATAACTCTGACAATAGTAAACTGCTGCATCTTCACTCTGAACTCCACTGATGGTCAGAGTGAAGTCAACTCCATTTCCTGCTCCACTTCCAGTGAATCTGGAGGAGACTCCAGTAAATCTGGCTGATGTTCTTTCGATCAGAAGTTTAGGAGCTTCTCCAGCTTTCTGATGGTACCAGGCCAGGTAGTACTGTGAACCAGACCAGAGAGCTACCTTTGGACTGGCTTTGCAGTCAATAGAAACACTTTGACCCAGCTGCACTGATTTGGCCGCTGGCTGAGTCAAGACAACGTTTTGTCCAACAGACCCTGAGGAGAGAGAAGAAACCCTGAGACATGAGACGATGAGCTGAACCTCAGCTACACTCACATGATTGTCACATGACAGTGAAATGATTGTCCTCACCCTGAGTGAAGCAGAGGAGAGTCCAGATGAGGACGGAGGTCAAAGTCATGTTTTTGATGAGGAGGATTTCTGTGTCTTCTGTTGTGATGAAGGACAGCTGTCAGTCATCCAGTGTTCAACTCTCAGGACTATAAAGTCTCCCAGAGCACTGGAGCATGCTGCTGCTGATGCAAAGTGGCTCTCTATGGAAATGATCCCTCTGATGATGCTGTTGATCAATGGATCAATCACTTTATCAGAGTATTGATCAGGAATGTGTCAGTGCTCATTTATAAGAGTTTAAGTTTGATGGAAACTTTTTCTTCTGGAATGTTTTTGTAAAAACCCTTAATCACTACGACACAAATCAACATCACTGTGGTACAAATTTAAACAAAATTATTGTATTTATTAAAAATAAACATGAGTTTATGATAATTATTTACATTTGGCAGGATTTGTTGGAGTGTTTTTCTTTATGAATATCTTGATCAATCATCAATGTGTTTCACTGAAAGACAAGTTAATATTGCTCATAGATGTTTAACATTTCACAAATATATTGTTAAATATATATGTAAAAGTTCTGAATCAGTTTAAAACATGTTAACCAGTTATAACATGAACTGGGTAAATTGTGAATGTGTTTGTTGAGTTTGTTTGTGTCAAAGTCAGAGAGCCGTGTCTCTCTATGGTGAGAGGTTTTTGTACGGAGGCTCAATGACTTTGTATCACTGTGGTACATGTTCGGTGGAGGAACCAGACTGGATGTTGGAAGTAAGTTTTTACACATTAATACTAAACTAATTATTGTAAAGTAATGTTTTAAATGTAGTTTTTGGATGTTTGAGGCTGATGAATATAACTTGTTGTAATCATACACTTTCAGGATTCATGTTTTTTTCTCCACCTTTATCATGGAGACTAACTCAGAGCAGCTTTACGAAACATTGATTTACTTATTCCTCTCCAACTGAAACTTAAATAGCTTGAAATGACAAAAAAAGATAAATGTATTTCACATTTTTATGCTATTTCTACCTCAATTAAAACTATTTTAAAACAAATTCAGAATGATTCAAATGGAATTGAACAAATTGAAGATAAAGATAAGTATTTGAAAATGTGCAAAACCTCATCATTGTGTCAAATATTGTGACAGAATTTTAAAAATCATTTGAACAGTTTTTAATGATGACTGACATCCACATGAAGAACATTTGATTGTAGTCAGTTCATCTTCAGTACTTGTAAATGTTTCCACCAAATATTTTAAATTATTGTTTAGTTAATGTTTCTGATGATAAAGTTTTAATATTTGGCCTCATATTGATGTTTTATCTCCAGTGTAGTTTGATATATTTCAGGTCATTCTGTATGATGATTCTCTCTGTGCTGATATGCATGAGAGGCTTAAAGGGAAGTGAAACAATGTGTGAGTGAGTGACTGGTGGAGCAGAAAGAACATCTGACAGAAACTCCTTAAAGGAGGAAATCAATTCTCTCACAGTAAAGGTGTCCAAGTGTCTGGTGTTTGATTGACAGCTGTGTGGTCCCTGTCCTCTAAGCTGATTGGTGTCTCCTAGGTGATGTCCGTCCCACCCTGACGGTGCTGCCCCCCTCCAGTGAGGAGCTGCAGCAGGGGAAAGCCACGCTCATGTGCCTGGCCAACAAGGGTTTCCCTTCAGACTGGAGTCTGGCCTGGAAGGTGGACGACAGCACCAGCAGCAGCAGCTGGGAGGAGAGCAGGAGCCCCGGGGTGCTGGAGAAGGATGGCCGCTACAGCTGGAGCAGCACCCTGAGGCTCCCTGCAGACCAGTGGAGGAAGGTGGGCTCTGTGACCTGTGAGGCCACCCAGGGCTCCCAGACTCCGCTCTCAGAGACACTGAGGAGAGACCAGTGTTCCCAGTCCTGACCTGACTCACTGGGACTCTGCTGCTGGTTTCACTCTGCTACCGCTCTCACTCTGCACTCTGTCACTGTCTCTGTCTTTTGTCTGACACGGTTCAATCACAACATATATCAGCTTGTTGCAATGTTTCAATATTATTTCAGTGTTTCCAGATAATAAAGACGTGTTCATCCAATCAGCTGTTTTCATGTTTGTTATCATCAAAGTGTCTCAATGATTTTCTCTTAAGAGAAACTGTTTTAAATCCTGAGGAAGAACTGAGCTGATGAAAATGTTTAAATTTCTCCATGATGACTGTAGAAAGACAGTTCAAGATGACAAGATGAAGGTCTTTATATGTTTTATATTCAAAGAGTTTATGAACTCATTATTATTTGATTAATACAAACAGTGATGGTAGTAGAAGTCCATCATTTGTTGTTACAATAGATATGAACGCCTTCATAACTATAAAAGTGATGGTATCACCTGTAATATTGTTAGTTCTTTACGTATTTCCCAGGATTTATTAACGCTTTGAATACAACTACAAAAATACAAAAAATATTTTCTAAAACTGAAATAATAAGTCGTGTATCATCAGCATGAAGATAAAAAAACCTGCAACTTTAAACCGGGAACTAATTAAATTTTGCTTGTGCTAAAGAAACACAAGCATATGTAAAAGAGATGACATTAGGACAGAAGTAAAATGTTACTGATTTACATACTCCATGAATCTCTTTTTGTTTCATCATTAATTACATTTGTGTAAAATGACTAAAATATATTATAGACCTGGTGTTCTTTTTGGTGAACATCCATCTGTAAATTGACTGATTTTTGAATGTCTAGGGAAACATTAAAGATAATAATGGAAACAAAAAGAATTTTCTTTCCAGGACTCTTTCAAATGTAAACAATGTTCACATTAATTTCAGTGAGTATCATCCAGTGCCTTTGTGGAAGAATCATGGGATCACTGGTTACTGTGCTGAGAGGTTTTATTAAAGTCAGTGTTTTAAAGTCTGGGTTAACAAAAGGTGGTAAACACCTGCTGCTACAGTATTTCTATGTACTGACATTAAATACATCTTTCAGATTAAAAAAACTTTTAAAACATTTCTCATGAATCTCAGGTTGTTTCTGTTGATGATGAAAAACGTGTAAAGTCCATCATTATGCAGATGATACATTTGTCTACTATACAGCTGCTTCTTTGACCGATGATGTTGGATTTTTAAGAGTATTTTAATCTTCATTCAGGTTATTTCAAACTAAGTATAATTGGAAGGTTGTGTGTTTCTTCAGCTCAGATTGTAACCACAAATATTGAGGTGATGGAAAACATTTTTGTACAAATGTTGCTCTAAACTTCCAGCTGAAGAGAAACCTGACACTGATTTATTATGGTGATGCTTCATATATACTTCTTCTGGTAAGTATTTGTTTTCCTTCTCACATATTGTCATATACATGTGGACATCTTTTGTTTAGAGCTAGCAGTTTGCCTCACACCCATAGATAATGCTGATGAGTCTGCAGGCGTCACGTTTGGAGGGAAAAATGCTGTTTGTGTCGTAAACTGGAAATATATTTTACAAAGACAATGACACAGGATTCTTTAATAGTCAATGGTTATGTTAGTGTTTGTTACTCTTTAAAACATTGTGTGTGTGTGTGTGTGTGTGTGTGTGTGTGTGTGTGTGTGTGTGTGTGTTCAGTGAAGAGTATCAGTCTCTTCAGTAGCTTCCAGCTGCAGCAGTCAGTTCAGTTTCTGTTCCGTTTGACTGAGGGAGGTTTTTGTACGACGCTTTTTCACTGTGTGAACACAGCTTGACTGTTGATAGAGTGATAACTCTGACAATAGTAAACTGCTGCATCTTCACTCTGAACTCCACTGATGGTCAGAGTGAAGTCAACTCCATTTCCTGCTCCACTTCCAGTGAATCTGGAGGAGACTCCAGTAAATCTGGCTGATGTTCTTTCGATCAGAGGTTTAGGAGCTTCTCCAGCTTTCTGATGGTACCAGGCCAGGTAGTACTGTGAACCAGACCAGAGAGCTACCTTTGGACTGGCTTTGCAGTCAATAGAAACACTTTGACCCAGCTGCACTGATTTGGCCGCTGGCTGAGTCAAGACAACGTTTTGTCCAACAGACCCTGAGGAGAGAGAAGAAACCCTGAGACATGAGACGGTGAGCTGAACCTCAGCTACACTCACATGATTGTCACATGACAGTGAAATGATTGTCCTCACCCTGAGTGAAGCAGAGGAGAGTCCAGATGAGGACGAAGGTCAAAGTCATGTTTTTGATGAGGAGGATTTCTGTGTCTTCTGTTGTGATGAAGGACAGCTGTCAGTCATCCAGTGTTCAACTCTCAAGACTATAAAGTCTCCCAGAGCACTGGAGCATGCTGCTGCTGATGCAAAGTGGCTCTCTATGGAAATGATCCCTCTGATGATGCTGTTGATCAATGGATCAATCACTTTATCAGAGTATTGATCAGGAATGTGTCAGTGCTCATTTATAAGAGTCTTTGGTTTAAGTTTGATGGAAACTTTTTCTTCTGGAATGTTTTTGTAAAATCCCCTTAATCACTACGACACAAATCAACATCACTGTGGTACAAATTTAAACAAAATTATTGTATTTATTAAAAATAAACATGAGTTTATGATAATTATTTACATTTGGCAGGATTTGTTGGAGTGTTTTTCTTTATGAATATCTTGATCAATCATCAATGTGTTTCACTGAAAGACAAGTTAATATTGCTCATAGATGTTTAACATTTCACAAACATTTTGTTAAATACATATGTATCATTTCTGAATCAGTTTAAAACATGTTAACCAGTTATAACATAAACTGGGTAAATTGTGAATGTGTTTGTTGAGTTTGTTTGTGTCAAAGTCAGAAAGCCGTGTCTCTCTATGGTGAGAGGTTTTTGTACGGAGGCTCAATGACTTTGTATCACTGTGGTTGACTTTTGGTGGAGGAACCAGACTGGATGTTGGAAGTAAGTTTTTGCACAATAATACTAAATTAATTATTTTGTAGTAATGTTTTAAATGTAGTTTTTGGATGTTTGAGGCAGATGAATATATTTTGTTTTAATCGTACACTTTCAGGATTAATGTTTTTTTCTCCACCTTTATCATGGAGACTAACTCAGAGCAACTTTACTAAACATTGATTTACTCATTCCTCTCCAACTGAAACTTAAACAGCTTGAAATGACAAAACAAGAAAAATGTATTTAATGTATTTTATTTTATTTCAACCTCAATTAAAACTGTTTTAAAATAAATTCAGAATCAGAATGATTCAAATGGAATTGAACAAATTGAGGATTAAGATAAGTATTTGAAAATGTGCAAAACCTCGTCATTGTGTCAAATATTGTGACAGAATTTGAAATCTTTTGAACAGTTTTTAATTATGACTGACATCCACATGAAGAACGTTTGATTGTAGTCAGTTATTTTTGCTGTACTTGTAAATGTTTCCACCAAATATTTTAAAGTATTGTTTAGTTAATGTTTCTGATGATAAAGTTTTAATATTTGGCCACATATTGATGTTTTACCTCCAGTGTAGTTTGATATATTTCAGGTCGTTCTGTATGATGATTCTCTCTGTGCTGATATGCATGAGAGGCTTAAAGGGAAGTGAAACAATGTGTGAGTGAGTGACTGGTGGAGCAGAAAGAACATCTGACAGAAACTCCTTAAAGGAGGAAATCAACTCTCTCTCAGTAAAGGTGTCCAAGTGTCTGGTGTTTGATTGACAGCTGTGTGGTCCCTGTCCTCTAAGCTGATTGGTGTCTCCTAGGTGATGTCCGTCCCACCCTGACGGTGCTGCCCCCCTCCAGTGAGGAGCTGCAGCAGGGGAAGGCCACGCTCATGTGCCTGGCCAACAAGGGTTTCCCTTCAGACTGGAGTCTGGCCTGGAAGGTGGACGACAGCACCAGCAGCAGCAGCTGGGAGGAGAGCAGGAGCCCCGGGGTGCTGGAGAAGGATGGCCACTACAGCTGGAGCAGCACCCTGAGGCTCCCTGCAGACCAGTGGAGGAAGGTGGTCTCTGTGACCTGTGAGGCCACCCAGGGCTCCCAGACTCCGCTCTCAGAGACACTGAGGAGAGACCAGTGTTCCCAGTCCTGACCTGACTCACTGGGACTCTGCTGCTGGTTTCACTCTGCTACCGCTCTCACTCTGCACTCTGTCACTGTCTCTGTCTTTTGTCTGACACGGTTCAATCACAATATATACCAGCTTGTTGCAATGTTTCAATATTATTTCAGTGTTTCCAGATAATAAAGACGTGTTCATCCAATCAGCTGTTTTCATGTTTGTTATCATCAAAGTGTCTCAATGATTTTCTCTTAAGAGAAACTGTTTTAAATCCTGAGGAAGAACTGAGCTGATGAAAATGTTTAAATTTCTCCATGATGACTGTAGAAAGACAGTTCAAGATGACAAGATGAAGGTCTTTATATGTTTTATATTGCAAGACTTCATGAACTCATTATTATTTGATTAATACAAACAGTGATGGTAGTAGAAGTCCATCATTTGTTGTCACAGTAGATATGAACGCCTTCATAACTATAAAAGTGATGGTATCACATGTAATATTGTTAGTTCTTTACGTATTTCCCAGGATTTATTAACGCTTTGAATACAACTACAAAAATACGAAAAATATTTTCTAAAACTGAAATAATAAGTCGTGTATCATCAGCATGAAGATAAAAAAACCTGCAAATCTTCATTCAGGTTATTTCAAACTAAGTATAATTGGAAGGTTGTGTGTTTATTCAGCTCATGCTCTCAGATTGTAACCACAAATATTGAGGTGATGGAAAACATTTTGTACAAATGTTGCTCTAAAGTTCAAGCTGAAGAGTAACCTGACACTGATTTGTTATGGTGATGCTTCATATATACTTCTTCTGGTAAGTATTTGTTTTCCTTCTCACATATTGTCATATACATGTGGACATCTTTTGTTTAGAGCTAGCAGTTTGCCTCACACCCATAGATAATGCTGATCAGTCTGCAGACGTCACGTTTAGAGGGAAAAATGCTATTTGTGTCGTAAACTGGAAATATATTTTACAAAGACGATGACACAGGATTCTTTAATAGTCAATGGTTATGTTAGTGTTTGTTACTCTTTAAAACATTGTGTGTGTGTGTGTGTGTGTGTGTGTGTGTGTGTGTGTGTGTGTGTGTGTCCTCAGTGAAGTGTATCAGTCTCTGCAGTAGCTTCCATCTGCAGCAGTCAGTTCAGTTTCTGTTCCGTTTGACTGAGGGAGGTTTTTGTACGACGGTTTTTCACTGTGTGAACACATGCTGACTGTTGATGTAATGATAACTTTGACAATAATAAACTGCTGTATCTTCAGTCTGGACTCCACTGATGGTCAGAGTGAAGTCAGAGTTTGATCCACTGCCTGTAAAACGATCTGAAATCCCTGATATTCTCTCATTAGTGTATCGAATGAGTAATTTCGGACTCTCTCCATATTTCTGTTGGTACCAGCTTAAACAATAAGCACTGCTACAGCCTTGGACCTGCTGACTGACTCTACAGCTGATGGAGACGGAGCCTCCCAGAGCAGAGCTCACTGCTCCAGGCTGAGTCACTGTGACCTGGCCTCTGGACTCTAAGGACACGGAGACAAAAACATAAAGCAGTGTCACGGTTTTGTCGGCTTCATTTCAGAGGGACGGATGTTCATAGAGGAGATTGATTCTCTGGACTTTACCTGTGAAGCAGCAGCAGAGGAGAGTCCAGATGAGGACGGAGGTCAAAGTCATGTTTTTGATGAGGAGGATTTCTGTGTCTTCTGTTGTGATGAAGGACAGCTGTCAGTCATCCAGTGTTCAACTCTCAGGACTATAAAGTCTCCCAGAGCACTGGAGCATGCTGCTGCTGATGCAAAGTGGCTCTCTATGGAAATGATCCCTCTGATGATGCTGTTGATCAATGGCTCAATCACTGTATCAGAGTATTGATCAGGAATGTGTCAGTGCTCATTTATAAGAGTCTTTGGTTTGAGTTTGATGAAAACTTTTTCTTCTGGAATGTTTTGTTAATCCCCCTAATTCACTACGACACAAATCAACATCACTGTGGGACAAATTTAAACAAAAATATTGTTTTAATTTACATAGAATACAATAAACATTAAATTTATGATAAGTATTTACATTTCAACGGAATAATTGTCTTTCTTTAGGAATATCTTGATCAATCATGAATTCGTTTTACGTAAAGACAAATTAAAATTGCTCATAGATGTTTAACATTAAACAAATAAATTGTTAAATACATATGTATCATTTGTGAAACCATTTAAAAGTAATTTATCCAGTTATTACATAAATTGGGTAAACTCTGAATGTGTTTGTTGAGTTTGTTTGTGTCAAAGTCAGAGAACCTTGTCTCTCTACAGTGAAAGGTTTTTGTACGGCGGCTCAATGACTTTGTATCACTGTGGTACACGTTCGGTGGAGGAACCAGACTGAACGTTAACCGTAAGTACAATTGACTCCCTTAATAACCTACATTATACATGTATTCTATTTGAATGTCATAGCTGTAGAGCTTACTATTATATTTTCTCTGATATTTAAAATGTAATGTATTTGTAACAATTCTTGAAGTCTTCAGTGTCGATAACTCGATGAAAATCCACTCCAATGAATTATCTTGTTGCACAAAGCTTTTAACTTTAAGTTCATTCATTATCAGGATTTCACTATAACTACTCTTTATTACTTTTCATGAAGATAATATTTTAAAGTAAAAGTTTTGATATTACGGTTAAAGAATTACTTTTATTTATTTATTTTTTGTTCAGTGTTTAACGTGGTTATGATTCCATTTTTCTCCCAGACTGATGATTATAAAGCTATTAAACAAGTCGTATGAGTTTTGAAAAATATTAATTATGTGTCAGTAATGAAGCCTGACTGTTCAGTGATGATTCCGGTTTACATGAAGAGAACAAACACATTTCATCATGTATGAGGTTTTGGATTAAAACAATAAAAGCTTCACAATCTTCATATTTACTGTCATATTTTGAACTATGAAACTCATAAAGTTTAGTAAAAGAAGGTCAGTTTCAATGTTTTATCTTCAGTACTGAAACCTGTCTGTTGTCATGGTTCAGCAGTGGTGCCTGTCTGTTGTCATAGTTAATGAGCTCAGAGAGGGAAGTGAAACGTTTCAGATCAGTTTGATCCAATCTGAGGAAGACCAACAGAAGTAGTAGCCTCATATGAACTTCATGAATCTCTCTCTCTGCAGTGGGTCGAGTTGTCCCCACCCTGACGGTGCTGCCCCCCTCCAGTGAGGAGCTGCAGCAGGGGAAGGCCACGCTCATGTGCCTGGCCAACAAGGGCTTCCCTTCAGACTGGAGTCTGGCCTGGAAGGTGGACGACAGCACCAGCAGCAGCAGCTGGGAGGAGAGCAGGAGCCCCGGGGTGCTGGAGAAGGATGGCCGCTACAGCTGGAGCAGCACCCTGAGGCTCCCTGCAGACCAGTGGAGGAAGGTGGGCTCTGTGACCTGTGAGGCCACCCAGGGCTCCCAGACTCCGCTCTCAGAGACACTGAGGAGAGACCAGTGTTCCCAGTCCTGACCTGACTCACTGGGACTCTGCTGCTGGTTTCACTCTGCTACCGCTCTCACTCTGCACTCTGTCACTGTCTCTGTCTTTTGTCTGACACGGTTCAATCACAATATTTACCAGCTTGTTGCAATGTTTCAATATTATTTCAGTGTTTCCAGATAATAAAGACGTGTTCATCCAATCAGCTGTTTTCATGTTTGTTATCATCAAAGTGTCTCAATGATTTTCTCTTAAGAGAAACTGTTTTAAATCCTGAGGAAGAACTGAGCTGATAAAAATGTTTTAATTTCTCCATGATGACTGTAGAAAGACAGTTCAAGATGACAAGATGAAGGTCTTTATATGCTTTATATTCAAAGACTTTATGAACTCATCCTCATTATTATTTGATTAGTACAAACAGTGATGGTAGTAGAAGTCCATAATTTGTTGTCACAATAGATTTTAACGCCTTCTATTTCTGCTTTAGTCATTATACATTTATTTGTAATAATAAACCTTTGGAACAAAACTCACTATAGGAACATTTCAATGGTAAATTATGTCATATTACTGAAATGGTTTAATGGTAACAGCTGTAATATTGTAATTGTTTATGGTGTTTTCAAGAAACGTGTAGTATATTTTGAATATAATCATAAAAGCCTTAAACTTTTTTTTCTAAATCTGAAATAAAAATCAGCATATCATCAACATAGTGAGAAATAAGTGTTACCTTATTGTCTTGTTATTGTAAGTGTCAAGATGACAAAAGGACGGAAGTAAAATTCTACTGATTTACATAAACCATAAATCATTTTTTGGTTTTGTTGTTGTCTTTGATACAAAACACCCCATATGACAAAAATATATTTCAAATATGATTTTGTGACATTTTGTAACTCATGTAAAATGTGTGTGTTCGAGTTTTTCCGAAAGATTTTAAATAAATAAATAACATTACAGTTTCACTGTTTTTGTATTAGCATACTCTGTGGATTAAACTTATCAATGGATGAAATCATACACCAGCAGAGATCAGCTTTGATGCTCAGCAGATTGTTTCAAAACAACTGATGTCTTAAGAATATAATATAGGTTTTTGTGCGACGTTGTTTCACTGTCCACTGACGGTCAGAGTGAAGTCAGACCTCTCCAGGTTTCTGAAGGTACCACTGCAGCCAGCTGATACTAACACTGGTTTGACATCTGATGGAGACAGTCCGACCTGGAACAACAGACTGAGGTCCAGGAGACTGAGTCAGGATGGTTTGACCTTATGAACCTGGAAAACAAATGAGCAGAAAGGTATTGAGACCAAATCCAGGTTGTAGAAATTCAAACTGAACAGTCTCATTTCTTTAAAATAGAGAACAGATGGAAGAAGGTAAACGATGCAGTTCTCAGTGTGCATTAAGAAAAGTTATCTTTAGTTCTGAAACCTGTCTGTTGCCATGCTTCAGCAGTTATGCCTTTCTGAAGTGAAACCAGTTTCATTCGATCAAGACCAACGGAACCAACAGGGGGGAGTTAATTTTCTCTTTGCTTTAATCAGATTCAATCTCTGTCCGTCCAAAATGTGTCTCGCCATCTGCAGACATTTAGACGACAATTATTTGTATTCTTTATAAAAATGATTGTCTTAAAAATGATCTTTTCCTCCTCTAAAGGTTAACAAAAATAGCTCAGTAGTGCTATTGTTGTCAGTCCATTTAATTTCATTTGTATAGCCCAATATCACAAGTTACAAATTTGCCTCGGAGGACTTTTCAATCTGTACAACATACAACATCCTCATATCCGAAAAAGAAAACTCTCCCCCCCAAAAACCCCTATGTTCATTTTGATCATGAACATTATCACTGCCAATATAAGATGTTTTAGTTAATTCTGTGTTAGTATCATAAGTTATTCTGTAAATTGTGAATCATTCAAAAGGTCAAAAAATCAGTTAATTCAACGTGTGAAATAAAAGAAACAATTTGTCTCTTTAAAGCTGAGGGGACATTTCAGGTTGTTGACATTGACTTTACTTTACTATCAGGGGTTGAACACGAGACGTCTGTCAAAGAGGAGATTCTTATCAGTCTTTACCAGTAATACTAGAGTTCTACTCTGTTCTATAATCATTGGCGGGTTATGAGACACAGACATGAAAAAGGATCCACCACCTCTACATAAGAGCAAGATACACAGACCTTATAGGTTTTTTTAGCCTTTTTTGTTGTTGTTTTAGTTTCTCTTTAAAGTTATTTTGGTCGTTCTGTAGTTTTTTTGTCTGTTGTTGTTTATATAAATAGTAATATATAGGAATAGTTATAGTAAATAGTAATAGAACAAAATAAAAACATTTAATCTTAATCTGTTTTGTCTTCTTTCACTTTCCACCATCTCCTTATATATTAATTCATTGTTTTGATGTATGATTTTATTTCATTCCATCATTTTTGTTTATACAGTGGGTAAAATATGAATATTTCTCTCACCTCTTGTCACCTTTTTAAAATATAAAATAGGTAACTTTTGTCCTCCCGGAACCATTGATGACCAGACACTGTTTCTTCACGACATCCATGTCGGCCGGAACTGCCGGATTGTTTACTTTTCTGACGCAGTCGGTCAGTGTTAGACAGAAACTAATCAACTACGGGGCATTTCATCGGTTTTGTTTCGGTGTTTTAACCGTAAGCGTCCTTCACCTTCAACCACAATATTCGGAAGTATTTTGTGTTTTTGGAGGAAAAGACGCTTCATTTTCATCAGCGAGAGTGAAAGCGAACATGTCCGCCCACCGACGGACGTTCCCCTCGCCTTCCTCTCCGTTCCCTCCCGGAGCCGCGGAGGGTTTCGCGGCTGTGGACCGTGAGAGCAGCCCGCCGCCAGACATGGAGACCCTGAGGCTGTTCGTTAACGAGCGGCTGGCGGCGGCGGTGGACGACATCCTGGGGGAGCTCGGGAAGACTGTGGCCCGGTACCGGGAGCAGATAGACCGCCAGCGGCGACAGCTGGACGGCCTGAGGTCCGAGGAGGGCGAGCGGAACCAGACGGCAGGTCGGTTCCCTCTGAACATTAACATTTGTAATGCTTCTTTTTATTTTTTACATTTCTAGATAAAAAAGAACAGTCGCTAAATATACGACCTCCAAAAAACAAAGCAAATGATAAGAATAATAGCAGAAATAATAGTACTAATAGTTTAGTACGTATACACACACATACGTGTATATATATATATATATATATATATATATATATATATATATATATATATATATATATATATATATATATATATATACACGTCTTGTTTTTGTCTCCTGCCCCCCGTCAGACTGTCTGCGGACTTCCTCCTGGATAAAACCTGAGGATCAGATTCTGAGTGTCCAGCTGGACCAGACTGACGTCGGCGCCTCGCCTGCTCAGATTAAAACAGAAGTTGGCAGCGAGGACTGTGCAGCTTCAGAACCAAGCGAGGACTTTGATCCAGCTGGTGGTTCGGAAGCAGCGAGCAACGGCCGCCTTCTCGCCGAGTCCTCTGAGACCGAAGACAGTGGAGACTACTGGAGAGAGACCGCAGGACTTTGGAAACCAGAGGAGGCGGAAGCAGAAGGACAAAGTTCATCTCAGAGCAGGACTGATCTGTCGCAGGACCATCAGCCTCCGCCGGAGTTCAGCTGTAAAGTTTGTGGCGAGTCCTTCCAGAGGATTACTCGTCTACTCACCCACGCATCGGCACATTTGAGAGACTGCGGCCTGTGCGGGAAACGTCTGGAGCAAACGGAGAACCTGAAGCTTCACCTCAGAGTTCACAAGGAGTCGTCGTTCTGCTGCGGCGTCTGCGGTCAGAGCTTCACCCTGCGGGGGAACCTGAGGACGCACATGAGGATCCACTCGGGCGAGCGGCCGTACGGCTGCACCGTCTGCGGCAAGAGCTTCGGCAGGAGGGCGACGCTGGTGCGGCACGTGCGCAGCCACACGGGCGAGAAGCCGTTCACCTGCATGTACTGCGGGCGGGGCTTCGTGGAGAAGGGCAACCTGACGGTGCACCTGCGGACGCACACCGGCGAGAGGCCGTACTGGTGCTCCAACTGCGACAGACGCTTCAGCCAGCTGTCCTGCTTCTACAAACACCCCTGTCAGAGGAGAGGCCTGACCACGTGAAAACCATGACGGGGACTCTGTGGCATCTCAACACTAATGTCCTTCATGAGCTGTGAGGACTGATGATGAGTTTCACTGGTAAAAACCCTCTTATTCCGAACTTAAAGTGATTGTGAGGAACTTTTATCTGGTTCTGAACCAGTCTCAGTTTAGTCCTGGTCCTCTATCAGACCTCCATCAGTACAGAGACGTCACGTCAGCAGCAGCGTCTCCTCCTCCTCCTCCTCCTCCTCCTCCTCCTCCTCCAGGAGCAGAGCTTCTTGTCTCTACTGGAGACCCAGGACGTATTGCTGGAGCCGCTGGAGGGAAGGGAGGCAGCGGGAGAACCAGAACCAGGACTGAAAGGGTCAGACTGTCAGACCCTACTGCAGTAGAATGAGAGGTTTTCTAAAGGGAGTCTGGTGCTCAGAGACACTACAGCTTTAGTCCACAGGGACCAACAGAACCAGAAGTGGTTTATTGCCAAGTACATTACACATACAAGGTTTTCTTGTGTTTTGTTAAAACAAGTATGTTATTAAATTGTCATGTGTGTTAAGGAGAGATGTTCAAAGGTGTGGAACAGTAAGAAATTGTCCTGGGGATGTAAGTGAGTCAGTGGGGGTCCTGGGCTTTATTGATGAGCCTGACTGCAGACGGGAAGAACCTGTTTGTGTGGCGTGAGGCCTTGGTCCTGATGGACCGCAGCCTCCTGCCAGAGGGAAGGGACTTGAAGAGTTTGTGTCCAGGGTGAGAGGGGTCAGCTGCAATCTTTCTTGCTTGCCTCAGAGTCCTGGAGGCGGACAAGTCGTGGTGGAACGGCAGACTGTAGCCAATCACTCTCAGCAGAGCGAATGATACGCTGCAGTCTGAACTTGTTCTTGGCCGTGGCTGCAGCGTACCAGATGGTGATGGAGGAGTCAAAGTCCTGACATTTAAAGCCCCCCTAAAATAGGCCTAACGGCACTCCTGGTTTATACATTGACTTCCTCAAGAATGTGTTTATTGTTAGAATTTCTCACACGCTTTTTACTTTAACCACCAGGTGTCCCTGTTGTTCCTCTTGTATATTGTTTTTCATGGTTTTGTTCAAATGTGTTGTTATGATTTAGGTTAGATGTTTTACTTGGTTATTTCTGTAGCCCTTGACTAGTAATGTTCATCTTGAACCAAGTACATACTGTGATGTCAAGTTGTTGTTTCTGTGCGTATTTGAATAGAAGTACTGAAACCACACAGTTCAGTTTTGTATTGCTGAGGGAGCAGAGGTGCAGAAAATGATCAGACGGAAATAATTGGTGATATTTTGTCTTCTACAGAAACAAATAAATGTTAGAAAACAATCACTTGAGTCGTCTCTTTCCATAACCTACACACAACTGTTACATATGGAAAAGATGGAAGGTAACTGAAGATTGGAATAACAATTTACTATTTCTTATTGTAGTATTTATTATTCTAGTTCTTTTATTTTGAAGGTAACATATCACGCATCAGCGGAACCGGATGTTCCTCCATTAGCAACATGGCGCCAAACGTTGTTAGCAACAGCAGCGTCTCTTTGTTGCGGTGATAAAGTATCAGTTATCTCCATCAGTACTGGTCCATCAGAGTCTCTGTATGTCTGGATCAACATGTCTGAATGGACTTTTAGCTATTCACCTTTTTTCCTGGATGTTTTTCCTCTGACTCATCTCCCGGTAGCCTACAAAGCTATTGAAGTTAGCTTAGCATGCTAGCTGGAAACGGACCAGTGTCACATGTGAAAATGTCTAAAGTCCAAATGCTGAGATGTTTAGTCAACCAGCGACTAACTGCGGCTGCTGAAGAGATATTTGGTGTGTTTGAAAGAACGATAGCAGAGTACGAGGAGGAACTTTGTCGTTCAAAAGAGGAGAACGAGCGACAACGGAAACTACTGGACGCTGTTTTCAACCCTCAGCTTCGGTTACACAGAGCAGGTTGGTTCTCTTCACTCTTCCATCACTGTTTACTCTGACATCAGTCCAATGTGGGTCAACTTTGAGGACCCCTGTCTCCTCCTGCGGTCAACGCAGCAGACACTTAAACGTTAGTGCACCTACAGTATATACTGAAATTCACAGTAAACTCATTCAAACGGCACAGGTCGGGAGCGAGCGAAGGACTTTGCAAAGTTAGCGGAAAGATTAACGTGATACATTATCCGGTTTTCAAAATAAGATGTCAATTAAGCGGGAAAGATTAATGTGAGACAACATCTGGTTTTGAAAATAAGACGTCAACTAAGCGTATATACAAATTGCATATGTGGAAATTAGATTAAATGAATCATATTCACATTCAGTATAAAACATGTTACCTATGTCTCGTGAGTTAAAGGGAAAATACAACTAAATTGTGTGTTAAGTGTTTTTATTCTTTGATTTGAGGGTTGCTGGAAAGATAATTAAATGAATAATATCTGACTGACTGTTAAGAACATTTCTGACCACATCCAAACAAAAATCAAACATCTTAACTTTACCAATTAAGATAATTGCCATACAGGTCTTACAGCCGGGAGAGTAAAAAACGTTCAAAATAATTTCTCATTGGTGTACAAAGGTAATCAACAGCGTCAAACAATGATAATAGTGATACTAGCGGTCAGCAAAAAAGAAGACTCCCTCTCTCACCCCCTCTCCTTCCATTCATTCAGTTTTTAGTTTGAATGAGGTCTGAATATGTTTGACAAAATGTGCAACATGTCTCCTCACATTATAAGAAAGGAGTGATATCAGTGGATTAGTTGTTAACATGAAATTACAGTTTTCTAAGGTGTGTATGTATTTCATTATTTTCCACAGACGTCCAGCAGCTGTTGGTGGTTAAAGAAGAGCAGCAGGAGTGGAGCTCCAGTTTGGACCAGGAGGACCCAGAGCCTCCACACATTAAAGAGGAACAGGAGGACCCAGAGCCTCCACACATTAAAGAGGAACAGGAGGAACTCTGCACCAGTCAGGAGGGAGAGCAGCTTCAAGGTCTGGAGGAGGCTGATATCAAGTTCTCATTCACTTCTGTGAAGAGTGAAGATGATGAAGAGGAAGTTCAGTCCTCACAGCTTCATCAAAGACTAACTGAACAGATGGAAACAGAAGCTGGTGGAGAGGACTGTGGAGGACCAGAACCAGACAAGAACTATGATCCAGATAGACATGCAGAACCAGATACTGATGAGAAGACTGGAGACTGTTCTGAACCTGAGACTGAACACAGTGATGATTGGAAGGAGACCAGAGAACCTCAGTCAGGTTTAAACTCTGTGAATAATGATGAAGTTCCTGTCAGTGATTCAAGATGTAGTGCTGGTGAGAAACTATTTAGATGCTCTGAGTGTGAGAAAACATTTGGCAAGAGTCGAAATCTGAAGAAACACATGAAAATCCACACAGAAGAGAAACTTTTCAGCTGCTCAGTCTGTCAGAAATGTTTTACACAGAGTGGACATTTACAGAGGCACATTAGAATCCACACAGGAGAGAAACCTTTCAGCTGCTCAGTTTGCAAGAACTCTTTTGCACGTAAACATACTTTACAGAGTCACATTAGAATCCACACAGGAGAGAAACCTTACAGCTGCTCGGTTTGTAAGAAATCTTTTCCACTTAAACGTGTTTTTCAGGAACACATGAGAATCCACACAGGAGAGAAACCTTACAGCTGCCCAGTTTGCAAAAAGTATTTTGCATGTAAACAAAATTTACAGAGACACATGAGATTCCACACTGGAGAAAAACCTTACAGCTGCTCAGTTTGCAAGAAATCTTTTGCACATAATCAAACTTTACAGGAACACATGAGAATACACACAGGAGAGAAACCTTACAGCTGCTCAGTTTGCAAGAAATCTTTTTCACGTAAACGTGTTTTTCAGGAACACATGAGAGTCCACACAGGAGAAAAACCTTACAGCTGCTCAGTTTGCAAAAAGTCTTTTGCATGTAAACAAAATTTACAGAGACACATGACACTCCACACAGGAGAAGAACCTTACAGCTGCTCAGTTTGTGACAATACATTTCGGCACAAGTCAGCTCTGAAGTTACACATGATTTCTCATACAAGAGACAACTGGCTTTAGTGATTCTGTTTGTAAACAAAAGGTAAATCTGACACACCTCATGACACATAACGCAGGGGAAGAACTATGGTGCTTTTTCCTATCTTTATTCAAAAGCATGTTTTAATTTGAGAGTGTTGCTTATTGGTTCCACGTTAAGATTTTGAATTGTTTCCCTCAAAACTTTGTTCTCACACACAATCAGCCCCCGCTTGCAATTAGTGACACAATAAACCTTGATCTTTCTGAGAGATCCATGCTTTGTTTAAGGTGACGCCTCCTCTACGCAGGGAGCTTGGTACTGTCTTTAGTTTGATTTGTAAAAAAAAAAGAAGAAATATCTGGACTGATGTTTCACTCAGGCGTGCTGGACAGGAAGAACAAGAAACAAGTGTTAACTGAAAGAAACATTTAAATATTGTAAGAGTGCGTTGATCTTGAGGTAGAATTAGCCTTTGACATTTTTGTCTTTTCTTTTGACTTTTTGAGTAATCCATTTTTGTAACCTTTAATCTACTTTTCATTGTAAGAAACCAATTAAACTGGTTTATATTTTGTACACTCCAACCAAAGTCCAGTCTCGCTTATCTCTGAAGCTGCCCTCGTAGTCTCCTAAAGGTAAGAGAGCTCTCCCCCTGGAATATGCTGACAGTAGCTAATGATAAGCTACACATTTGAATAACACACCTGCTACAAGTTAAGGTTAAAATGGTGTTCAATCTTATGTGATTTACTAACTTGGTTGGCTCAGATTGTTGATGATGATCTGCTGGTTTAATACACCTTTTGCATGTAATTACAGGACTTAGACATTAGCTGTTGTGTTTATAGTGAAGCAATAGGGGTCAGATTGGCATCTAAATTCAGGGTGATAGGGTCAGAGTCCTGAAGCTGTCCTTCATAACCGATCGAGGTTCCCGACACGTGGGGTTCCTCCTCCAGTGGCTGCCCTTTAAACGGTCCATCCTGGAGTACCTCCAGTTCTCCTCCACCTAATGCGCACACACACAAATCTGTTGATATCCGGCTGTCGAGGAGGTCGACTTCTTGGCCTTAAATAAGAACTACGACGGTGGCTAGTGTTTTAAGTTATCCTGGCTTCGCCCCCCTAAGCAGGCTAAGGCGGTTCTGCTTGTAAATTTTGGGGGGTACATTCGTAGGCCAGAGGTTACAGAACAAGCCGTCTTCCAGTAACTTACCCACACTGGGAGGGGGTATAGGTTACGCTATGAGTTCAGGAGGTCAGTGAAGGTTTCACGACCTATGAAGCTGTAGAATGTCAATCATTCTAGCTACCTATGGGGGTGGGTGACACAAGTGATGTATTCATTTTAGTCAGTGGGGCTCCTGGGCTTTGTTAATGAGCAAAACTGCAGATGGAAAGAAACGTTTTTTGTGGTGTTTTTTCCTTACAGAGAGAAGGGACTCAAAGAGTTTGTGTCCAGGGTGAGAGGTGTTGGCTCCACTCTTTCTGGCTCGCCTCAGGGTCCTGGAGGCAAACAAGTCATGGAGGAACGGCAGATTGCAGCCAATCACTCTCTCGGCAGAGCAAATGATACGCTTCAGTCTGAACTTGTCCTTGGCAGTGGCTGCAGTGTAGCAGAAGGTGATGGAGGAAGTGAGGATGCACTCAATGATGGCCGTGTAGAAGTGCACCGTCATTGTCTTTGGCAGGGTGACCTTCTTCAGCTGCCTCAGGAAGTGCATCCTCTGCTCAGCCTTCTTTGTGATATAGCTGGTGTATAGCTCTCAATTGAGGTCCTGGGTCATAATGGAGCCCAAGAAGCTGAAGGACTCCACAGCGGCGACCAGGGAGTCACACAGGGTGATAGGGGCATTGCTGCATTCTTCCAGAAATCCAAATTCATCTCTACTGTCTTTAGAGCGTTGAGCTCAAAGTAGTTTAGTCTGCACCAGGTCACCAGATGGTTGATCTCCCACCTGTAGGCGGCCTGTGAATTTTTTATTTTTTTATTTTATGCAGCAGAGTTATTCACACTCCTTAACAGTATTTTGGCGTTAATGCCTTGTAAGGCTAATAGACACCTGCCATTTCACAGTATAGAAGAACACCCACAAAGTTTGTTTTCATGCTAATTGAGCATGGTGAAATGCAAGTATGACACCGACTACATGATATATGGATTTTCTTACATTGAGGACAAAAGAGGACAAAAACCTCAGTGTATTTTGTGCAGCGATGTTCTGGCACAAGATAGCATGAAGCCGTCAAAACTGAAGCGGCATTTGTTGATCAATCCACAGCGGATGAACTGAAACCTTTACCTCTGTCAAATGACACTGAGGTGAATGAAGACATGTCGGATGACATCAAACAACCTACTACAGCTCAATATAAGGCAAGTGGTCATTTTGCATTACAAATGGACGAATCTACAGACATCACAAACAAATCAGTTTTACTGGTTTACGTGAAACATGTGGGACGGGGACTGACAGGAACAAGAGAGCTCCTACTACAGGCATGTCCAAAGTCCGGCCCGCGGTCAGATTTCATACGGCCCGCAGCTTCGGTCTTATAATGTGTTAGTTATGGCTCGCTAGCTCTGTCAGAATAAATAAATCATACAAATGTAAAGATGTAATTCCTCCTTTCACCACACTGTGGCAGCACCGTTCTAATGCTATCTGGCTCTGCATCCGTGCCGCGAACCCTTCTCGAATCATTTCTGCCATGGCGACCGCAAAAAAAAGAGAAAAGTTGACAGTGAGGGCCGCCGCTTTCAGGAGCGGTGGGAATTACAATACTGAAAATCGAGGCAATTGTGTTTGTCTAATTTGTAAAGAGGCGGTTGCCTTGTTTAAGGATTTCAACGTAAAGAGACACTACGAGACCAAACATGCTACAACCTACGACAAGCTAACAGGGAGTGACCGCGCTGAAAAAGTGAAGCAACTCCAAGCTGCTCTGGCATCACAACAGCGCTTCTTCACGCGGGCCTCTGAGTCAAAGGAAAACATAACAAAAGCCAGCTACGAAGTGGCCATGTTAATAGCTAAACATGGCAAACCTTTTACTGAAGGTGCGTTCATCAAAGACTGTGTCATGAAAATGGTGGAGAACATTTGCCCCGAGAAGAAGCAAGAATTTATGAATGTTTGCCTGGCACGCAACACTGTGGCACGGAGAGTTGAGGACATATCGTCAGATATTCAGAGACAACTGGAGGACAGGGGAGGGGCTTTTGATTATTTCTCATTAGCCTGCGATGAAAGCACCGATGCATCTGACACTGCACAACTACTTATTTTTTTAAGAGGAGTTGATGACAACATGAACGTGACAGAGGAGCTGCTTGACCTCAAAAGCCTTAAAGGGCAAACCAGAGGAACAGATTTATTCGTTTCTGTTTGTGAAGCTGTTGATGATATGAAACTACCGTGGAGCAAAGTTTCTGGGATCATTACCGATGGTGCGCCTGCCATGGCTGGTGAGCGAAGTGGATTGTCCACATTGATCTGCAATAAAGTCAGCGAAGAAGCAGGTAACGCTATCAAACTTCACTGTATCATTCACCAGCAGGCTCTCTGCGGCAAACATCTCAAATTTGACGATGTTATGAAACCAGTGGCAAAGGCAATCAATTCTATTCGCTCTAAAGCTCTAACCCACCGACAGTTTCAGCAGTTCTTGCGTGACATCCAGGCTGAATACGGTGACGTAATATATCACAACGATGTGAGGTGGCTAAGTCGGGGGTACGCACTGCAGCGATTTTTCTCTCTCAAAGAGGAAATTGGACATTTTTTGGGTGAGAAGGGACAATCAATGGAAGAACTGTCCGATCCTGTATGGCTGGCAAATCTGGCTTTTTTGGTTGACATAAAGCATCTGAATGCGCTGAATGTTAATCTTCAAGGAAAAGATGCAGTGGTGAGCCAGCTATACGCTCACATCAAGGCCTTTGGAACCAAACTGCAACTTTTCCAAAGACATTTGTCCCAAACAGAGCCCTGCACTTCCCAGCTTTGAAAGAGGTCATTGACAGTTTCCCACAGGACAACATCTGTGCGCAAATGAAGAGTTACGCAACAGCTATCGCATCTCTTTCTGTGGAATTTAACAAACGCTTTCGGGACTTTGCAGTTATTGAAAAGGACATGTTGCTGTTCTCTTCTCCCTTCTCCGTGGACCATAATGATGCTCCTCCACGGCTGCAGCTGGAGCTCATTGAGCTGCAGTGTGACGATGAGTGCCGCGGAAAACACCAGCAGTGTTCTCTTGTTGACTTTTACCGGCAGCTGGACAAAAGCAGGTTTCCAGAAATGCGATCATTCGCTAAGAAAATGCTGAGCTTATTCGGCTCCACATATTTGTGTGAGCAAACATTCTCAGTCATGAACTTTAACAAGAACCGATTGAGGTCAAGGATGAGTGACTCCCGCTTGCGTGACATTTTACGCATCTCAACCACTGCTCTCAAGCCAGACCTGGTCTCTTTACTGAAATCTAGATCTCAGTATCACTCTTCCCATTAGTGTCAGCAAGTTATCTGTTCCTTGATCAATCTGAAATTGAGTGTTTTGAACGGTAACATCTGTCACTATGTCACTAACAGTGAAAAGCCTAAAGCACACTAATGCACTTGGACTTATGGCACTTATGTTATTAAACTCTTGAATAAGCTATGTGTTATAACTGTTGATGTTATGTACCTGTAGATGTGACACAAACTATTGCTTTCTGAAAGATCTTGTAAAAGACAAAGGCAAAATTCACTTGTTTTAAAGTTTAATGATAACAGACCACTTTGCATTACTTATAACTCCTGTTTAAAATGTTCATGAGGCAAAGATATCTAACTCATGGAAATTGAAGGTATTCTATACAGTTTGTTCAATGTTATCTGACTGAATGAAAGGCAGAATTGTGTTTTTAGAGTTGTTCACGTCTGCCTGAGCGGCTTATATTTGGTTACATTGTCATTTGAAAAATAAAGGTAATTGTGACAATGAAAATTGTTTCATAACAGTGTGTATTTTCATGTAACTTTTGTGGTTAAAAAAATGTCAGAAGGAACTATTGGCCCCTGGGCGTCTTCACTTTATCAAATTTGGCCCTCTTTGCAAAAAGTTTGGACACCCCTGTCCTACAACTACGACTGCAGAGGACATGTTCAGCTCAGGTTCAAACTGCACCATCTTTTCATTAAATTAATTTGAGAAGTTGAAAATTTGGATCGCGGCTTGTCATTAAGGGGTGATGGTGGGTCCCGCAGCGAGACCAGTTGAGAACCACTGGTCTACAGACCTGTTGGCTGTGTTGACAAACTGCAGGGGGTCCAGGAGTGGTTCGATGAGGGTTTTGATGTGGGACAATCATGAGATGCGAGCTCTTACAGGTAGCCAGTGTAGAGAACGGAGAAAGGAAGTTGTGTGGGAGAACTTGGTGCGATTGAACACCAGGCGAGCTGCGGCTTTCTGGACAAGCTCCAGAGGTCTGATGGCCGACGCCGGGGCTCCGGCGAGTAGAGAGTTGCAGTAGTCCAGGTGGGAGATTATCTTACCTACATGAGATGTTAATGCTATGGGTCTATCATTTATTGGGTTTGATGAGTCTTTGCCTGGTTTCCTGATTGGGATAATCACAGCTTCTTTCCAAGAACTAGATAGTCTCCCCACTTCCCAAACCTTATTAAAAAAAATTAAAGATTTCTTCATTGCTATACTACCTAAATGCTTAAGCATTATATAACAAATTTCATCCTTTCCTGGCGATGTAAGTCCTCCTCTTTCTATTGCTCTTTTCACCTCTTCTAAAGTAAATGGAGCATCATTTGAACTATTAGTATTGTCTCTTTTTCCAAGGATATCAGGATGAGCTGCTTGCATCCTTTCCCTTCCTCTCTTACCTTCTGCTGTCAGGTTGGCAGAGCTGTGTATTTCTGTTAATGCTTTTGCTATCATGGCAGACTTGGTGCATATAGCGCATTTTATCAAAATAATACTTCACCATTGTCTTCTTAAGTTAGTGGTTCTGAACTTGGAAATTAAAGCTTCAAAACAATGTATCAACACAGGTCCAACCATGGCCATAAACAGGGTTTTTAGACAAATAGAGAGGTCCAAAAATGAAGCTTTCTAGGTCTGTCAGGGGTTTTGTCCCAACCCCTTCAGAACATTTCTGATTTCCTTGATCTAAATATGTGCATTTTAAGATGTTTGGAGAGTAACATTTTTGATGACGATAACTTTAAAACCATGTCAGTGGGCAGTCATATAAATAATCTGTAAAAAAGAAAACGTGAATCAGGTTAAATGTTGCAGTGCATGATCCACACCACAATCTGAAAATACAGAAGAGGCTAAAATGATCACAACACATCTGCAAAATGAATGTTTACAGTGTTTCATTAAAATGTTCAAGTTGAAGCAAAGTCACACACATAATAATGCGGTGACAGAGTCGATTCACGTCGCGAGAGCTAACTCTCTCTCCTCTGTCCTGATTCTCCTGGACTTGTCTGCGGCGTTTGAAACTGTGAACCATCAAATCCTCCTCTCCACCCTCGAGGGGATGGGCGTCTCAGGCTCTGCACTCTCCCTGTTTGCATCCTACCTGACGGGTCGATCCTACCAGGTGACCTGGAGGGGGGCCGTGTCGGAACCACGGATGCTGACTACGGGGGTTCCGCAAGGGTCAGTCCTGGGCCTCCTTCTCTTCTCGCTCTACACAACATCTCTGGGTTCTGTTATTCGCTCGCATGACTTCTCCTACCATTGTTATGCCGATGACACCCAGCTGATGACACCCAGCTGGTCTTGTCATTTCCCCCCGGTGACACCCAAGTGGAGACACGCATCGCTGCGTGTTTGGCTGACATCTCGAAGTGGATGACGACACACCACCTCAAGCTCAACCTAGACAAAACTGAGCTACTGTTCCTCCCGGGGAAGGGTTGCCCGCACCGGGACCTGTCCATCACCATTGATGATACCGTGGTGACGCCAACTCGGACTGCGAGGAACCTGGGTGTGACCCTGGATGACCAACTGTCATTCTCGGCAAACATTTCATCCGTTACACGCTCCTGCAGATTCCTGCTCTACAACATCAGGAGGATTCGTCCCTTCCTGACTGACGAGACGGAGCAGGTTCTCATCCAGGCTCTTGTCATCTCCCGCCTGGACTACTGCAACTCTCTACTCGCCGGAGCCCCGGCGTCGGCCATCAGACCTCTGGAGCTTGTCCAGAAAGCCGCAGCTCGCCTGGTGTTCAATCGCCCCAAGTTCTCCCACACAACTTCCTTCCTCCTTTCTCTACACTGGCTCCCTGTAAGAGCTCATCCAGTCTAAGACTCTGGTGCTAGAATACAGGGCAGTGAAAGGAACAGCTCCTTCCTATCTCCAGACCATGGTCAAGCCCTGCACCCCCGCCCGACCACTTCGCTCTGCTGCCTCGGGGCGATCGGTTGCCTCGTCGCTCAGAGGTCCTGGCGGCCGATCGACCCGGTCACGGCTGTTTTCTGTCCTGGCCCCACAGTGGTGGAATGAACTCCCCACTGATGTCAGGACAGCGGAGTCGCTGCCCATCTTTCATCAGGATGAAGACTCACCTCTTCAGGAAGTGCTACCCTGAGCCTTCCACTCACCACTTATTGTATTCATACAAGCTTGTTGCACTTATTGTATTCGTATTACTTATAGCACTAACTGTTTCTCTTGTTTCTGTACTTTGGCTCTGAGTTATGCTCTGCTTCAGGCTCTTAGATGCTTGTTTGGAAAAGGAAATGTACTTATGACTTCTGGTGACTAGTAGTTCTTTTGATTATCAATGTTGATGCACTTATTGTAAGTAATACAATCCACGCTTTGGATAAAAGCGTCTGCTAAATGACTGTAATGTAATGTAATGTAATAATGGAAAGAATGATTACAGATAGATTAACATTTTATATGGAGTCCAGGGGAATGATAACACCTCATCAAAGTGGTTTTCGGAAAGGTAGAGGAGCTATGGACCCAATTATGTGTTTAGGAACAGAAATCAAGAAGGCCCAGGAGGATAAGGAGTCAGTGATGGCTGTGTTTTTTGATGTAGAAAAAGCATATGATATGGTTTGGAGGGAGGGGTTATTGATTAAATTAAATATGATAGGAATAGGTGGCAGAACATATAATTGCATTTAAGATTTTTTGAGTAACAGAATTGGGACAGCACTATCTAGAAGATACCTGGTAGAGAATGGTACACCACAGGGTGTCATCAGTCCGATTCTGTTCTCCATCATGATAAATTATGTTTTCCTTCAAGTTCAAGGTGATATTGGGAGATCCCTATTTGCTGATGATGGAGCACTGTGGAAGAGGGGGAAGAACATAAACCATATTAAAGGGAAAGTATAAGAGGCTGTGAATGTGGTAGAAAGATGGTCTTTTTCATGGGGATTCAAATTTTCTGTGGGAAAAACTAAAACAATCATGTTTACCAGAAAGAGAGGAGTGGATGTTCAGATAAAGATGTACGGACAAAAGATTGAACAAGTGAACATTTTTAGGTTTCTTGGGGTGTGGTTTGACAATAAATTAACATGGAATGAGCATATTCAGAGGATAGTTATGAAATGTAAAAAGATTTTAAATGTAATGAGGTGTCTAACAGGGTCAGAGTGGGGAGCCAGCAGATCTGCAATCAAAAATATTTAACTTATATTTAACTTCACTAAAGAAGCTGGAAGTGTTGCAATCCCAAGCTCTGAGACTGTGTTGTGGTGCTTCTAAGACGAGTCCTGTGGCTGCTCTGCAGGTGGAGGTGAACGCCGCTGCATTTGAGACGCAAGCTCTTAACTATGAACTACTGGGCCAATCTTCAAGGACATTCTGGAGATATACATCATCCGACCACAAAGGCATTTTGGGAAGAGAACGGGCCAAACAGGGATGTTTTGCATGGAGCAGTGGAAAATTAGCAAGAGAGATGTCATTGGATCAGGTAACATTCACTCCTACAGTACCGTTACCAACTACACCACGGTGGCTATTTCCATCAGTGTCAGTTGATAATTATTTTTTGAGCAAAACCCAAGCGTTTAAAAACATTGGTATCATGGCAGGAGTGGTGGAGGACAGACTACAGACAACATATCAAGCATTTACTCCAGCATACACAGATGGATCTAAAGATCCTAATACAAGGAGAACTGGTTTTGCAGTCACCATACCAACCTTGTAATATGAAGTCAAAAAGAGAACATCAGACCATCTGTCTGTTTATACAGTTGAGGCGTTGGCTGTTTTAACAGCAGTGTGTAGAGGAGGTTCGGATAAAAAAGGTAATTGTCTGTTCAGATTCCAGTTCAGCATTATCCTCATTACAATCATTCACATCCCACAGCAGGCAGGATTTAATTAATGAAATATACGAAACACTGTTCCGACTTAAGAACATGGGTTTGTTTGTATCATGTATGTGGGTACCATGCTGTTCAGAAAGAAGTTGACAAAGGGAGGACATCCAGAAGAAGCACCACAGAAGAAAACATGCTAACCAGACTGAGGACTGGACACACAAGGCTGAACAAAACAAATAATAAATCAACACCCAACAGGACTATGTGAGCACCGCCAAATACCAGAATCTGTAGACCATGTGATTTGTCATTGCCAGAAATTCATACTCAAGCGAGACAGGTTGAAGAGGAAGCTGGGAGTTGAGCAACTAAACCTAGAAGATGCATTAACCTTGGGGGCAGGAAAGGTACTACAATACATAAAAGAAACTGGATTGAGTAAAATAATTTAAGTGACCGAAATGATAGAACTTTTTTTCATTTTTATTTTATTTCATAGTTTTGTTTTGTTTGTTTATTTTTTTTGTTTTTTTGTAAGGGGACAGATACTCTGGTCCACACTCCAATACAGTAGGTGGCGGAAATGCACCTTTCACTGGATGCCATCCGCCAAAAAAGTCTGCCATGAAATCCACATAGAAGCTACTAAAGGCTTTTATTTTGAAGGTTACCCACTAAGTTGCAGCGGACCCAGAAGTTCATTAGAGAGCAATATGGCGCCGACCGTTATGGTCGGAACACGATAATCTCTTTGTTGCGTTGATAAAGTATCAGTTAGCTCCATCAGTACTGATCCATCAGAGTCTCTGTATGTCTGGATCAACATGTCTGAATGGACTTTTAGCTGTTCACCTTTTTTTCTGGATGTTTTTCCTCTGACTCATCTCCCGGTAGCCTACAAAGCTATTGAAGTTAGCTTAGCATGCTAGCTGGAAACGGACCAGTGTCACATGTGAAAATGTCTAAAGTCCAAATGCTGAGATGTTTAGTCAACCAGCGACTAACTGCGGCTGCTGAAGAGATATTTGGTGTGTTTGAAAGAACGATAGCAGAGTACGAGGAGGAACTTTGTCGTTCAAAAGAGGAGAACGAGCGACAACGGAAACTACTGGACGCTGTTTTCAACCCTCAGCTTCGGTTACACAGAGCAGGTTGGTTCTCTTCACTCTTCCATCACTGTTCACACTGACATCAGTCCAATGTGGGTCAACTTTGAGGACCCTTGTCTCCTCCTGCGGTCAACGCAGCAGACACTTAAACGTTAGTGCACCTACAGTATATACTGAAATTCACAGTAAACTCATTCAAACGGCACAGGTCGGGAGCGGAGAAAGGGCAAGCTCAAATCGTGGCAGCGGCAGCTAGTAGAGGCACTTCCCGTGGCAAGCTCAGCTGCCGCAGCAAGTTGCGGCAGCTGCCACGACTTTGTGTCAGCTGCCACTGTTTGCCACTGGTCGTGGCAGCTGACAACTTGTTGCGACAGTTTCCACTGTTTGTGGCAGCTGCCGCAGCTTGTTGTTGCGACAGTTTTCACAGTTTGTTGGAGCTGCCACTACTTGCTGTGGCAGCTGCCACAGTTTGGGAGAGGTGCCGCGGCAGTTTAGCCTTTATTTTTCGTTATTTGACAATATGTGACAATACATTAAGGTCCTTAAAGGTATGACTGTTGGTCGTTGTAATTGGTTTAATAAAAAAAATGACGATTTGTAATAGTATCGCTACTCGTTTCTATTAAGTTAATATAGGCTAACGTCAGTTGGTACTTGTTGCCCATGGCAACGATAAACACTGTCAGTCAGCGGACTGAAGAAATGCAAATTGCAAATATGGAAAAGATGTATTGTTTACAATAATGACAACCCATATCACCTATTGACTTGGATATATATATATATATATATATATATATATATATATATATATATATATATATATATATATATATAAACTGCAGGTAGTGTCAGTTTTTAAATATTTAGGAATTTCTGCTCTGCTCTGCTCTAGTGTCATACACTTTTTGTTTATATGTGTATTGGTTTTGTCTATATGTTACTGTCTATGAATTTTAATTCCATTTTAATTTGAAATTTTGTAATTTTTAGGCAGCCTTCAAATATCTGGCCAGGGACAGCAGATGAAAACTAGCCTCTCTGGCTAACTCTGGCTCACTTACAGTTTTACTGTTGATTGGTGTGCATTGTCCCTGCAAAATAAATAAACAAATAAAACAAATAAATGTATGTTAGGACAAGGACTTCAAAGTTAATGGCAAGAAGCCACCCCAACATATGTTTTTTGATTTCATTTTATTTCATCTCATTAAAGCTCCATAGCATGACCTAAACTGTATACTGTTTTCCAAAATATGTATTCTTCATGTGGTGTTGTAGTTTACAAAATAGTGACTGCTCCAGTTTTCTGCACCCAGGAATAGTACATATTGAAGACAAGCGTTATTGACCCATTTGGCCACAAGAGGGAGTACACCTTTAAGTGAGCACTTCTGTCAGGCGTGAACAAGTGCAGGGCACATACATATTTTTTTAATTATCACCACAGGTATAGAGATGTTTTCCTCTGTTTGTTTTTCGAAATTATATTTTTCTGAATTGATAAATCCATTGTGCAATGAAATTCGTTAGCATAGACAGGACAAACAGAGTATCAACAAGTATCAACTGACGTTAGCCTATATTAGCTTAATAAAAACGAGTAGCGATACTATTACAAATCGTCATTTTTTTTATTAAACCAATTACAACGACCAACAGTCATACCTTTAAGGACCTTAATGTATTGTCACATATTGTCAAATAACGAAAAATAAAGGCTAAACTGCCGCGGCACCTCTCCCAAACTGTGGCAGCTGCCACAGCAAGTAGTGGCAGCTCCAACAAACAGTGGAAACGGTCGCAACAAATTGTGGCACATATGCTGTCTATATTATTATTATTATTATTATTATTATATATCCAAGTCAATAGGTGATATGGGTTGTCATTATTGTAAACACAATGCATCTTATCCATATTTACAATTTGCATTTCTTCAGTCCGCTGACTGAAAGTGTTTATCGTTGCCATGGGCAACAAGTACCAACTGACGTTAGCCTATATTAGCTTAGTTTAATGAAAACGAGTCGCCATACTATTACAAATCGGCATTTTTGTACTAAACCAATTACAACTACCAACAGTCATACCTTCAAGGACCTTAATGTATTGTCACATATTGTCAAATAACGACAAATAAAGGCTAAACTGCCGCGGCACCTCTCCCAAACTGTGGCAGCTTCCGCCGCAAGTCGTGGCAGCTGCCACAACTTGCCGTGGCAGCTGAGCTTGCCACAGGAAGTGCCTCTACTAGCTGCCGCTGCCACGATTTGAGCCAGCTCCTACTGCGGGAGCGAGCGAAGGACTTTGCAAAGTTAGCGGAAAGATTAACGTGATACATTATCCGGTTTTCAAAATAAGACATCAACTAAGCGTATATACAAAAAATTGCATATGTGGAAATAAGATTGAATGAATTATATTCACATTAAGTATAAAACATGTTACCTATGTCTCGTGAGCTAAAGGGAAAATACAACTAAATTGTGTGTTAAGTGTTTTTATTCTTTGATTTGAGGGTTGCTGGAAAGATAATTAAATGAATAATATCTGACTGACTGTTAAGAACATTTCTGACCACATCCAAACAAAAATCAAACATCTTAACTTTACCAATTAAGATAATTGCCATACAGGTCTTACAGCCGGGAGAGTCAAAAACGTTCAAAATAATTTCTCATTGGTGTACAAAGGTAATCAACAGCGTCAAACAATGATAATAGTGATACTAGCGGTCAGCAAAAAAGAAGACTCCCTCTCTCACCCCCTCTCCTTCCATTCATTCAGTTTTTAGTTTGAATGAGGTCTGAATATGTTCTACAAAATGTGCAACATGTCTCCTCACATTATAGGAAAGGAGTGATATCAGTGGATTAGTTGTTGACATGAAATTACAGTTTTCTAAGGTGTGTATGTATTTCATTATTTTCCACAGACGTCCAGCAGCTGTTGGTGGTTAAAGAAGAGCAGCAGGAGTGGAGCTCCAGTCTGAACCAGGAGGACCCAGAGCCCACACATATTAAAGAGGAACAGGAGGAACTCTTGACCAGTCAGGAGGGAGATCAGCTTCACGGTCTGGAGGAGGTTGATATCAAGTTCTCATTCACTCCTGTGAAGAGTGAAGATGATGAAGAGGAAGCCCAGTCCTCACAGCTTCATCAAAGACTAACTGAACAGATGGAAACAGAAGCTGGTGGAGAGGACTGTGGAGGACCAGAACCAGACAAGAACTATGATCCAGATAGACATGCAGAACCAGATACTGATGAGAAGACTGGAGACTGTTCTGAACCTGAGACTGAACACAGTGATGATTGGAAGGAGACCAGAGAACCTCAGTCAGGTTTAAACTCTGCGAATAATGATAAAGTTCCTGTCAGTGATTCAAGATGTAGTGCTGGTGAGAAACAATTTAGATACTCTGAGTGTGAGAAAACATTTGGCAAGAGTGGAAATCTGAAGAAACACATGAAAATCCACACAGGAGAGAAACCTTTCAGCTGCTCAGTCTGTAAGAAATGTTTTACACAGAGTGGACATTTACAGAGTCACATGAGAATCCACACAGGAGAGAAACCTTTCAGCTGCTCATTTTGCAAAAAGTCTTTTGCATGTAAACACAATTTACAGAGACACATGAGATTCCACACTGGAGAAAAACCTTACAGCTGCTCAGTTTGCAAGAAATCTTTTGCACTTAAACAAACTTTACAGGAACACATGAGAGTCCACACAGGAGAGAAACCTCACAGCTGCTCAGTTTGCAAGAAATCTTTTTCACGTAAACGTGTTTTTCAGGAACACATGAGAGTCCACACAGGAGAAAAACTTTACAGCTGCTCAGTTTGCAAAAAGTCTTTTGCATGTAAACAAAATGTACAGAGACACATGAGACTCCACACAGGAGATGTGACAATACATTTTGGCACAAGTCAGCTCTGAAGTTACACATGAAAGCTCATACAAGAGACAACCTGCTGTAGTGGTTCTGTTTGTAAACAAAAGGTAAATCTGACACACCTCATGACACATAACGCAGGGGAAGAACTATGGTGCTTTTTTTCCTATCTGTATTCAAAAGCATGTTTTAATTTGAGAGTGTTGCATATTGGTTCCACGTTCAGATTTTGAATTGTTTCCTTCAAAACCCTGTCCTCACACACAATCAGCCCCCGCTTACAATTAGTGACACAATAAACCTTGATCTTTCTGAGAGATCCATGCTTTGTTTAAGGCGACGCCTCCTCTACGCAGGGAGCTTGGTACTGTCTTTAGTTTGATTTGTAAAAAACAATCAAGAAATATCTGGACTGGTTTTTCACTCAGGTGTGCTGGACAGGAAGAACAAGAAACAAGTGTTAACTGAAAGAAACATTTAAATATTGTAAGACTGTGTTGATCTGGAGGTAGAATTAGCCTTTGACATTTTTGTCTTTTCTTTTGACTTTTTGAGTAATCCATTTTTGTAACCTTTAATCTACTTTTCATTGTAAGAAACAAATTAAACTGGTTTATATTTTGTACACTCCAACCAAAGTCCAGTCTCGCTTATCTCTGAAGCTGCCCTCGTAGTCTCCTAAAGGTAAGAGAGCTCTCCCCCTGGAATATGCTGACAGTAGCTAATGATAAGCTACACATTTGAATAACACACCTGCTACAAGTTAAGGTTAAAATGGTGTTCAATCTTATGTGATTTACTAACTTGGTTGGCTCAGATTGTTGATGATGATCTGCTGGTTTAACACACCTGTTGTATGTAATTACAGGACTTAGACTTCAGCTGTTGTGTTTATAGTGAAGCAATAGGGGTCAGATTGCCATCTAAATTCAGGGTGATAGGGTCAGAGTCCTGAAGCTGTCCTTCATAACCGATCGAGGTTCCCGACACGTGGGGTTCCTCCTCCAGTGGCTGCCCTTTAAATAGTCCATCCTGGAGTACCTCCAGTTCTCCTCCACCTAATGCGCACACACACAAATCTGTTGATATCCGGCTGTCGAGGAGGTCGACTTCTTGGCCTTAAATAAGAACTACGACGGTGGCTAGTGTTTTAAGTTATCCTGGCTTCGCCCCCCTAAGCAGGCTAACACGGTTCTGCTTGTAGATTTTGGGGGGTACATTCGTAGGCCAGAGGTTACAGAACAAGCCGTCTTCCAGTAACTTACCCACACTGGGAGGGGGTATAGGTTACGCTATGAGTTCAGGAGGTCAGTGAAGGTTTCATGACCTATGAAGCTGTAGAATGTCAATCATTCTAGCTACCTATGGGGGTGGGTGACACAAGTGATGTATTCATTTTAGTCAGTGGGGGTCCTGGGCTTTGTTAATGAGCAAAACTACAGATGGAAAGAAGTGTAGAAGTGCACCATCATTGTCTTTGGCAGGGTGACCTTCTTCAGCTGCCTCAGGAAGTGCATCCTCTGCTCAGCCTTCTTTGTGATATAGCTGGTGTATAGCTCTCACTTGAGGTCCTGGGCCATAATGGAGCCCAAGAAGCTGAAGGACTCCACAGCGGCGACCAGGGAGTCACACAGGGTGATAGGGGCATTGATGCATTCTTCCAGAAATCCAAATTCATCTCCACTGTCTTTAGAGCGTTGAGCTCAAAGTAGTTTAGTCTGCACCAGGTCACCAGATGGTTGATCTCCCACCTGTAGGCGGCCTGACAATTTTTTATTTTTTTATTTTATGCAGCAGAGTTATTCACACTCCTTAACAGTATTTTGACGTTAATGCCTTGTAAGGCTAATAGACACCTGCCATTTCACAGTATAGAAGAACACCCACAAAGTTTGTTTTCATGCTAATTGAGCATGGTGAAATGCAAGTATGACACCGACTACATGATATATGGATTTTCTTACATTGAGGACAAAAGAGGACAAAAACCTCAGTGTATTTTGTGCAGTGAGGTTCTGGCACAAGATAGCATGAAGCCGTCAAAACTGAAGCGGCATTTGTTGATCAATCCACAGCGGATGAACTGAAACCTTTACCTCTGTCAAATGACACTATGAGGTGAATGAAGACATGTCGGATGACATCAAACAACCTACTACAGCTCAATATAAGGCAAGTGGTCATTTTGCATTACAAATGGAGGAATCTACAGACATCACAAACAAATCAGTTTTACTGGTTTACGTGAAACATGACCGTATGGGGGAGTAGCGATGGAGCTTTCGTCCTGTCTTTAGCGTGTTCTTTCAATCTGAGAGCATCGCTTATTGAGTCCTTGTTCAGATTTGGTACTGTCTTTAGTTTCGTCCAGTAGACTAATTGAGTTTTTATTTTCTAGTTAGTGTTGGTTTTCTAGAGGGGTCCGGGGAACGCTCACCTGGAAGAAAATGTTGTACATTTAAATGCATCAGTCTGGTGCGTTTTGAGACCAAAATCAAGAGGCTTTTTCAATGAAGAACTTTGTGGCGACGTCTCTTCTTTTAGCGTGGTGGAATGTAAGTGCATGAACTCAATTATTGTACTTGAGTACAATTTTGAGGTACTTGTACTTTCCCTGAGTACCTGCAGCATTCAAGTGACGAACACATCAATGCATTGTTGAGGTAGCTACAGTACCTAAAGTTTCCGAGACACACCTCAACCATAACCTGTCTCTCTAATTTTGATCAATCGATCCATCAAATTGAAGAAGAGACAAAAGCCTTGAAAAACTCTGCATCATTATGAAATGGCAGCACGCGGTATACTGCTGATGAACTTCTGCTCTCTGGGGAGCGAAAGGAGGAAGATGGATCCTGTAAGCGCAGCCTAAAGCAATCTTTGGTCTGGGCAACTGACTGACACGTTCGGCCCGGTTGACCTTTATACAGGTCGGCTCTTATAACCGTTAGCTACAGAGCATAGGAAGTGATATTTCAAAGTATTGATTTCTTTTATTTGATTCATTCAGTTTTGACGCATTTAACTTTTATTCTACTCAATAAGTTACTATTGATCTGACCTGTTACTGGCTGTTATTCCTGTAGCTGTCCAATCCCTAAATCTAGCATCCAATTTATTTGGTGTGAAGTCAGAATCATATGCACACCATTTAAGTCTTACCATGTCTCCCTCTAGTTTGTGTTCTCTTATAATGGATTTCCTTACTTCAAGAGTCCACTTCACCCATGAGGTTATCAGTCGTGTTTAAGTGACTTTGTAGGTTGTCAGCTAGGATTGCCTGTATGGGGGTGGAAGTTATTTTCTCTTCAGTGTTTTTCCATTGAGCCTTATATGATGGGTTGCACCAGCATATTACTGCTCTCATCTGCTGCTAAATAATACTCTCTAAGAGAAGGTAGGCCCCATCCTCCCTTTTCTTTAGGTAGTTGTACAGTTTTGAGATGGACTCTGGGTCTTTTACCTGTCCAAATATACCTAGATAGCATCTTGTCCCATTCATTAAATTGGTTTTGGTTAATCTCTATTGGTAGAGTTTGAAATAGATAAAGTAGTCTGGGCAGTATATTCATTTTAACGGATTCAATCCTCGCAGTGAAATTTAGGAAAGGAAATTAAGTTCAATTTTGCTATGTCTTCCTTCATTTTTCTTATTAGTGGATCGTAGTAATATTCTGCAAGCTTTGTAAGATCTTTTGGAATATTGATGCCCAGATATTTGAAGGATGTTGTTTGCCATGTAAAGGGGTATTTATTTTCAATTTCTCCTGGCGGGCTATATGAGAGTAACTGGGTTTTACCCACGTTAATCTTGTAACCTGATAGTTTACCATGCTGTTTAAATGACTGCATCAGTTTAGGTAAAGAGTACGTTGGTTGCCCAGGTAGATCAAAATGTCATCTGCGTAGCAGACCATCCCTTTAATAATGTTCTGTCCCTTTTAATAGTAATTCCTCTCATATTTTAATTTTGTCTGATGTATTGAGCTAGTGGCTCCAAATATAATGCGAAGAATTGTGGTGACCACGCACAACCCTGTCTTGTACCTCTTTCTAAATTGAAATTGTCATTCTATATATTATCCTTGCCTTCTTTCAGAATAGCTGAGATTATTGCTTCTTTCCAGCTGGGTGGTGTTTGCGCCTGTTTTAAAGCCCAGTTCAGTGTGGGAAGTATCACAGGGATCAGCTCATTATAGTATAACCAGTACAACCATCTGATCCCGGAGACTTGCTTAATTTTAACCTACTAATTGCAGATCTTAGTTCCTCTTCCGTTATATCTGCCGTCATCCTTCTATTTTGGTCTTCATTTAAAATGGGCAACTTTCGAGAATTTAGATAGCTAGCACTTTACATCTCCCCCTGGAACTTTAGAGAATTTAGATTTTTGTAAAACACTAATTTCCCCAAATGTATCTTGCGCTAAACTCAATTTGTGTTTTTTTTCTAATTCCTTCAGTTTGTTGTACAACTCATCAAGCATTTTATTTTAATAAGTGTAATCCCGTCTGTTAGGGAAAAGGTCTCTCTATGTGTCAATTAAACCAACTTCCTCAAAAAGTGTGTTGACTTTCTTATAGGCAAGGAAAGGCAAGTTTATTTGTACAGCACATTTCAACAAGGTCATTCAAAGTGCTTAACATAAAACCATTAAACGCATCAAAACATAATGTAAAAGAAAAGGAGATTTAAAAACAATTAAGAACATATATTATATATGGACTTCCTTTCATGGGTCTTCCTACTGGAGTAGTCTAACTTTGGCTGTAGGTGTGTTTAAGTCCCCCCCACATATCAAGAGGCCTTCTGTTTCTGTCATGATATTGGTGATTTTCTGGAGAGAAAAAAAACCCTACTAAAACACCAGCTAAAGAAAGAGGAATCAACAGAAGAACATCCAATAATTTCAGGGTTTACACAGTGGAGATAATGGCAGTGCTGGTTTTACTATGATGGGTGGAAATAACTCGACAGGAAAAGGTGTCAATTTGCTCCGACTCATCTTCAGCTCTGTAGCAAGTTTAAGGTCTTTTCATTCACACAGCCATCAAGATATATGGTAAATGGACTGGATTTGTGTCGAGCTGAATGACACTACATGTCATTCATTCACCCATTCATACACTGATGGCAAGGGCTACCATGCAAGGTGCCACCTTCCCATCAGGACTAACTAACATTCATACACTGTAGGCATCAAGGACACATAGACGTGGAGTGGGATCGAACCGCCGATCCTCTGATTCGACCGTGCTCTACCACAGTCGCCCCATATACTGCATGAAGTTCTCCAGTCAACCAGAAGAATAACTAATCAGGGAGGAATTCCTGCGGGTTCCAGCGCATGTAGGGGTGAGTGGGAATGATTTGGCAAAAAGGGCTTTAAAGAAAGGAAACACAGATATGCACATTAAAAGGAGTACTGAGCATGGGTGAGGGTACTGTTAGCTTTCTGATGGAACACAGGGATTTTATTTCATAGGATATGATGGAAATGGTAAACGGGTGATTGCCAGAGACTTGTAATGTGTAGGTCTAGAGCAGGGGTCGGCAACCTTTGGCACGCGTGCCACGGGTGGCACGCATAAACACTGGCACGCTGGCACCTCAGCGTTAATACGATCCTCACTTTATCTGTCCCGTTTTCAAAATAAAAGTATCTGCCTCTGTGTCTGTGAGCGTTTGACTGCCTGTATGTGTGACTGTGTCCTGCTTCTTTACGAGTCGGCACTAGGACCCGGAGGACACCACTGCGTGCATTTGATGTTGGAGTGTGGCCATTGGTCAGTTAGGTTGCAGGCGCGCGAATTTCAAATCAAAGTGAGTGACCAAGCGCGCAGTCCGCTGTCTTAGTACAGCGCTGCGGGTCTCTCTCTCTCTCTCTCTCTCTCTCTCTCTCTCTCTCTCTCTCTCTCTCTCTCTCTCTCTCTCTCTCCGCTCACTGATCGCTACAATAACAGCTGTTTCCTCCGCAGACATGCAGACTTTAACTGGACAACAGCTGCTAGTAAAGACAACAAGGTCAGCAACGCCTGTAATCAGTTGTCCGTGTTAAATTAACCTGGTAGTCGATTGTGGGTGTCTACGTCATCGTTTCCAAACGTATGCGTTTCCGTCCGTCCACACGAATACGCTACCCGGAGTTTCCAAAGTTATCCGGCTTCGGGATCGTTTCTAAACTCCTCCGTTTATGGTGCTCCAAAACGCCGGCGTAGTGTGGACGCTCAGTGTAACCGTAGCAAAACATATGCGTTTCCAAACGAAAACGGAGTAATGTGGACGTACTCTGAGTTAGTCAGATGCTCTTTTTGAAAGCTTGCCAAATAAAGAAACGATCAAGTCACGAATAAAGGACATTCCCATGTCAGCTAGAAGTCAGCAGGTGTTCTCACACATGAAACATGTGCTCAGCCCCACCCGCAGTCGGTTAACAACGGAGCACTCTGAGGCATGTTTGCATCTCAAAGTAACTAACTACAAGCCCCAGATCACAGAGCTCAGGGTCAAAGCAGGGCCAGGGATCACACTGACTGTCTGCTAGACATCTGATCATTTGATGTTGCCTCAGCAGACACTTAGTTTTAGTTTAAATGTGTAGCTGTTTGTTCATGTCTTTGAAATGTTGATGTGGCTATTTTGTTAAGAATACAGATATACTGTTATTGTTTTGAGATGTTCTTTATGGATAGAATAAAATTCCAGGTATATTGGAAATGTTTTTGTATTTTGTGTCATAATTTAACCTTGCGTTATTGTTGATAATGGCACACTAGATGAGAAGAAAATTTCAAACTGGCACTCCATGTCACAAAGGTTGCCGACCCCTGGTCTAGAGTGTAAAACATGGAGGATTAAATATTGTCTGATCTACTCTCCGGAGCAGGAGGTAGCGGTAATGCACCAATGAGCTGGATGACAACCGGCCGTAAAACCAGAAGAAGAAGAAGAAGAAGAAGAAGAAGAAGAAGAAGAAGTTGCACCGGAACCGGATGTTCCTCCATTAGCAACATGACGCCTAATGTTAGCAACAGCAGCGTCTCTTTGTTGCGTTGATAAAGTATCAGTTATCTCCATCAGTACTGATCCATCAGAGTCTCTGTATGTCTGGATCAACATGTCTGAATGGACTTTTAGCTGTTCACCTTTTTTTCTGGATGTTTTTCCTCTGACTCATCTCCCGGTAGCCTACAAAGCTATTGAAGTTAGCTTAGCATGCTAGCTGGAAACGGACCAGTGTCACATGTGAAAATGTCTAAAGTCCAAATGCTGAGATGTTTAGTCAACCAGCGACTAACTGCGGCTGCTGAAGAGATATTTGGTGTGTTTGAAAGAACGATAGCAGAGTACGAGGAGGAACTTTGTCGTTCAAAAGAGGAGAACGAGCGACAACGGAAACTACTGGACGCTGTTTTCAACCCTCAGCTTCGGTTACACAGAGCAGGTTGGTTCTCTTCACTCTTCCATCACTGTTCACACTGACATCAGTCCAATGTGGGTCAACTTTGAGGACCCCTGTCTCCTCCTGCGGTCAACGCAGCAGACACTTAAACGTTAGTGCACCTACAGTATATACTGAAATTCACAGTAAACTCATTCAAACGGCACAGGTCGGGAGCGAGCGAAGGACTTTGCAAAGTTAGCGGAAAGATTAACGTGATACATTATCCGGTTTTCAAAATAAGATGTCAATTAAGCGGGAAAGATTAATGTGAGACAACATCTGGTTTTGAAAATAAGACGTCAACTAAGCGTATATACAAAAAAGTGCATATGTGGAAATAAGATTGAATGAATTATATTCACATTCAGTATAAAACATGTTACCTATGTCTCGTGAGTTAAAGGGAAAATACAACTAAATTGTGTGTTAAGTGTTTTTATTCTTTGATTTGAGGGTTGCTGGAAAGATAATTAAATGAATAATATCTGACTGACTGTTAAAACATTTCTGACCACATCCAAGCAAAAATCAAACATCTTAACTTTACCAATTAAGATAATTGCCATACAGGTCTTACAGCCGGGAGAGTAAAAAACGTTCAAAATAATTTCTCATTGGTGTACAAAGGTAATCAACAGCGTCAAACAATGATAATAGTGATACTAGCGGTCAGAAAAAAAGAAGACTCCCTCTCTCACCCCCTCTCCTTCCATTCATTCAGTTTTTAGTTTGAATGAGGTCTGAATATGTTCTACAAAATGTGCAACATGTCTCCTCACATTATAGGAAAGTAGTGATATCAGTGGATTAGTTGTTAACATGAAATTACAGTTTTCTAAGGTGTGTATGTATTTAATTATTTTCCACAGACGTCCAGCAGCTGTTGGTGGTTAAAGAAGAGCAGCAGGAGTGGAGCTCCAGTTTGGACCAGGAGGACCCAGAGCCTCCACACATTAAAGAGGAACAGGAGGACCCAGAGCCTCCACACATTAAAGATGAACAGGAGGAACTCTGCACCAGTCAGGAGGGAGAGCAGCTTCAAGGTCTGGAGGAGGCTGATATCAAGTTCTCATTCACTCCTTTCACTGTGAAGAGTGAAGAAGATGATGAAGAGGAGGCTCAGCTTCATCAAAGACAAACTGAACAGATGGAAACAGAAGCTGGTGGAGAGGACTATGGAGGACCAGAACCAGACAAGAACTATGATCCAGATAGACATGCAGAACCAGATACTGATGAGAAGACTGGAGACTGTTCTGAACCTGAGACTGAACACAGTGATGATTGGAAGGAGACCAGAGAACCTCAGTCAGGTTTAAACTCTGCGAATAATGATGAAGTTCCTGTCAGTGATTCAAGATGTAGTGCTGGTGAGAAACTATTTAGATGCTCTGAGTGTGAGAAAACATTTGGCAAGAGTGGATATCTGAAGAAACACATGAAAATCCACACAGGAGAGAAACTTTTCAGCTGCTCAGTCTGTAAGAAATTTTTTACACAGAGTGGACATTTACAGAGGCACATTAGAATCCACACAGGAGAGAAACCTTTCAGCTGCTCAGTTTGCAAGAAATCTTTTGCACATAATCAAACTTTACAGGAACACATGAGAATCCACACAGGAGAGAAACCTTACAGCTGCTCAGTTTGCAAGAAATGTTTTTCACGTAAAAATGTTTTTCAGGAACACATGAGAATCCACACAGGAGAAAAACCTTACAGCTGCTCAGTTTGCAAAAAGTATTTTGCATGTAAACAAAATTTACGGAGACACATGAGAATCCACACAGGTGTGTTAGATTTACCTTTTGTTTACAAAAGGTAAATTTAACACACCTCATGACACATAACGCAGGGGAAGAACTATGGTGCTTTTTCCTATCTTTATTCATAAGCATGTTTTAATTTGAGAGATTTGCTTATTGGTTCCACGTTCAGATTTTGAATTGTTTCCCTCAAAACCCTGTCCTCACACACAATCAGCCCCCGCTTACAATTAGTGACACAATAAACCTTGATCGCTCTGAGAGATCCATGCTTTGTTTAAGGCGACGCCTCCTCTACGCAGGGAGCTTGGTACTGTCTTTAGTTTGATTTGTAAAAAACAATCAAGAAATATCTGGACTGGTTTTTCACTCAGGCGTGCTGGACAGGAAGAACAAGAAACAAGTGTTAACTGAAAGAAACATTTAAATATTGTAAGACTGTGTTGATCTGGAGGTAGAATTAGCCTTTGACATTTTTGTCTTTTCTTTTGACTTTTTGAGTAATCCATTTTTGTAACCTTTAATCTACTTTTCATTGTAAGAAACCAATTAAACTGGTTTATATTTTGTACACTCCAACCAAAGTCCAGTCTCGCTTATCTCTGAAGCTGCCCTCGTAGTCTCCTAAAGGTAAGAGAGCTCTCCCCCTGGAATATGCTGACAGTAGCTAATGATAAGCTACACATTTGAATAACACACCTGCTACAAGTTAAGGTTAAAATGGTGTTCAATCTTATGTGATTTACTAACTTGGTTGGCTCAGATTGTTGATGATGATCTGCTGGTTTAACACACCTGTTGTATGTAATTACAGGACTTAGACTTCAGCTGTTGTGTTTATAGTGAAGCAATAGGGGTCAGATTGCCATCTAAATTCAGGGTGATAGGGTCAGAGTCCTGAAGCTGTCCTTCACAACCGATCGAGGTTCCCGACACGTGGGGTTCCTCCTCCAGTGGCTGCCCTTTAAATAGTCCATCCTGGAGTACCTCCAGTTCTCCTCCACCTAATGCGCACACACACAAATCTGTTGATATCCGGCTGTCGAGGAGGTCGACTTCTTGGCCTTAAATAAGAACTACGACGGTGGCTAGTGTTTTAAGTTATCCTGGCTTCGCCCCCCTAAGCAGGCTAACACGGTTCTGCTTGTAGATTTTGGGGGGTACATTCGTAGGCCAGAGGTTACAGAACAAGCCGTCTTCCAGTAACTTACCCACACTGGGAGGGGGTATAGGTTACGCTATGAGTTCAGGAGGTCAGTGAAGGTTTCATGACCTATGAAGCTGTAGAATGTCAATCATTCTAGCTACCTATGGGGGTGGGTGACACAAGTGATGTATTCATTTTAGTCAGTGGGGGTCCTGGGCTTTGTTAATGAGCAAAACTGCAGATGGAAAGAAACGTTTTTTGTGGTGTTTTTTCCTTACAGAGAGAAGGGACTCAAAGAGTTTGTGTCCAGGGTGAGAGGTGTTGGCTACAATCTTTCTGGCTCGCCTCAGGGTCCTGGAGGCAAACAAGTCATGGAGGAACGGCAGATTGCAGCCAATCACTCTCTCGGCAGAGCAAATGATACGCTTCAGTCTGAACTTGTCCTTGGCAGTGGCTGCAGTGTAGCAGAAGGTGATGGAGGAAGTGAGGATGCACTCAATGATGGCCGTGTAGAAGTGCACCGTCATTGTCTTTGGCAGGGTGACCTTCTTCAGCTGCCTCAGGAAGTGCATCCTCTGCTCAGCCTTCTTTGTGATATAGCTGGTGTATAGCTCTCACTTGAGGTCCTGGGTCATAATGGAGTCCAAGAAGCTGAAGGACTCCACAGCGGCGACCAGGGAGTCACACAGGGTGATAGGGGCATTGCTGCATTCCTCCGGAAATCCAAATTCATCTCCACTGTCTTTAGAGCGTTGAGCTCAAAATAGTTTAGTCTGCACCAGGTCACCAGATGGTTGATCTCCCACCTGTAGGCGGCCTGACAATTTTTAATTTTTTTATTTTATGCAGCAGAGTTATTCACACTCCTTAACAGTATTTTGACGTTAATGCCTTGTAAGGCTAATAGACACCTGCCATTTCACAGTATAGGAGAACACCCACAAAGTTTGTTTTCATGCTAATTGAGCATGGTGAAATGCAAGTATGACACCGACTACATGATATATGGATTTTCTTACATTGAGGACAAAAGAGGACAAAAACCTCAGTGTATTTTGTGCAGCGATGTTCTGGCACAAGATAGCATGAAGCCGTCAAAACTGAAGCGGCATTTGTTGATCAATCCACAGCGGATGAACTGAAACCTTTACCTCTGTCAAATGACACTATGAGGTGAATGAAGACATGTCGGATGACATCAAACAGACCACAGCTCAATATAAGGTAAGTGGTCATTTTGCATTACAAATGGAGGAATCTACAGACATAACAAACAAATCAGTTTTACTGGTTTACGTGAAACATGTGGGACGAGGACTGACAGGAACAAGAGAGCTCCTGCTACTACGACTGCAGAGGACATGTTCAGCTCAGGTTCAAACTGCACCATCTTTTCATTAAATTCATTAGAGAAGTTGAAAATTTGGGTCGGGGCTTGTGGGGTAATGGTGGGTCCCGGAGCGTGACCAGTTGAGAACCACTGGTCTACAGACCTGTTGGCTGTGTTGACAAACTGCAGGGGGTCCAGGAGTGGTTCGATGAGGGTTTTGATGTGGGACATGTTGAAGAAATCATTCAAGTCCAGTTCAAAAGTTGCTGTGGCGTTGTGAGTTTAAATGAAGCATGCCAGCATACTGGTGAACGTACAGACACAGAGCCGATCTGAGCCGGTGAGTTGACCTAGAACAAATGAGAAAGAAGCATTTTATACAGGGTGCCAAAGCATTGTTTAGAGTGTATGTAAATACTAGGAAACAAAGGGAAAGGGAAGATTATGACGAGACATAATGTAATTACAAGTGGAAACAAAGGGCAGGAAGGGGGGCATTCACATTCAGACCTGCAGGAAGGACACACAGTTGGCATTTGGTCATTCATGGGGTCGACATGGTAGGGGGCCTGAAGTAGCACCTAGGCGTCATTTGGTTAGTATATACGGCCACAATGCGTATTCTTCATCAGACAGGACAAGGCGCTCAAAAGATTTCAGAACCAGGGCGACGGACCGAAAGTCATTAAGTCCTGTGGTCCTTTGTTTTTTGGGGTTGGGCATGATGGTGAAGGCCTTTAATTCGGCTGGTACATGGCATGTCTCCAGGTGTTAGAAATGTGTGTGAACACTGGAGACTGCTGATCAGCACAATGCTTGAGGTTTGGGGGAGAGAGAAGAGTCTGGACCGGCTGCTTTGCAGGGATTGGTGGTCGTGAAGCATGGGCCCCTGCTGAGCTGGGCGAGGGGGACCTGGTGGTCTGGAGCTGGTGGATGGGGTCAGGACTTTCCCATTGTCTTTCAAAGCGACAGTAGAACTTGTTCAGGTAGTTTGCCAGGCAAAAGTAATTTATGGAGTGGGGTGCTTTAGTCTTGTAGTTTATGATCTGTCTGAGACCTCTCCAGACAGAAGGAGAGTCACTTGCTGAGAGTTAAGCTGTGAACCAGGGTTTGTTGATGATATAACTCACCCTGTTGCATGATGGTACACAGCTGTCTTCACAGCCTCCGTGTACTCATTCAGACTATTGGTAGTTGTCCTGAAAACATCCCAGTCCTACAGAGCTTTAATTTCTGCCTGTATGCAGGAATTAGATGGACCAAGATGTGATCAAAGTGTCCCAGGGCAGCGCAAAGGGCGGCGTGATAGGCCTAACTTATTGTGGTGTAACAGAGGTTTAAAATGTTCTCCCGTATGGTTGAGCATTTAATAAGCTGTCTGTATTTAGGAAATTCACAGCTGAGGTTAACTTTGTTGAAGTTGCCAAGGATGATAACTAAAGAGTCCGGGTTGATCCGCTCCACGCACACTATCTGGTCACCCAGCGATTGCTGTGCCTCCTGCACGTTGGCCTGCGGTGGAATGTGAACACCGACCAGTGTGAATGACGCAAATCATGGGGGGGAGTAAAAAGTTTTCCAGATAATGATAAAAGATTCCGGTTCAGGAGAACAGAGCTGCAGAATCACTGTCACGTCGTTATTGCAGCCACTGTTGGTATAAAAACAGATTCCTCCACCCTTCGATTGATGAGAGCTCCGTGTCACAATCCGCTCTGAACAGCTGGAAGCCTGCCAGTTGGAGTGCAGAGTCCGGTATCATTCCACAGAGCCAAGATCTCTGTGAAGCACAAAACGGAAGATGAGGAAAAGTCTCTGTTTTTCCCCACCAGTAGCTAAAGTTCTTTCAGTTTGTTGGACAGTGGATGCACTTTGGAAAGAAGTATCTCCGATAACGGTGAGTGAAATCCGCGTTGACGGAGATGCACAGGCGCACAGGATTGTTTCCCTCTCCTGCAGTGTTTCAGTACATGTGTAAAGGCAAGCGCACTTTTGACCAGATTGTCGAATAATTCCACGGATGTTAAGAGAAAAATGGGAAATGAATCCGCAGGAGTGGTTTCCTGACGTTCATGAGCTCATCTCTGGTGAAAGAGTTCCTGGTTTCATAGCCAGAAACAGAATCAACAATAAAAACAAGGCAAAACAATGCGCACCAACACACCGAGGTAGCCATTTGCGGTACCATGTTATCTGGTGATATGTTGATGTTTATTTTATTTGATAATGTGATGTACTTTTTTAGGCTTTTATATTCTGTGTTGATTAGTTCGGAGTCTTTTAGAACTGCGACTATCTTCCCCTAGGCTACAATTTAACAACACCTAGTATAAATATAATGTAATAACATACTATTATTGTATGAATATATTATTGTAAAACACACATGTTGCTTTTGTTTACGTGTTGTTTGAGGACACATTTTTATAATTCAAATCCAAAATGATGTATATACAAATACAAAGAAAAAAATAGGTATATTTTTTGTAATTTTTTTTTATTTTTTATTATGTGTGTGACTTTGCTTTAACTTGAACATTTTAATGAAACACTGTCAACATTCATTTTGCAGATGTGTTGTGATCATTTTAGCCTCTTCTGTATTTTCAGATTGTGGTGTGGATCATGCACTGCAACATTTAACCTGATTCACGTTTTCTTTTTTACAGATTATTTATACGACTGCCCACTGACATGGTTTTAAAGTTATCGTCATCGAAAATTTTACTCTCCAAACATCTTAAAATGCACATATTTAGATCAAGGAAATCAAATATTTTCTGAAGGGGTTGGGACAAAACCCCTGACAGACCTAGAAAGCTTCATTTTTGGACCTCTCTATTTGTCTAAAAACCCTGTTTATGGCCATGGTTGGACCTGTGTTGGTAAATTGTTTTGAAGTTGGTGAAGTATTATTTTGATAAAATGCGCTATATGCACCAAGTCTGCCATGAAATCCACATCGAAGCTTCTAAAGGCTTTTATTTTGAAGGTTACCCACAAAGATGCAGCGGACCCGGAAGTTCATCAGAGAGCAATATGGCGCCGACTGTTTTGGTCGGAACACGATATTCTCTTTGTTGTTTTGTAAAGTATCAGTTAGCTCCATCAGTACTGATCCATCAGAGTCTCTGTATGTCTGGATCAACATGTCTGAATGGACTTTTAGCTGTTCACCTTTTTTTCTGGATGCTTTTCCTCTGACTCATCTCCCGGTAGCCTACAAAGCTATTGAAGTTAGCTTAGCATGCTAGCTGGAAACGGACCAGTGTCACATGTGAAAATGTCTAAAGTCCAAATGCTGAGATGTTTAGTCAACCAGCGACTAACTGCGGCTGCTGAAGAGATATTTGGTGTGTTTGAAAGAACGATAGCAGAGTACGAGGAGGAACTTTGTCGTTCAAAAGAGGAGAACGAGCGACAACGGAAACTACTGGACGCTGTTTTCAACCCTCAGCTTCGGTTACACAGAGCAGGTTGGTTCTCTCTCTCTGTTTAAATATATAACAGAATACCTTCACAACAAATGAATAGTTGAATATTTGTGTCCAGTCCTATAAGTGTGTGTGTGTGTGTGTGTGTGTGTGTGTGTGTGTGTGTGTGTGTGGGGGGGGGGCTTATTCCAGGTAAGGACCAATTTCAGGTAAGCCCCCCCCCCCATACTTAACCCATGTGATCAAACAAGATGTCCATCTGATTGAGTGTAAAACTAATCCACAAAGAATACAACTAAAACTTTAAAAGGGGAACAAAATGTACCGAGTGTCCTGTTCTCGACATGTTCTTGTCTAGTCGTGTTCTACTTGACCACCTAGACCGGCGGTCACTCATAGGTGGACCGCGGTTCGGGTCCGGGTCCGGACTCTGGACCCGTAAGCGTCAGATAATTGAGAATTATGAAATGTTGACGCAGTGCTTCTATTTTAACCGGCGCAGCTTTTCTAGCCTTTGACTTAAAAGCCTTTGCACTTCATCAGCGGTCCAGGAAACACACACGACCAATGTTGTAAATCGTATCGCGTGATGCTGCTCAGCCAATTTAAATGTGTTTTCCAATAAGCAGCGCGGCTGGAGTGAGATCTACACACACGGGAGAGACTGAATAGTCAGAAGTACGCGAGTCGGATATTTCACATGACGTTATTTCGCCACAGCCTTTAACCAAGATTCAACAGACTCTTTTGTGTTCACGCTTTTAAAAAGCGACAATGTGAACCGTCACTACGAGACAAAGCACACATCTTTTAGACAAATGTACCCGCTCAAATCCAAAATGAAGGCACAGAAAATAAACCGAAAAGCTCAATATGATCAGAATCCTAATTCATGTTATCACGGCCCAACAACAATAATGTAAACGGAGAGAACGGAGCTGAAACAAGTGATTTCAACAACCACAGATAAAGTCCCTCACACTTGGTATCTCAGATGTTCCTCGTTTAGCAGTCACTGTGACCTTCTGTAAGGGGCGATTGTATATTTTACTAAACGTCAAGATGACGTTTGCTTGTGCGGAAGGGGCGAGTTCAAGACATGTAACATAGCTTTATGCAAATGATTCTGTGCAAACGCACTTGTGTGCTATCTGCAGTATAAATATCAGAGACTCATAGACAGACCTGTGAGCAGCCTTGATGCATGACTTCTATGTGTTTCAAGAATAAATGTCCTGTGATAATCACTTTTACATCGGCTTCGAGTGAATTTCTCTAACAATGTCCTTCTTTGGAATTGTGTCGCCGGGTATCAATCCCAGGTACACAATCCGGGGCTCCCTGGGAATTTTGTAGCATAGAATATCCTCCAGAGTCTGAATAACGCTGTCCCAGAATGTTTGTATTTTTATACATGATCAGAAGATGTGTGAGTGATTGGCATTCTTCGGCCCACTCTGTCTCCTGCATGGCTGCTCTTTACCCAATTGTTTGTTTTATATGGGGTGTAATAAAAAAGCGGTTTATGGTCTTCCAACCAAATTCCCTCCATCTTTTAGAGCTAGTGGAAGTTTGTTGCGTTCTTCACGTGGAATGCCAATCACTCTTCCACAGTTTAATGTTCAATTCCAGTTCCCATTTCAATTGTTAGTCCTTTTTTATCTCCACCGTACAAATGTATTTTCTATCTCTTCCGGTCTAAACCTGGGAGTCTGAGAAGGCCAAATCAGAAGTTTTCTGTCTCCTTCCAATTTGTATTTTTCAATTCCAAATTTTCAGTGATTCTTCTAAGATGGAATTGTCTCCCTTTTGGTCTGTATATTCTTTTCCACCTAGCCTGGCCTGAGGTTGACCCAGATTGAGCCCAATGTGTTTCCATCTAGCTTGATACTCCGGGAGCACCAATAGACAATGTATCTCAATTGGGCAGCGTAATAGTATTCTCTGAGATTTGGCAGTGCTAGGCCTCCGTTTTCCTTGTCTTAAATTTTATCTTGGCCTTGCCTCTGTCCAGATAAACTGGGATATCTGTTTATGATGTAAACTGAGATTCTGGGATTCTGACTGGCAGTGAGAATCCCTAAAGTCCAATACTAATATTGACCATTTTGTTATATCTTTCTGTATCCTGTCATTTATTATATTGTAGTTTGTTTAATATATTTTGTTCAATTCCTGAGTGATTAGCCCTCCCAGGTATTTTATTGATTTTGCTTCCCACTTCAATTTATATTTCTGCCTGATTGCCTTGCTTGGTAAGTAGTTAAGAGAGAGTACCTGTGTTTTTGTGATGTTCAATTTATAGCCCAACATCCGACCGTAGTCGGCCATAATTGTCATAAGTTTGGGAATTGTTGAGTTGGGATTTTGGAGATAGGTAATAATGTCATCTGCAAAAAGTCCTATTATATGTTCCTCCTTTGCTATATTGATTCCTTTCAGCTCTTTGTTTTGTCTGATAGCCTGGGCCAGAGGCTCTATGAATATTGCAAACTGGGAGGGGCTAAGGCAGCCACCCTGGCGAGTGCCTCTAAACAGCTTAAAACGGCCTGTCAGATGGCCATTGATCTTTATTCTAGTGGTTGGGTCTCTATATAAAGATTGTATGCACTTAATGAATTGGTTATTAAAACCCAGCCTCTCTAGCACTCTGTACAGAAAAGGCCAGCTGACTCTATCAAACGCCTTTTCCGCATCGAGACTGACCAGAGCTGCACTTATATGTTGTTTATTAGCCTGTTCTATAATGTGACGGGTTCATCTGATGTTATCCTGTGTTTGTCGACCTTTTATAAACCCTGTCTGATCTTCATTTATTAAATCGGGCAGAAGGTGTTCAGTTCTGATTATAGATGTAAACAGTTTATGATCTACGTTCAATATAGAAATTGGACGATACGATTCAGTCTTCAAGTTATTCCATGGGTGAATTGCGATAGATCTGGGAGCGCGGTTTCACTCTGCGTCTAACTACTCCATCAGCAAACCGAAAGTCCCGTGAGAACAGTTTTAAGTTTCTTGAAATCAGCATCTCAAACAACCTGACACATCTCCATCCTGGTGAAGAAATGTCATTAACGGCAGTATTTCTTATGGAAAATTATAGTGGTGTAACAGATCACTGACGATCTGTGATGCATACGGATCCCACCCTCACGTTCGGCACGCATATGAACCGCGGTTAAATTACAAAAGTTTAATATTGACCATCACAGTGTTTTACTGACGATCGTTGTCCGCCAATATTCAGTCAAATATTCACCTTTTTTTCCTCTGGCTGTGAAACTCTTAAAATCATTCTTTACCCTCCACATTTAAAATGTTTCTTGGGTTTTGTTATGTAGCAAAGTGGGACTACAATCTGCATTTTGTAGTGCAACCCTATTGTACAATGACGATAAAAATAACCTTGTAACTTGAAACCTTGTATAACAAAACAACGGCAAAAGCGATCTATTTTGGTCAATAGGGCTAATCAGCAATTGGCATCCATGGCAATAATATGTGGTCGGGGCATCTCTAAAAGTTATCATTATTATATTTCATCCATCCAGTAGCTCACCCTGGGCAGCTCCTGAAAAGGATTGAGTTCAGTTCAGTTCCTCTTTAGGAGTTTGGTTCCAGAACCAGTGCTACGCGCGGAAGTGAGCCCAACTATATCTAGTTGGTACTGCTCCAACTCCTGCACCAGCTCCGGTTCCTTCCCCAACAGGGAGGTCCCTAGAGGTCCCCTAGAGCAATGCCAGGGGACGGCATGCCTATATCCCCGCCCTTTGTTGCCGCCCGGCTCACATTGCACCCGACCCCAATGTCTATACCTGCGAGTGGTGGTCCTACAGTGCAACGGCTCCATGAAGTTTTTTCGGGCTGTGCCCGGCCGATCCTGACCGGCAACCCCCCTGGCTCCAGAAGAGGGCCCCAGTTTCCTTTTTCCGGTCAAGGAAAGTTATATTTGCTACCAAGTTATGTGATCCGTTGCACCCATAACAAAGGGGTCAAATATGCTCTAACATCTTTGAGATAACCATCCATACCGTAACACCCAAGTCAAGGTACGAAAGAATAAACTAGCTAACTGGATATAGTTGACGATAATAAATATTTTAGTTAGCTATATTAGAAAGAAATCTCTGTAACATCTCTGTGTGTTTTCTGTTTTCCTGCAGACGTCCAGCAGCTGTTGGTGGTTAAAGAAGAGCAGCAGGAGTGGAGCTCCAGTCTGGACCAGAAGGACCCAGAGCCTCCACACATGAAAGAGGAACAGGAGGACCCAGAGCCCCCACACATTAAAGAGGAACAGGAGGAACTCTGGACCAGTCAGGAGGGAGAGCAGCTTCAAGGTCTAGAGGAGGCTGATATCAAGTTCTCATTCACTCCTGTCACTGTGAAGAGTGAAGAAGATGATGAAGAGGAGGCTCAGTCCTCACAATTTCATCAAAGACAAACTGAACAGATGGAAACAGATGCTGATGGAGAGGACTGTGGAGGACCAGAACCAGGCAGGAACTCTGATCCAGATACACATTTACAGCCACATGCTTACGACAAGACTGGAGACTCTTCTGGACCTGAGACTGAACACAGTGATGATTGGATGGAGACCAGAGAACCTCAGTCAGGTTTAAACTCTCTGAATAATGTTGAAGTCCCTGTCAGTGATTCAAGATGTAGTAGAAATGAGAAACCATTTAGCTGCTCTGTGTGTGGAAAAACATTTGGCTTCAGGGGAAATCTGAAGAGTCACATCAAATGTCACACAGGAGAAAAACCCTTCAGCTGCTCAGTCTGTGAGAAGTCTTATACACAGAGCAGGCATTTACAGAGACACATGAGAACTCACACAGGAGAGAAACCTTTCAGCTGCTCAGTGTGTGGTAGAGGTTTCATTGAAAGTGGAGATCTGAAGAGACACATAAGAACTCATACAGGAGAGAAACCTTTCAGCTGCTTAGTGTGTGGTAAAGGTTTCAGTAGTAGTGGAGATCTGAAAAGACACATGAGAATTCATACAGGAGAGAGACCTTTCAGCTGCACAGTGTGTGGCAAAGCTTGCATGATTAGTGGAGAGCTGAAGAGACACATGGTAACTCACACAGGAGAGAAACCTTTCAGCTGCTCAGTGTGTGATAAAGGTTTCATTGTAAGTCGAGAGCTGAAGAGACACATGAGAACTCACACGGGAGAAAAAACAGTCAGCTGCTCAGTGTGTGGTGAAGGTTTCAGTGAAAGTTTAGAGCTAAATAGACACAAGCTAACTCACATAGGAGAGAAACCATTTAGCTGCTCTGATTGTGGGAAAACATTTGGCAAGAGTGGAGCTCTGAAGAGACACATGATAACTCACACAGGAGAAAAACCTTTCAGCTGCCCAATGTGTGGTAAAGGTTTCATTGAAAGTGGACATCTGAAGAGACACGTGAAAATCCACACAGGAGAGAAACCTTTCAGCTGCTCTGTGTGTGAGAAAGGTTTCATTGACAGTGGAGATCTGAAGAAGCACATGCGAACTCACACGGGAGAAAAGCCTTACTGCTGCTCAGTTTGTGAGACATCGTTTACACATAATAAAAGTTTACAGTCACACATGATAATCCACACGGGAGAGAAACCTTTCAGTTGCTCAGTTTGTGATAAAAAATTTGTGCGCAAGGCAGATCTGAAGGTACACATGAAAACTCATACAGAAGAGAGCCCACTTTAGTAGTGCTGTTTTACACAAAAGCTACATTTCTCACAGAACCATTTAGTTCCACAATTTGTAGTAAGAAGTTTACAGGAAGAGCAACTATGACACATGTCAGTTGCAGTGTTTGTGTCACATTCACTGACTTTCCTCTGGCCTCTTGTTGGAAGAGAGGTTTCTCTCTGCATCATTTTCACGCTGGCGTACGCCTTTAAAGTGCCGAGTAGTCGGGAGTCTGCACACCATTTAAAAGGCATCTCAGTCGGTGCACATACTGGATGTCCCGCTCAATTCATGTGGAAAAAGTGGCGTGCATGCCCACCGCGAACACATGGCCGATACAAACACAAAAGACTATTTGGTAGGTTCCTAATTTCCGTCATGTTCAAACTGAATGTAGTTGTTGAGTGTAAAAGTAAGAAAGTTTAGGGATGAGTATCATTTTATCGATATTAGTACTCTTGTCCAAAACTGGTTATCCGTTGGGTTCCTTATTGATACTCTTATCAGTTCTTTTTGATTATATTGTGAGAAAAAAAGACAATTTATTACTAAAATAATCTGCGTTGCTTTATTTTTCTTATATACAGTCAGGGCCATAAGTATTTGTACTATGACACAATTTTTCTAATTTTGCTGTTTTACACAACTCCAATGGATTTGAAACTAATCAGTCAATATGTGGTTGAAGTGTAGACTTTTTCAGGCTCAAAAGTAATTGGACAATTGTCTGACAAACGGTTTCATGGCCAGTTGTGGCCTCTTCTGTCACTATTTCATGACAAATGATGCCGACAATAGGATTCAAAATGTTATATTTGCAGTTGGTAGTTGGTCCTTGGAACTCTTAGCATGCGGACCAAAAAGGTGTCAATGAGGAGTGAAGGAGGCCATTATTAGGTTAAACACATTGGTGTACTGTGGTGAAGAAAAACCCCTTCATAACATCTACTGAAGTCAAGAACACTCTGGAGGAGGAAGACGTTCAATTGTTAAAGTCTACAATCAAGAGAACCCTTCAAGAATCTAAATACAGAAGGTTTACAACAAGGTGAACACCACTGGTACCACTGAAGAACAGGAAGGCCTCATTAGACTTTAACAGAAAACATCTGAAACAGACTGACCAGTTTCAGAAAAAAGATTGTTTGGACAGATGAAACCAAGATGAACTTGTACCAGAATGATGGGAAGAGAAAAGTGTGGAGAAGGAAAGCAACGGCTCATGATCTGAAACAAACATCTGTTTAACATGATGGAGGCAGTGCTTTGGATGGGCATGTATGGCTGCCAATTGAACTGGGTCACTGGTGATGTCACAGCTGATAGAAGCAGCAGGATGAGCTCTGAGGTGTTTAGGACTAAACTATCTGCTCAGATTAAGACTAATGATACTAAACTGATTGGATGGCGCCTCACAGTGCAGATGGACAATGACCTAAAACGTGCTGTAAAAACAACCCAAGAGCTTCTTATGACAAAGGAATGGAATATTCTTCAATGGACAAGTCAGTCACCTGATCTCAACCCAAGTGAGCAGCTTTTCATTTACTGAAGATAAAACTGAAGCAGAAAGACCCACAAACAAGCCGCAGCTGAAGGAGGCTGCAGTAGAAGGTCTGTCAAAACATCTCAAGGAGGCAACTCAACATTTTTGGTGATGTTTATAGAGCCAGACTTCAGGCAATCATTGACAGCAAAGGATTTTCCTCCAAGTATTAAACATAATGATTATATTCACAATTATGTTAGTTTGTCCAATTACTTTTGAGCCTCTGAAAATGGGGATGACTGTATAAAAATGGCTGTAATTCCTAAACGGTCATTGTGATTTTTTTGTTTTAGACATTGAATTAAAGCTGAAAGTCTACACTTCAACCACATATTGACTGATTAGATTCAAATCCATTGGAGTTGTGTAAATAAGCAAAATTAGAAAAATTGTGTCACAGTCCAAATACTTATGGCCCTGACTGTAAAAGCAAATAGTCTTTCTTGAGCAGTAAAACAAAAAGTTCCAAAATCTTTAAAAAAATATTCGCAGGTAAACAGTTATCTCAGTGATTACCTTTCATTGATGATCCTGTTCTTCTGATCAAACTCCGTATGACATCACTACCGTATGACATCACTAATGTATGACATCACTAACGTATGACATCACTACCGTTATCTGACGGCTGCTCCACAAACCGATGTTCTGTTCTGCTTGTTGGTCACATGTGATAAACTTACTTGTGAGGGTTTTATTGTGTTTGAGACGACCAGAGTTCTACAATGTTTTCTTCTCTCTGATCACGATGTGAGTCTCACGCTGTACTGAGCCGGAGACAAAGACACAGAGACAGAGAGACAGAGAGAGGACGTTTGACACAAGGACGTCTCACTTCAGAACTAGGAAAGTACCGATAGCAGAACCGATAACTCCTCACGGATTGTGTTGTATACGTGTTGTAATATTTGATCAAATGCTAGCAGGGCACTTTAGCGCCCTGCTGCAGTGCTGGGATCCACCTCCCATCATGCTTCAACATCACTGATACCGTTATGTACATTTGTAACGTAGCATGCAAGTTAAGGCTGCTAAACTGCTTTTATTTCCTTTTTTGCACAGATGATAAATGAGTGATACATTAGAGTGTAGTTTGTTTATCTGGTAAGTTGATGTTTTGACAGATCTGATTTTATATGATAATGTCATGTACTTCTCAAGACTTTTATATTCTGTATATTGATCTGTTGGGAGTGAAAGTGAAAACTCTTCCCCCACACTGACCCTCAACTTCTTTCTTCCGTATGAAACTTAAAGGCAAACGAACCATCATCACATTTTGAATTTTGTTTGTCGTTTTCTCAGAGCTGTGAAAATGTAATCAAATATGAACTATATTGTTATAAATATTTTAACCTTAAATAAAGGCTTCACAAAAACTTCAGAAATAACAAGTTATTTGGTCCTCATGTTGAGAAATGGTTTGAGGCTTTTGTTTCCAAGTTAGTGAGAAATAACTTAAATTTGACGACATATTTTCTATAAGAATGCCCTATATGCTTCTAGTCTGCCATAAAACTCACATAGAAAAATAGTATTTTTATAAGTGCAAGGGCTTTTATTTTGAAGGGTTACCCAGCAAGTTGCAGCGAAGAGGAAGAGCATTTATACATGTAAAACAATAATATATATATTAATACATACATATGCATATATATTTATATATATGTATATATATTCATATAAATATTTATATATATATTAATATTCTGTGTTAAGCATCCAATTATTTCCTTCTGCCTAAATGTAATGATACATTTTAACATTTTTATTGATAAGAAAATAAAATAATTTAAAGTAAATTATTATACTATAGATAATTAGCATATATCAATAATTATTATAATAGTAGTTATTGTTATATAATGATAATAATAATATTGTCCTCAAATGACGAAACTGTCTTATCGCTCTGATGGTCCAGTCCAGTAGAGAGCAGCATGCACTTTCAACGTTGATTTGTAGTCCGCCATTAACATGAAGAAGAAGAAGAAGTCGTGGCGTTAATAGCAGTAGTAGAAGAAGAAGCGGTTGAAGAGGTTTGCTCCCCCGTGAGTCCTTCTCTTTCTCACACAGTTCATCAGATACAAACAACCGGAGTGAACCAGCAGAGCCCGCATGTGTTTGACCTCAGACTCATCTCTGTTAGCCACGGATGCTAAACGAAGCTAGCGTAGCGTGCTAGCAGGAAGTAGACGGAGACGGACCTACACAGCGCTAGTCGGAGTCTCTGTTCGATAGAAACTAAACTGTGTTTTTCATCGACCCACAAAGTCCACGTGAACCTGTCTGAGTGGACTCTGAGTTGTTTCGCTTCATTGAAAACGTCCGGATTGTCTCCTGGTGTCCCACGAAAGCTAATGACGTTAGCATGCTAGCAGGAAGTAGACGGACCCGAGCAACACTGCGCAGGTCAGATTGAGCAGTGGTTTAGTGAAAATGTCTAAAGTCCAAATGCTGAGATGTTTAGTCAACCAGCGACTAACTGCGGCTGCTGAAGAGATATTTGGTGTGTTTGAAAGAACGATAGCAGAGTACGAGGAGGAACTTTGTCGTTCAAAAGAGGAGAACGAGCGACAACGGAAACTACTGGACGCTGTTTTCAACCCTCAGCTTCGGTTACACAGAGCAGGTTGGTTCTCTCTGTTTTATTATCACTTTAAACTGCTGACAAACCAGAGAGGAAGGAAGTATTCACCTCATGTACTGAAGTGGAGTTATAGGGACTGTACTGAAGTATTTCAAAACTCTGCTGCGTTATACTTCATCTCCACTACACCTCAGAGGTACATATTGTACTTTTTACTATACTACCTCTGAGAGGTACATATTGTACTTTTTACTGTACTACCTCTCAGAGGTACATATTGTACTTTTTACTGTACTACCTCTCAGAGGTACATATTGTACTTTTTACTATACTACCTCTGAGAGGTACATATTGTACTTTTTACTGTACTACCTCTCAGAGGTACATATTGTACTTTTTACTGTACTACCTCTCAGAGGTACATATTGTACTTTTTACTATACTACATCTCAGAGGTACATATTGTACATTTTTTTTACTTCACTACATCTCAGAGGTACATATTGTACTTTTTACTGTACTACCTCTCAGAGGTACATATTGTACTTTTTACTATACTACATCTCAGAGGTACATATTGTACATTTTTTTTACTTCACTACATCTCAGAGGTACATATTGTACTTTTTACTGTACTATACCTCAGAGGTACATATTGTACCTTTTACTGTACTATACCTCAGAGGTACATATTGTACTTTTTACTGTACTACCTCTCAGAGGTACATATTGTACTTTTTACTGTACTACATCTCAGAGGTACATATTGTACTTTCTACTGTACTACACCTCAACGTATACGGCGTCTCTACATCACTCCAACACATTCCAAATATGGTAACTTCCCTTTATCGGATGCAAAACAAACAAACATGGTGACGGCCTTAATCCAAGATGGCGACGTGAAATCGTCGAACTCGAGGCTTCATAACATCCGTCCACAAACCAATGGGTGACGTCATGATGACTACGTCCATGTCTTATATACAGTCTATGGTACTAAGAATATTTCTTGTCCTTCAACAATTCATCGTGGAACCGTCTATGCTGCCCTTTCTCCTTGTTTCTGGTATCACTACAACAGAAGGCTACTAGAATCAGACAGAACCACTGAATATCTGCCATCGACATGCAGGTGTGAACATCAACTTTTCCTATATGCTGATGACATAATTTTATTTCCAGACAGCACGCAAAAACAAACGACTAACAAGCTCCTTATATTTTGCCCATAAATACATAAAAAAAAGGCGGGTGTGTACTCTCTGTACCCACGTGTGTTTTGCAGTTGAGAGAAATGGCAAACATTACATCTGGAGAGACTTAAACTTTATAATCAAGATGGAGGAAGTGTCTTCCAAAAGATCTGGGATCTATGTATATAGTCTTTTGTCCTTGATGCTTAGACCTGGCGGAAACGCTGCCTTATTGCAAAAGCAGGATTTGACTGTTGTAGTTGGTTTTAAGTTGGAGCTTGTTTTGAACTATTAACTAATGATTCATGAATAAGTGTCATGAAATACTGATTTCTAAGACGTGTGTATGTATTTCATTGTCCGCCACAGACGTCCAGCAGCTGTTGGTGGTTAAAGAAGAGCAGCAGGAGTGGAGCTCCAGTCTGGACCAGGAGGACCCAGAGCCCCCACACATTAAAGAGGACCAGGAAGAACTCAGGACCAGTCAGGAGGGAGAGCAGCTTCAAGGTTTGGAGGAGGCTGATATCAAGTTCTCATTCACTCCTGTGAAGAGTGAAGATGATGAAGAGGAAGCTCAATACTCACAGCTTCATCAAATACTATCTGAACAGATGGAAACAGAAGATGATGGAGAGGACTGTGGAGGACCAGAACTAGATGAGAACTCAGATCCAGATAGTTCTTTACAACCAGCTGCTGATGACAAGACTTCACCTTCCTCTGAATGTGAGACTGATGACAGTAGCGATAGGGAGGAGACTAAGAAACTTCATTCATATTTAAACCCTCTGCAAAACAACAAAGTACCTGAAAGTGATATGGATTGTAGTACTGGAAAAACATCAATCAGCTCCTCTGAATGTGCTGGAAGCTTTGACAACAAGAGACATCTGAAGAAACACACTGAATCCAAAACAGGAGTGAAACCATTTAATTGCGCCGTTTGTCGTAAAACGTTCACGAAAAGGTCGGGTTTGATTGCACACTTCAGAATTCATACAGGAGAAAAACCTTTCACCTGCTCGGTTTGTGAAAAAACGTTTAAAAGCAAAGGGGAGGTTGAGACGCACCACAGAATCCACACGGGGGAGAAACCATTTAGTTGTAAATTTTGTGGTAAAAAATGCACGCAACAAAGTAATCTGAGAAAACACTTGATTGTCCACACGGGGGAGAAACCATTTAGTTGTTCAGTTTGTCATAAAACATTTACGCAACAAAGTAATCTGAAAAAACACTTAAGCGTCCACACAGGGGAGAAACCATTCAGTTGCTTAGTTTGTAATAAAACATGTACGCAACAAAGTAATCTGAAAAAACACTTACGCGTCCACACAGGGGAGAAACCATTCAGTTGCTCAGTTTGTAATAAAACATTTACGCAACAAAGCAATCTGAGAAAACACCTGTGTGTCGACGACGGGGAGAAAACATTTACTTGCGGCGTTTGCGAAACCAGATTCACTCGGCTTGTTCTTTTAAATAAACACAAGTGTGTGAAGCAGAAATAAGTGAAGCTGCAGGACGCTAAATTCTGCGCTTATTTGTCTTTACTTTTTGTTTTCTTGGCATTGGGTTGGATTTACATGCATTCATTGATTTTATTGTCTCAATGCATCTTTTGTCCCATATACAATACTATGGTAAACATTTTTTAAATGTAATTTATAAATAAAATTGCTTGACTTACCTTCTTACGTACTGCGTTAAGCATGTTGTGTAAGACTGTTGTCTCATTTCCAGTTATCGGTGTTACTGGTAGCTTATTTTAGCTGCTTTAGCTCAACCCAATTAATGTAGTTATAGTCCTCATTGCAGCGGCAATTACCAGCTTTACCTTTAAACTATATACATGCAATTTGGCAACTTTCTTGCTAATTCCCACGGCAGTTAACACTGTTTTCATTTCTGCTTCTTAGCTTCCGTACTTTAGCTTAGCAGTTAGCTGTTACCCTGTAAAATGTTTCGCCACTCCTATTGGTGATGATGATGTAATAAATGTAGTGTATGTGCTGTTTCGGAAGCAACGCTTATTAAATTTGGAAGCGTCAATTGTTGTAGCTGTACAACCAGCCACTAGTAGGCGGGTCAGGGGGCGACTCCTCTGGTTGTATAGAAGTCTAGTCTAAAATGACTCTACTTCTCTCTTGATTTATTCCCTCCGCAAACATTGTAAACATGAGTTTATGGTCTCAATCTCTAGTTTACAGTCTTCTTCAATACAGCATGATGTTCACTTTAGGGGCGGGGCTACACGCTGATTGACAGGTCTCTACCAGAGACGTATAGGGAATGCTAACTTCACTTCATCGGTTGTAAAATGTCCAAAATGACAGCCGTAATCCAAGATGGCGCCGATCCAAATTGCCAAACTCAAGGCTTTAAGACGTCCACAAACCGATGGGTGACGTCACCGTGACGTTCTACCACCGTTCTACAGAAAGTAGAACTGAGTGAACTGATGAGTGGAGCAACGGAGCATACAATTCACGGTTCGGATCGGATCAGCACAAAAGTAAGAAAAGAGCAAATATAACTTTTACAGATCCCTGATCATGTTTTTTTTGCAGTCGATACTGCTTGCCATAATCCATATTGTTGTTTGATTACAGCGGCTGTTCTACAGTTTTAGTAGTTTTAATGATGTATCATTAGAGCTATTGTAAACGGGTCATCATTAATCTCTAACATCTAATTTATATTAATAAATACACCAACAACACCACTTAATACACACAAACACTGTTCATTCAGTCGGTCCAGTTTTAATATAGGATCACACATGATGCATGAAGAAAATAAAAGATCAAATTTATGAAATGAATAATATTAACTTAATGTTATTATTTAGCATAATATCCAAATACAAAGAAAGGCAATAATCCAAAAAACTCTTGAACCTTCAGACTTTTAATGTCAAATCAAGACCTCATCACCGGGTGTTTTTTCAAAGACAAAGTCAGTTATTTAAATGCATTCATAACATCTTTCCATCTATTTAGTGTCTTTTATTTTTTTGTGTTTAAGTTTAATACTTTAAAATCACAAAGTGAGTTAAAGTACTTTGCCCAGAAGTCCACCAGGTGGCAGCAGCGCCTCACTGAAAAGTGAGCGATTCATTTTTTTTCACTTTCTTCCTGTTGTTTTTTTGTGTCATTTATCAGTTTCTGTTAAAAAACAAACAAAAGACATTTACACAAACATGAGGATTCAACAACAGACACAACAAACCTTTAAAAAGTCCTTCATGTGTCTCATAAATCCAGATGATTTGTTCATAAATAATGCCTTAAATAAAACTATAATATTCTAGGTTTAGTAATGTGTTGATTAATAGACACATTAAGTGATTTTGTATTAATAAAGGGTTACTGATGTGAAAACATTACATTTCTCCCAAGTTCAATTCATGAATCCTGAGGACAAAAAAACGCTCATTAACTTTTAAAAACTTTGTTTTTACTGAAAATAGAATCCTCATTAAAATACAAAAGTACACTTTATATGTACTTTTTATAACATGTGAGCAAAATAGAAACTTAAATATTAACTGGAACGCGAATGATTCATTGGAAATCACATGAACGCGCCATCATTCACAGCGATGACGTGTTTGAAGGTATGTGTGTAGATCCTGTGTGTGTGTGTGTGTGTGTGTGTGTGTGTGTGTGTGCGCGTGTGTGTGTGTGTGTGTGTGTGCGTGTGTGCGTGTGTGCGTGTGTGCGTGTGTGCGTGTGTGTGTGTGTGTGTGTGGGTGTGGGTGTGTGGTGGGTGTGTCCACCTTGTCTCGCGGTGTCTCCAGCAGCAGCAGGTACTGCCGCATTTTCGTCTCCGTCTCTGCTGGAATAAAGACTTGAAGAAGCGCTCGTGATGGACCTGCTCGCCTTTAAGACGCTTCCGTTTCTGCTCTCTTTCATCGGTGAGAAGAAGAATGAAAAACACTCCGCTTGTGATTAAACTGCAGATAGATCGATTATTCATGTCTTTCATGTATTTATGTCCTCGCTGCGTTTCCGTCGCGTGTGTTCATGGACATATGGCGCCCTGGGTGTAGCCTGTTGGATCTCGTGCTAAAGTAAAATAAAGTAATAGATTTGATTCCCTGTAAAGTAAAAGTATTGTTGTATTCCTATATGGTATCAACAGCTACATGTATTCTCTCCCTTGTTCCTGTTTGACTGCTTTACCGGGTCAACGGCACCGCAGTTCTGTTCATATTCAATCAGAACATTATAAAGAAAATATAAAGTTTTCTTATTTGTGTCCGAATCAAAGCAGCAGCTTGTTTTTCTTACTTTGCTTTAGATTTGGTGCTCAAGTATGAAATAAATCAACACTCATTGATTATTAATGTGCTGATCTGTGAGGTCGGGATGATTTATATCGAGGCTCAACTCGAGGGGAGGAACGGGACCGCTTCAGAACCCGCTTCAGAACCCTCGGTTCTTCACGCTCCTCAGGTCTAACGGTGACTCTTCTCTCCTGACTCCAGGCTCCTGTGGCGGAGTGGACATCCTGCCTCCGGGTCCGATCGACGCAAATCTGGGGAAAACCGTCACTATAAAGACCCTGGTCACCAATCCGACATATTTAGTCATCCTGTGGAATTACAGCGACGGCAGTGAACAGGTGAACATCGTTACCGGCAGTAAGGAAAGCGTTACCGTGAGCGAGCCGTACAAGGGACGAGTGACGCTAAACATGACCAACGGCTACCTGACCATCGGGCCGCTGACGGCGGCGGACAGCGGAGACTACAGCATCAACATCGTGTCGACGGGGACCCAAACCGGGGAAATCAAGCTCCGAGTTCTGGGTAAGTACCGACCACATACACCAGAACTACATACTACAGCCATGCCTCAGGACTTTAAACAGGTCCACTACTGAGACCTGCTGCTTGGACTACATCTCTCAGAACGAGTCCACTTACGGGCGCTCGGTTTTCTAACGCAATCCGGAAGCCACACCTGTTAACCGGCGGTAACCCTGTCCGCCGCTACCGCACCGCGTCGCGTAGGGACTATGTTTCTTGGCGGAGGGGGAATGTTTAGTTGAGTCTATAACGTCTCATGTGAGTTGTTTTCTACACGGTGGTGCCGTGTTTATTCACCGTGGTTCAGGTGACCGTGTTGTTAACGGTAGAAGAGTTCACGGTGTGATTCAGCACCGATCCTCCAGGGTGTGGCTCTCTCTGCTGCACTAGAGTTACATTACTGCTGGAGCTTTGTTTTGTGCTTTGGTTAAAGGGGTCGCCTCACTGCTTCACTGTAGTACACACACACACACACACACACACACACACACACACACACACACACACACACACACACACACACACACATTAATTATGAATGCAGTCTTTCTTTGTTAAAAAGCCTTTTTGTTGCACAAACATACTTTTTTTTTTTTTTGCACAATGCTGCAGACGTTCTTGAAATGTATTGCTAGTGCTAACGTTAGCTTAGCACAAACCACGAAGGGTCCGCTACCTGACAGTTTAAATACATGTCAAACAGCTGACATCTGAGAAGCTGAAAAGCAGCAGGTGTTTGGTTCTTGTTCTTGGATGGACGGGTCAATCATCCGACCGGTCGCTCGGCTCTGTCTGCAGTAAACACACTCAGTCGGTGGACCTGATGCCACAGTCCGCTCTGGTGACAGAAGCGTCTCCTTTAGGGCCTCGTGTCGACGACGCGATGCCAGTTTGAATCTTTGTTTATCAAAGGATCGGTCAGCAGTTTTCCCAGCATTCCTTTAGACTCGTTCATTGTCCACGCACTGGTTTTACCAGTAGAACCACAGTCCAGAACACCTCCACCAATGCCTCCGTGTTGGTTTCTCCTCGTTTGCATCAAAGTAAATTTGACCCTCAACTTTGGGACAGTTTAAAAAAAAACAACCTCCCTGCAGTCAGAACTGGTTACCACTCCCTCACGCTGTTAGCACACACCCACACGGTTGCATAATCGTTAATAAAAAAAAGAAAATACAATTCAAGAAAAGGAGCTCCAGGATAATGGAAAACGAGTCCAGCAGGTCTAGTTGGCTCCGTTTCTCTGCCGTCTTTCATTCGGATGTTGATTTCAGAGCACAGTAGAGATACTGTGGAGAGAAACGGGCCTCTGGGGAGAGCAGCTTATTAAACCCTCCACCCACTCTATGAACCATTAACTGCTCATTTGTAAGAGGATTCCTCCAAACACATCTATTGTGTAAGAATCCACCCGGAAACGCATGCAGAGTCGGCAGATTCTGTCAGTTTAGCTGCTGTTTTTGGGTCCGTTTTGTCGCTTAGGGTTTAGATGTAGAAAATCACGCACAAGATGATCAATAATGATGCATGTTCTCATGTTCCTGAGAATAAAACGAGCGTCACCCTGACTGTACAGCGGTAGAGTCTGTTAGGATACCATCAGGTTGCTTCATGTGTTCCTCCTGGTGTTCCTCCCCACAGAGCCGGTGTCTGACGTGGCCATCAAGTCCAACCTGCCCGAGGCCATCGAGCACAACAGCACCGTGGTCCTGACCTGCTCCGCCAAAGGCTCCTTCCTCAGTTTCACCTGGCTCAAGGGCACCGTGCCCGTCGTGGCCGACAAACGGATCACAGTGAAAAACGTCAGTTTAGTTCATTCATTCATTCGTCTGTTATGTATTTGTCTGTTTTCATGCATTCATTTGAATGAAATTAAGGTACAATTTTATGATGTATAAAGCAGATTTTCATTCATGCATTTTTCCATATTAACTTAATTATGTTTGAGTTCAATGGATGCATGTGAAACACGTTTGCAATGTTTCTAAATCAAAAATCGTCTTTTTTTTATTGAAACAAACGATTCTTATTGGTCATTTGTAAATGTTAAAGCATGATATTTTAAACCAATGTATAACTGATGGTCCTTCTTCTCTGGACTGAACCTCAGGAGGAACTGTCCAGTACTCTGACCATCACAGATGTCCTCAGGACCGACCTGGTGAGTCCCATCTTCTGCACCGCCGCCAACAAGCTGGAGGAGGAGAAGAGCGCCCCCTTCAACCTTACTGTCTACTGTGAGTACTGCACCTACACGGCTGTTTTTTTTCCATACCTGTCCGGTAACCCCGCCCACACGGGATCTACTTTTTTTTGCGTTTACATTGGGTTTTTTTTGTGGCTGTAGACTAAAGCTGGACCGAAACCTGAGAAACCTCTACCAGACACTAACTAAACATGTGTATCAGTGTAGACATCTGAAGTCCTTTACATGTTTACCTGCGGCTCAATCAGTCAGA
>NW_027176276.1:100000-107500 GCF_023349555.1 Cebidichthys violaceus | reverse complement strand
TTCGTTGGGCTCTCTGTTATTGTATTGACTTATTCTAAAGGTGCTACAGAAGTAGAGTTATTATTATCAGCTGCACGTTTGTATGAGCACTACAACGTGTAAATTACTCAAAGAATAGCTCAAATGTTTTCCCTGCCCAGACACGATAGAAGTTTATTACTTCTCCTCAGAGTTGCTACTCGGCTGCAGCTTCATTCTACTTGTAAACTCAGAGTGTTTTGAATTACTGAAGTACTTTCAATTCAACCAACAGTAAAGACAGACAGGACAGAGCTGGAGACTTCTTATTTGTCAACTAAAAGAAACCAGCAGCAGCGTCCATTTGTCCATCGTATCAACTCAACGCACTCTGTCAGGCTTCTGCTAATGCATGTTAACATATCTCTTAACATATATGTCAATGCATTATATCATCTGATTTCTTTTTGTTATGCAACAGAGGAATGAATGTGATATCAGTTGGAGCCTGTAGTTTCCTGTAGCCTCTCCTAGACATGTGGAATGAATGTGTAAGTCAGACGCCGTGGTCGGGGTTCTCAGGGTTCTCTCACGTTGGAATGTGGCTCTTAAAGTTCTGCATGTAACGTGTCACATGTGGATGTGCAGCGATCACTTCCGCAGAAGTTGCTTCTCGCCACCCTGCAATCAGATTGAGTTATATATTAATTTCCTTCCTGTGGTTTCTCTTCTGAAGCGTTCCCTCCCAGCGGGATTTAAACATCTCCTTCTTTTCTTTCACAGAGGAGGGAGCGTTGGATGACGGTCTCTCAGACGGAGCCATCGCCGGAATCGTCATCGCCGTCCTCGTCGCTCTCGGCGCCGCCATCGGCCTAATCATGTACTGCAGACAGAAAGTACCGTAAGTACTCTGCTTTCTCTCCGTCTCGATCGGGACTTCTGGGATGGATCAGAACACGGTGACAAAAGGGGTTAGCTGTGGTTTCTCTGCAGGCGAACCTCCTGACTGGAGGTTTGTAGGCTGCAAAGCTAGTTCCCAAGTGGGATCTTGGCTGAGAGTGTGTGGTGGTTTTGTGTGACTTTGTCAATATGAGAATCGTTGTCACATTGTCCGTTTGGTCACACTCCTCCCTGATTACCACATGGTTTCAGAAGAAAGATCTTTGTTTCGAGGCTTTTTAGTCTCTGAATCTTTCCCAAGCTGTGCTCTGGTCGTCCTGTTTTTTAAATATTTATTTAGGTAGTTAATAATTGTATAACCCTGCCTCCTCTACGGTGGTTCCCTGGTGTAGAATAGCAGTTCTTCAGTGGAACAAAGAAACCAAACCAGGAAATCCGACCCGGGACTGTTACTTCATTCATATGAACGCTTTGTTGTTACTTCATTTGCTGCCGTTTCTCCATGATTTCATGCTTCAGTGTTAAAATGTACAAATACATTGTTGTCTGTGTGTGTGTTATCTGACCCTCTTTATCTAAGTGTGTGTGTGTGAAGCATATCTGTCTTTTTCTCTGTTTGTGTGTCTGTATGAATTCTAGTCAGCCACTTCATGACCTTCTAGGAAATTCTCCTCATTCCTCTCACGCCTTGGCGTCTTGCAACATGTTAGACTGAAGAAAACACACACTTATACACACACACACACACACACACACACACACACACACACACACACACACACACACACACACACTTATATATACACACACACACACACATGCAAATACATGCACCCGCTCTGTAGAGCTGCCACGCCCTTCAACACCTTTGCAGTAACTGTCACAGAAGCACCATAACTCTCTACATACCGTCTGCAACGCTTTCTGTTGTGTTGAAAAGGTCTCTGAGCAGAATTCAGACAAACGGTGGTTCTGTTGCTAAAAGTGTTTCAGGCTTTTCAACTCTTTTCTTAACGACTTAAACTTGTAGACAAACGTGCCGTTGTGAGATCACTTCACCTCTTTAGAACCTAGAGTCATGTTTACGTGGCTCTAGATTGAGCCGAGTGTTCGTTATTGAGCAGCAGCATCAACTAGAAGAACGAAGAGATGAGAGACATGAGACATTGTAGTCGGACTACAAGTGGACTTAAAATGAAGACATGAGTCCTAAAGACCTGATTTGACCCTTGAAGCAGTAACTCTGTGGGACCTGTTGGACCTCTAGTCTCTAACACTAAGCCTTGATGACATTTGTACAGGAGATGAACTTTTATAACTTGTTGAAGTCATATCAAAGCTCACAGTTATGAATAATTCAGGGCGTTTGTCCAGCGTTCTGTTTCACTAGTAGAAGCTCTAGATAAAGGAGAGGCTCATGAAGACACTCGACTGCAGCCGCGGAGCGGAGCGATCAGATTAGATCCTTTCTGAGGGAAGGAGCGCGTCTCTTCTAGACCGCACCAGTGATGCACCACATCCTGTCAGACTTCAACACGATGTGCAGCGCAGCCACAGACAGTGACAGACGCAGCCTCACGACTTGAAACCGAGAGTTTGCAGCTCGGTTTGTCGAAGGAAACTTAAATCCAAAGACTTTGAACTTTTCCTTCTTCTTCTTCTCTTCTTCCTCTTCCTCTCTTGCTCATGCTGTGTTCCTAGTAACTCTTAATACATTTTAAACAGTTTGCCAAACTATTTCTGGCCTGATGAGGTTTGGGAAGGTTTTATTTAGTGAATGACTTGTATGTCATCATGCGCTCATGTCCAGAGGGTCTGTGTGGACCACTGGGACCCATTTCACATCTGTGGAGGCATGAGGCCCAACTTTGGAGCGTATTTGGCCGCTCAGCTTGCAGCTTTGACTCTCGAGTGTTGAGCTGTTTTGTCTTGAGCACTTTTCTTCTTGTTCTTCTTCTTCTTCTTCTCTGTGAAAGGAAGGAAAGCTTATACAACGCTCTTTGCATCCCCTCCCCTCCTTCTGCTTCCTCTTCTGTCGTTCAAGCGGGACCCGATGATCACCAGAGGCCACCGAGGTCACCAGGTGTCAGGTAGAGCTGGTTTTCAGCTGTAGAGAACCCTCTCGGGGCCTCGGGGGCCCAACGGATGATTGACTCGTCTGTCCCTTTGTCGCTTTATCTTCATCGCCGTCATCGTCGCTGTTAGCAGGTGTCAACGCTGGTGAAGGGAAGCCTTTGTTCTGCAGCGGGCCTCCATGTCGGGTGTTGTGGGTCGGAGGGGACCGCCTCAGGCGATGGTTCGGGATTCATTTTAGACATTTTAAATGGCGAGAGGAGTTCTTGCTCTTTATGTTCCGTGTGTGTGGAGAGCCGGTGCAGGTGGTGCAGAGTTACAGGTGTAGTTTTACATTATTTAAGGAGTCAAATCAGCAAACATGCTGCCACGTTAGGGGATAGAATAAACTCTGTGTTGGCTTCCAGCAGCAGGTTTATATTAAAAACACGGCATTGTTGTCCTGAAGATCTAAAACTAGAACCGGTTCTCTTCAGGTCACAACAACACACACACACACCTGTTGTACGGGAGAAGGAAACAGAGTGAAGATCTCCTCCTCTGATAGTCCAACAGGGGCCCGTATGAACTTTAGGCAAAGAAAAGGATTCGGTAGACACGCACCAAGACCAGCGACACAAAACACGCCGATCCGTCTGATAAAAGCTGCTGATCTACAGTCAGGACCAGAATCCAACAAGTGCTCTGAAAGACCCGAAACGTGAACTCTAGGACGGCAACTAACAACTGTTTGATAATCAATTAATCTGTCCATTATTGCTTCCATTGATTTCATCATTATTTGGATAAAAAACTTATTTTTTTCACCTTCTCGTACGATATTCTGAGGATTACAATGAATAAATAAATATAAAAGTATATTCATATAATTTTATTTCACATATATTTTAGCATCTACTTTCTTTTATAGCTTTGGAACGTGCGCTATAAATAATAATAACAATAATATTATTATTAAGAATAATGGTATTATTAATAACAACAATAATAATAATAACAGTAATAATGTATTGGATCAGATATTGCTCAAGTTTTAGTGGTGAAATTCAAAAGGATTCACTGCTGAAATATTCCAAAAACTCCATAAAGTCACATGACTACTTCCTGTCGGATGATGTCATCACACACACGTTCGGAATGTTGACGTTAAATGTGTCATTGCTATTTATTTCAGCTAATTAGCGTTAGCTGCAGATTTGTGTCCGTTTTGATGGACACATGCACGATTACAGGTTCTAACTTTAAAACAAACGTCACATACACACACACACACACACACACACACACACACACACACACACACACACACACACACACTCCTCTCCCGTTGAACGTGGTCTTGTCACTCAGGATTAAATCCGTCCCTGTGAGTTTCGGTGTTTTGACTGCATTGCCTCACTCTCTGCTGCCAGTCACAGCCAGGAAGACTCCGCCTCCTCCTCGGAGAGGGGGTGGAGGGGGGGGGGGGCAGGAAGTGTATATATCAGCTTCCCTTTCCAGCATGTCATGTAGAACTTGATTTAGGATCAACGTGTCGTGATTTCCCTAAAAAGAAAATAATTTATGTTATGTTACAAAATAGTCTAAATTTCTAAAACATAATTCAGTCGCTGTCGTGGAGTTTTCCTGAAGTACTTTACTCGTTTACTTTTACGTGTACTTTGAGGAGTTCTCCTCCTCGTTTGTGTTTTCTCGACCACTGCTTGACCTTTGAACCTGCAGCTTCCAGTCGGGTTCAGGTGGAGGTGGTGAGTCCGGTGATCGCAGACGGCTGATGTTCTGATGTTCTGATGTTCTGTGTTCTGTGTTCTGATGTTCTGATGTTCTGATGTTCTGTGTTCTGATGTTCTGATGTTCTGATGTTCTGTGTTGTCGTCTCTTTGCTATTTTAAGAGGAATCTGCTCTGTAGATTTTATTTTAATATGCAGGTAAAAAGCTGCTCGGCGTTTTTTGACTTTACAGCTGCCAAAATCTAGTTTAAAACATGTTTATTATACTCTTATTTCTGTAGTCCAACAGGAAGTCATCATCACTGGTTTCCTCCACCTCTAAAACCAACAGTACCTACCTGCAGCGCCTCGTCACCGGTTACACATGTGACCGGTTCATGCTTTTATCTGAATATGAAGAAACACAATCCAGTTGTTCACAAGTGTTTGAAACTAGATTCAAATAAGTACAACTTTATGTTCTGTTCGTTATGACACAACCCCTGAAATGTGTCTTTTCTTTTGTTGCAAAAAGCTAGAAGTGAGTAGAGAAACCAGAACCAGCAGAGCGTCTACGTTCATTCACTCAACACAAACTTTGACTTCACCCTGTCATTTATTCTGTGGTCGTTTGGGTAATTTGTTGCATTGAAGTCTGGAGATAAAAGCTTTATTGTGAAATAATTACAGGGAACACGACCCAACTGCTGAGATAGTCGTACAGCACGAAGCTGCTTTACTCTCAACGTCAGAGCTCCTTCCAACTAATCCGATTTAAAATCAGATCTTCTCCTGTTCACGCTGCGTTCAGAAACACATTCAGGTCACGCCCCTCGGTCATAATTACAAGTTAGATATTGAGGATTTGTTTTTCAGCGTTAGTCGCTCCAGAGACGAGAAACACGCCACGGAACGCCTCCTATCCTCAGCAGTGCAGACGGTTCAATGTGTTAAAGGGTTGAACCGGTAATCCACCGTCTCACCTGCTCAGTGGGTTTATGTACAGAAGAAACAAGCGGTCCGGATCTTTGGACCGCCGCTGCCTCCTGCTTTCTATGAGCTCAGTGGTGTTGGTGAGAACTGTCGAGGGCGAGGCCTGCATGCGTATCGGAGAATGGCAGGAATGTCACCGTCATGTCTGCACTCGTCTTCTCTCTACGCTTGAGTCTCTGCGCCGGTAAACTTTAACCCTTCAAGCTCCTCTTCTCCTTTTTAAACCGAGCCTTCGGTAGGCTTGTGTTCAGCTCTCTCCAAAAAGAAAGTCAGTGGAGGTTAAAAGGTGCAGGATCACAAATAAAAAGGTAGAACACATGAGGAAAAAAGTAACTGGTAGTAACTTTGGAGAGAAGAAATAAGTCACAGGATGACAAGTTGATGTCAGAAGCACTTAATAGACCCGGAGACGAGGAACCTCTGAGGGACCAGGGACTAAATTCGGTTCTGGGGTCCCGGTTTGGTTGGCAGTACTTTCTGAAAGTACAGGAGCTTTCGGGTTAAAGACTGCTCAAACACACTCGCGTACCGCTTCTTCCAGGAAACGAGGAAGTACTCGAGCTCAGATTTAGGACCATTTTAGGACGAAAGGAGAACATTTCTCTTTGTCTTTCCTTCATTGCAACATTCATCGGTCAACATTATGCAGCAGGAACCTCCGGGGACTGACACTACCAGGAGCGTCTGTTAGTCGGTCTGGTGTGACCAGTAGCTCACGGTGGCTAATGCTAAGCTAGCACCCTCTGCTGTGTAGCTATGATGCCCTTCGTCTCATTATGGCTCTATTTCTCTACGTGTTGGCGTCTCACGTTTTTACACACTCGTGAATCATCTCTACGTCCGGAACATTTGAACTGAAAGAAATGTCCTTCACCATTTTCCCAGAATCCTAAGAGGCGTCTTTAAACTATTAATTTGCTTTTGTTTACGATTAATCTATTAATTAACTATTTGCTGTAGCGCTGCAGCATATTATGCTCTGATTATATTATTCTATATATTCAATTGTAACTATATTTAGGTGAGTTAGGCTTTAAATGAACCCGGTGGGTTTTCTGCCATTTAAATGATCATATTTATTTATATGATCGTTTCAGGAAGAGTGAACGCTGCTCCGATATGTCACGTAGTAATGTAAATGTAAAGTATGAAGTCGCTGTTTAAATGTGCTAAACGTAGCAACGTCATGCTAACGTGACCCAAACCTTTATATAGTCTAAAATGTTATATGTTGAGACCACAAAGCATCATAACTAATTTGTTGATCTTATTAGTATTATTATAATAATCCTAAAACTTCCTGAAACGGTTGTGAACTTTAGCCGGTTAGTGAAAGTTTAAGTTTTAAAGAGTTTATAAAAGTTTAGTTTAACAGCAGCAGCTTTCTCTCTCTGTACAGTTTGATTGTGCAACCTTTCACCTTCTTCCTGTGTGTGTGTGTGTGTGTGTGTGTGTGTGTGTGTGTGTGTGTGTGTGTGTGTGTGTGTGTGTGTGTGTGTGTGTGTGTGTGTGTGTGTGATGACATCATCCTGAATGCATGTCAGTGAATCGACAAACCACCGAGGTTGATTTACAAAGTAAAGGACGTTGTTGCTCCGTGTATTAAATGTCGTATTAACGTATTAAACGTTGTGTCTGTTTGATCTGGTGGTTCTGGATGGTTCTGGGTGGTTCTGCGTGTTCGCAGCAGTGTCACCGGTCGTGTGGTGACCCGTGTGTTCTGATGCTTCCTGTCGTGTGTTTCTCTCCTCAGGGTCGAGTCACCGTACTAAAGGATCCGCCGCACACAGCTGGTGAGTCTCTGACAGCAGAACCGTCGTGTCCACGTCTAGTGGACGTTATCGTTAACAGACGTATTCAGACCAC
>NW_027176276.1:50000-97500 GCF_023349555.1 Cebidichthys violaceus | reverse complement strand
TGGGACGGGTTGGGGTGGTGAAGGTGAAGAAGAAAGAAAACCAAAGAGAGAGAGAGAGAGAGAGAGAGAGAGAGAGAGAGAGAGAGAGAGAGAGAGAGAGAGAGAGAGAGAGAGAGAGAGAGAGAGAGAGAGGTGTTTGTTGGCGGCGACATACTTTACGTTTTGGAGGGAAAGTTTAATGAGCTTCAGGGCGGTGCCACTGAGTTTTGTTTTTTTAAAAACCAAAATTTGATCAACGTTTTTTTTTAATCTAAAGTGGTGAATAATAAACCTGACTTTCATCTGGAAATGTAAAAAAAAACTTTTTTTGTATCATTTTAAGTTCATCTTTTTGCTGGATCACAAATCTTTTCGGGAGTATTTTGTCATCAAACCTTCAGATGAGAATGACCATGTGTTTTTTTTTGGTTTTTTTTCGTGTGGTTTTAGTGCTTCTGTGTGTTCTCAGACTTCAACATGCACTGATCCTCCAGTGAGATAAGTATTTATTTTTGTTTAGAAAAAAAAGAAATCATGATAACTGGAGCTGAAGATCATAGCCGGTCTGCAGATCACGCATTCAAAATGTCATTTGCTCTTTTGTGTTACTGTTCAGTTTGTGAGTTTTTCTTACCCTGAACTCGACGGCTGAAGAAGCTCAAACTGAATTTGAAAAGTCTTAAAGAAACACAAGGTGTCGTTTTCCATATATTTATTCCACCAGTTTGGGATAACACACGGCACAGAATGTATTAATACCAACACATTAGTTCTCCCAAACGAGATGCGTTCATCTGTCTGAAAACGACACAAGCAGCCCTCATTGTAAATAATAGAGATAGAAACACTGTCAACAATTTGTTTGTGACATTCTTTGAAAGTATGCGTGGTTTTTTTTTTTTGTTTCTTGTCATGATTTATTTGTTAAAAAGACCTTTTTATTCTGTCATTTTGCTAATGTTTACAGAAGCCTCTACAAAATCCATATGTAAAAAATATTAACACAAACGTCCCAAAGGTGAAATTTATGTCCAATTTGACGTCCTTGTAAAGCCATAAAAGTTGTGGAAATATTTTGATTTTTTGCCGTTTGTTGTGTTTTTATTTGTACAGAAATATTCTGACACATAGAAGCGTCTGTGTAACTGATTCAAACCCAGAAAACGACCAATCAGAGTCTGAGTAGCTTCAAACCATCCAATCTTTCGAACAGGGTGTGTGTGTGTGTGTGTGTGTGTGTGTGTGTGTGTGTGTGTGTGTGTGTGTGTGTGTGTGTGTGTGTGTGTGTGTGTGTGTGTGTGTGTGTGTGTGTGTGTGAGAGAGAGAGAGAGAATGTGTTTCCGAGGAGACAAGGGCGTGGCAGGTGAGGAAGGACAGATAAAGCTCTCGGCTGCAGATCACTGAAACACAAAACCATCCATCTCAACAAGTCACTTTGTCTCAGTTTCAGCTTTTAGGGCTGCTTCTTCTTCTTTTTCTAAACCTCCTTCTTCCCTCATCTTCTACTACTACTCCTACTACAACTTCTACTACTTCTACTTCAACAACAACTACTACAACTTCTTCTATTACAACAACTACTACTATTATGCTTCTACTTCTACTACCACTACTACTAAAACCTTTTGTTCTACTAATACTTCTACTACTACTACAACAACTACTACTAATACTTCAACTACTAATACTTCTACTACTGCTACAACTACTACTAAAACTTCTTCAACTACTAATACTTCTACTACAATAACAACTACTACTAATACTTCTTCAACTACTAATTCTTCTACTTCTATTACTACGTCTACTACTACTACTACTAATTCATCAAAACGTTGGTCTATAGGGGTTTTTACGGACCTGTTTAATATCAGAGAAGTAATCGTTAGAATCTCACAGACCTTACTTCAGACGTCTAACCAGAAACACATTCAGAAAACACTGGCTTTGAAGGAACCTTAAGTGCTAAAACGCTGACTCATATCTGGGTTTCAGGAGTCATTGATGCAGCTCTCTATAAACCTTTGAAGAAATGAAGACGAGGACTAAATGTCCTCACTTTCTAAAAATATTCTCTCAAGGTCTTAAACTTTAAATCGGTCCTCACAAAGACAGAAGTACAACACACAGAATAAGTGGCGTCTGATTGATTCCTGTGGGTCAGATCAACATCCTGATAAAAAAACAGAACACACACACACACACACACACACACACACACACACACACACACACACACACCATAGAAAACATATGCCTTCATCTTTGTAGTCAGAGACATGCAGAAGAAGATTACTGTGAAAACACTTGTTGACACAGAAACCAAGCGCTCTTATTGCTGCAGCAACACAGGTTAACATATCTGATTAAACTTCCTAAAATGTCACCACAAAGTATGACTAAGACAGTCCAAAAAAACGATCAAAACTCTGCCCACAAAACCAAAATTAACCACAGAAACACTCATGACAGTCATCAAACCTGTCAAGCTCACAGGTTCATTGACACTAACATGAAACTCGTCAAACTAACAAACCACAAACGTAACTTTGAATGAACAACATTGAAAAGTTTGATGTTCTGACATGAATATGTGACAGTAGTTTGGCCATGTTGAAAACACGCTGCAGACAAAGACGCGCTAAAACCGGACAAATGAGTTCGTCATAAGAATTGCAGCAGGATGTTTGGAGTGGCGGCCATTTTTATGTGTACCTTTGCAACGTCTCCTCATACAGCGGTTTGTATGATAGCGAACAAAAAGTTACTCCTCGTGCGTTTTCTAACTCACTTAGGGTTTAGGCAACAAAACTACTCAGTTTTAGGAATAGATCATTGTTTGGGTTAAAATAACGACAGTTTTTGGACATTGGATAATTTTTTTGTGTGACCAGTGTAGCATTAAAGCATGGTGGAATTAGCCGGCTGACTGGCAAACAGGGTTTGTATAAAAGCAACAAAATAGTCCAAGAGACATGAGATATTACAATCCCTCCTCAGCATCCTGGCGGTTGTTTTCTGGCGTTTTTACCGATTATACTCGTGTTGTTCTTGCTTCTTCACTGTTCATTTTGTTTATGCGCCCTCTAGTGTTTCATACAATATTGCAACGAACAGCACGTTGAGCTGCTCAGCTAATGTTGCTAACAGAGCCAACGGTGTTGACGCCGCCGGTCTATCTCAGCTGTAACCGCATTATGACAGCAGAACGTTAAAATACATATTCATCTCTTACCTCCATATTTTAAATGCTTTTTTTAATCTTTGTTTTGGCCACACATGCTGTACGTATCGGTGCGTTTACACGTAGCAAACGTGACCCGCTGAGGTAAACCCACCTGATTAAACATGTCTTGTGGATTACGTGACACCTGTGGGTTTAGTGAGATACAACACACCTGCACACACATGCAGAGTCTCTGAGACGTCCTCATGTGACTCTGATTGTAGAACGAGTGTAGCAGGTATGCTTCAATATTAAATGTTTTTTTTTAGATTTATCAGGGTGAGCTTTTTTTTTCATACCCACAGGCAGGTTTTCAGATGAACTCTAAAAACAAACTCTCACAAACTCATGCAACATCGCCATAGAAACGCCTCACAAACAAGTCATTGTCTGAAAGCAGCTCTTCACATATTGATTCAGGAGAAACAGAACAAGTTTCATTTTAATTCATCATTCTGTGCTTCGGTTGACTTTTACTTTATAAACAGCAGACGTGTCAATCATACAAACACCTCAAATGTAAATTTACGGCAGCAGCATGTAAACCTTTCAGCGTTATTGTCACCACTCATTTGTGAAAAACACAAAATCATACTTATTAGCGTGTCATATTTCTCACAATGTCAAACTTTTCCTTTTAAAAACCGCTCGAACCTCAACAACGGAATTTACCTGCAGAAAAACGTTACAGGCGTGTTCCCAAAAAAACTTCACTTGTAGTATGTCAACTGTTCCAATTCATGTTTTTTGTTTTTTTTAAAGTTAAAAAATCAAAAAGCAGGGACCAATGAGAGGCCCGGTGAGAGGTGTGCCCGTCCAATCAGGTGCAGGAGGAGTCGCTTCTACATCCTACTGTAGTTTGAATGAAGCCAGTTTTGTCAGGTGGGAACCAATGAGAGTAGAGGAAATCCTAGGACAGATTATGACAAGAACGGCACTCATTAAACGCGTTTAAACTCTCAGACTGAAGAGAGTCACTGAAACTGTCGTGACATAACAGAAGTCGCCACTTTAACCTTGTGTGTCCTTTGCGTTTTTGTTGTGTGTGTGTGTGTGTGTGTGTGTGTGTGATTCAACACACAACAAGGTAAAGCCGCCAGGACTGAACACGCCTGCAGCATTTAGTCAGGAATGTGTGTTACATCTTGTTGAGTCAATGTTGAGCCATGCAGGGAGCAGGAGAGAGAGGGGGAGAGGAGGGGAGTCAAACCGACAATGCCTCCCGTCCGGTTTCACTTCCTGACTACAAACCCTGAACGGTCGACTGCCGTGGTTTCAAGTGAACTCTCTCGATAGCCATTGGGTGGCTTGTTGTGACGTGCGGTTCATGGTCCCCTTGAGGATGATTTGGAATAACTTTGGTGATCCTCTGACTTTTCCTTTGGCGCCATCATCGGGTCAAGTTTAACGTCAGATACTTTAGTTTAAGATCAAATACCTGCAGAACTAGTGACATAGATACTGTGACACTGAAGGTATTTGTGTTGAACAAGGATAAACACTAAACTGTCTGAATAAAAAAAAAAAACTTTATTCCTCCCAGGGGGGGAAATTGCTGCGTTACAGTTGCTCTTACAAATAAGCACAAAAAAATGTAAGAAAAATATAATCAAGCCACCACTGTACATGTAAATGATGTACTTAACTCTACAATGATCAGCACACTAGATGTATGGACTAAGTAAATAAGAACAATACGAACAGAAGACATAAAAATGCAAACAAAAAAAAGTGATTTTTATCTTCCTACAATTTATTGTGATTTGTTGTTGTTTTCCAGTTGGTGCATATGAATTAAAGGTTTAAATATATGTTTTGAAACGGATCATTTTGAAGAGGACGCGTTCGTATCGCCACCGCCTCCTTGTGGCGACGCAGTTCATCATGTTGATGTGTGTTTTCTGTGGCAGCTCTATTAGCTGAGGACAGCTAGTTGATAAATGAGTAACATCAGCATTCACACATGTAAACACACTCTCAGTTTAAACAAATGACTTTGATCCTTTTACGCTGCAGGAGGAGATCAGTGTGGGCCTGTACCAGCAGGAAACCCTGTGTGTGTGTGTGTGTGTGTGTGTGTGTGTGTGTGTGTGTGTGTGTGTGTGTGTGTGTGTGATTACAGGGTACAGTAATGACAGTCTTGTTCGGTGGAATGGCAGAATGATAAACCTCCTTTCTCTCTGTTTCACAGGTATGGAAGTTAAGTGAGGACCAAACAGAACCGATGTGTTTAATCTATGACTACAGATCTGATCAGAGTAAACGACTAAAATCACATTTTAAATGTTTCTGAATCCACTGGGTGATTTACATAATTTCACAGCTGACTCTCACTAATGGTTTGGAATGTCCTAATGAGGACTTTATGACATACTACACTGTGACTTTTTAATGATATATTTTAAGACGATTCTTTGTGGCTTTTTTTTTACGACAAACTATACTCAGACTTTTTTTTAACATACTATATTATACCTTTTTATGGCTTTTTAATGACATACTATACTATGATTATACTATAGTAAAAACATACTATTCTGACTTTTGTATGACAGACTATACTGTAACTTTTAATCACTTTTTTATATGACATATAAGACTTTTTTGATGTTTTATTTTTAATGACTTTTTAAGCAAAGTATACTGTGATACATATACAGTGTCATAGTATATGACAGTGTGCAGCCAACAAAAAGACACTTGCTGACTTTGTTAATCCGGTGCTCCTACAGGACGACATTTTATATGACACAATATACTATGACTTTAATGACTTTTCTATTTTATGACTTTTTGTTGTAATACATTACTATATTATGATGCTTTCTGTCATTCTATACTATGACGCTTTGTGACTTTTTACGACATACCATAGTATAACCCTTTGGTTGCTTTATAACATAACATAATATAACTTCTTTTTTTTTTGCTGATATATTAAACTACTACACTTTTTTTAACAAAATACTATATTATGAATTTGTTTATATTATTTTATGTTTTTTATGAAATACTATGTATTTTAATGAATTTATTACAGCATAGTATACTATGACTTTTTAATGTCATACTATTCCGTGATATATATATATATTTTTTTTTTTACAATATACTATACTATGACTTTTTCGAATTTATTTTACGACAAATTATGGCTTTTTATTTCTTTTCTTTGACAGACAATTTTTATTTACCACATAATATATCATGACTTTAAATACATTTTTTTTTTACCACATAGTATTCAATGACCTTTTATGATGTTTCCAAGGCCGACTATATTATGAATTTTTAAAGATATACCATAATACATGACTGTTTTCCGACATCGTATTCTTCAATCAGGAGAGACAAGAAAATGAAGACAAGACATTTGTTTATCATAAACATATGATTCAGTCTGGACACAGAGTCTTTGGCACTTAGACAAGGAGATTTGTAAACGAGGGGTGTCAGCATGGACGTAGTGAAGGCAGAGAGACAACACTTTTTAAAAGATAAACAGCAACATGATAGGTTAACACATGTAAGTGTGGCGGCCCTGTGTCCCCGCGGGCCTGTGTCCCCGCGGGCCTGTGTCCCCGCGGGCCTGTGTCCCCGCGGGCCTGTGTCCCCGCGGGCCTGTGCTTTTGGATTGAAGAGACCAGCGGATGAAAGCAGCAGATATTGTGACTGACTTCACCAAACAACGATAGAAGGAGTACATGAGAGGCTCATGTATCAACTCACACTAGAGCTTCATTATTTTAAGACTTACAATACTATGACCTTTTTGACTTTTTAACGACATAATTTACGTAGTCTGACTTTATATGAAAAATTACTTCATATAATGTAATATCCTATGACTTTTTTGACTTTTTTATGACTTTTTTATGACATACTATACTATGACTTTTTTGTGACTTTTTTGTGACATACTATACTATGACTTTTTTTGTGACATACTATGACTTCTTTGTGATATACTATACTATGACTTTTTTGTGACATACTATACTATGACTTTTTTTGTGACATACTATGACTTCTTTGTGATATACTATACTATGACTTTTTTGTGACATACTATACTATGACTTTTTTGTGACATACTATATTATGACTTTTTTGTGACTTTTTTGTGACATACTATACTATGACTTTTTTGTGACATACTATACTATGACTTTTTTGTGACATAATATACTATGACTTCTTTGTGACTTTTTTGTGACATACTATACTATGACTTTTTTGTGACTTTTTTATTACATACTATACTATGACTTTTTTGTGACATACTATACTTTGACTTTTTTGTGACATAATATACTATGACTTCTTTGTGACTTTTTTGTGACATACTATACTATGACTTTTTTGTGACATACTATACTTTGACTTTTTTGTGACTTTTTTATTACATACTATACTATGACTTTTTTGTGATATAATATACTATGACTTCTTTGTGATATACTATACTATGACTTTTTTGTGACTTTTTTGTGACATACTATACTATAACTTTTTTGTGACTTTTTATGACATACTATACTATGAACTTTTTTGTTACATAATATACTATGACTTTTTTATGACATACTATACTATGACTTTTTTGTTACATAATATACTATGACTTTTTTGTGACATACTATACTATGACTTTTTTTCTAACTCTTGGTGTTTTTACACTCCAGGTCAATAAATCACACGCCTCACGCCGCCTCACGCCGCCTCACGCCGCCTCACGCCGCCTCACGCCGCCTCACGCCGCCTCACGCCGCCTCACGCCGCCTCACGCCGCCTCACGCCGCCTTTCCTGCTATCCAACGTCAACCATTCCCTTCATCATGATTTATTCCTGGATTCCAACTGTCTTCATTACCTTTACTGTTAATAAAAGTAATTGTCCACCCTTTTTGTGCTTTGGTCTGTTCTTACATGGAATTTAAGACTTTTCTGTGACTTTTTACTACATGCTATACTATGACATTATTCGACATGCTAAAATATGATTTTTTGACTTTTTACGACATACTATACTATGACTTTTTTGTGACATACTATACTATGACTTTTTTGTGACATACTATACTATGACTTTTTTGTGACATACTATACTATGACTTTTTTGTGAAATATTATACCATGACTTTTTTGTGACTTTTTTGTAACATACTATACTATATCTTTTTTGTGACATTATATATAGTATTACTTTTTTATGACATTGCATACTATGACATTTTTGTGACTTTTTTGTGACATACTATACTATGACATTTTTGTGACTTTTTTATGACTTTTTATGATATGCTAAAGTATGACTTTAAAAAAAAAAGTCAAGTTATAGCATGTCGAAAAAATTCATAGCGTAGCATTTCATGAAAATTAATAGCATGACGTTAAAATCATAAAAAAAGTCATAGTATAGCATGTCAAAAAAATTATAAAAAGTTCATAGTATAGCATTTTGTGAAAAATCATAGAAAAGTTATAGTATAGCATGTTGTAAAATGTCTTAAAAAAGCCAAAGTAAAGCATTTTATGAAAATTCCTAAAAAAGTCATAGCATAGCATGTCGTAAAAAGTATACTGAACTAGTATAATATGACTTTTTAATGATTTTTTAAAATATAAAATAATTAACATTTCCTTTTTTAATCAGTTTTCACAAAATACTATACTATCACTTCATTAAAAAGTATTTACAATGTGATATACTGTATATGACTTTTTTCCAACTCAAAAGTCACATAAAAGTCATATCATAAGCATGTCGTAAGAAAGTCATGAATAGGTCATAGTGAAGCATGTTCCTATAAGCTACAAAAAGTCATAATATAGTAAGTCATAAATATAAATACTATAGCATGTCACTAAAAGTCATAATATATTATGTAGAAAGAATTCATTAAAAAGTCTAAATGTCATAAAAACTCACACAGCATTTTCTACGACATGTTATATGACTTTTTTATGACTTACTATAATATGACTTTTTTGTCTGCCTGTCCAACTATCTATTTAATCTATTTAATCTATTTAATCTATCCATCCAGTATGTGAAAGGTTACCTGTTTCCAGACTCTGGCAATGTATGTATGTTTGTTTATGTTTTAACCCCACCTGAGAAACATGAGGGCTTCCACAGCAGACCATGTTGTTCACAAGGTGTTATGGTGTGCAGTGAAGGAGGACTTGTCCTGAAATTCACTGTCAGATCCACAGTGTTAAGAGTATTTAGCCGAACAGTTTGTTCTGACTACACCAGATATCAAGCTGTTTAACCTCCGTCTGTATGCAGACGATGACGACTTGTCAACGTCCCAAATGAGACCGTTGCTGGAACGATGTTTTTGAAGTCCACAAAGTCCACAAACAGGATCCTTGTGCATGTCGTCTTTTACTCCTGTGATGAAGGTGGAGAGCTGGATGATAGTGGAGCGCCTGAAGCAGGAGAGGACTCCAGTAATCTGATGAAGGGTCACGCGATCTGGGCTGGATGCTTCAATTTTCTTCTGTCTGCGAAAGAGATGCTACACATCCTTTTTTAGACACAGACCGACAACACTGTGACTTTATGACTTTTTCTCAGACATGCTGTACTTTTTTTCCCAGGTCATACCTAACTATGACTTTTTACTACTTTTTTTTGGGACCTAGTACACTGTTACTTTTTAATGGCATACTATACTTTGATATTTTTTTAATTTGTATTGACATATACTAAGCTTCACGTGACATCTTTATTACATGCTATGACTTTATGACATTTTATGATTTTTTTATGACATTTTATGATTTTTTATTGATTTTTTATTTGACTTTTTTATGAGTTTACTTATGAAAACACTTCTATTCATACCTGCACACACACACACACACACACAGAAATAAGAAAAAGGAATGTATTTAATCTCCAGGTTGTAAAAATGATGTGAGCGATATGTCCTGACATGACGTCCTGTAACTGACGGGAAAGGTTAATCCCTATGTATTCACCTTTAGTGAAATGTCACATTGTTTGGAGGATTAAGGTATCAAAAACAGGAAACAGCAGAACACATCTCCAAACTCAGAATGGGCGTCTCCTCTAAATAGCTCAAAGTCAGATTGGAGGGAAAAGGCCTGCAGGGTCGGTGTAATTGTTGGAAATAGTTGTGTGATGATTCATTCTTTGATTTAAATGTCACTTTCTGTGTCGAAAGAGAAAAAGGCACTCCGGATACATTTAATATTCACCACGGTGATTAGTGCAGAATTTACAGACCGAGGTGAATTTAATGCGGCATGCAGGCTCATGACACTAAAAACACATTTTAGTCATTAACATTTTCTTAATCTCTCCAATAATTCAACACAGCTTCAGCTCTGTGTGTGTGTGTGTGTGTGTGTGTGTGTGTGTGTGTGTGTGTGTGAGGAGAGATTGAGCATTGACAGGTCAAGTCACTGGAGGGAAAAAAAGAGTAAATCTCAAACTCTCAATCACATTTCGCCACAAAATATATGTACACAATTATAATCGAGAAATCTGCACAAACAAGTGACTGAATGAATGTGAATAATAAGAAAAGTTTGTCCGTCATCCACCATCATCACCAATTATGTTGGTAATCTATCCTGTACATGAATCTAAAATGCTGTTTTTTCACTTTTTCTACTTGAATCTCATTGTTACTATTAACCCTTCCATAGAAAGTGAGTCACGTCGGCACTTCATTCCCCAGAAACAGGATGCTGCTCAGACTGGATTGTTGCATCATGTTTCTTCTAGCAGGTCAACTGAACAATGTGTGTTTTTAAATACTAGAAAAAGTACACAAAGTGAGCAAAAAAGCAAAGTACACAAAGTGAGCAAAAAAGCCTCCTAGTTACAGTAATGAGAGTACAGTTGATTCTTTACTTGAATGAATTATTGACATGACGCTCTGTCGATACCTCAACCCTTCACAGTTTGTCTGCTCAGCAGGAACAGGAGTCGCTGACAGCCGTCACTGATGACATCACAGAAGATGATTTACTCTGAAAGTCAAAACAGAAGGAAATTACATTTGGTGACTTTACCCAATAATCCAGACGCTCAGCACCTTTTAGACTGGAGAGGACACAGTGTGATGAAGTATTCACAGTAGAAATACATTAAAGTGTACACAGATACTTCTCTGCCCATCTGTTGGATCAGTGTGTCCAAAACCTCATATTTTAGAAAGAAATGTGACAAAACATGGAAGTGAACGTCGTGTCAAGCTTCAGAAACTGTATCTTGCTTTTTATTTTTACATTTCATCTTATCAAGTCATTTTGTTCTAAAGTCTTATTTTCTCTAAACAAGTAAAACAATACATTAAATCATTCTTTGTTCTTTTAAGATGCTCTCTTTCATTCTGGAAACAAACTAAATCAATAATTGAATAAATACATATTTATTGTAAACAGATCTATCCTAATCACATCTTTAATATATATTTATAATGTACTGTACATTAAATCTTCTGTTAATCAAAATGACAAAACTCAACTTGTAGCTTTCTGATATATTCTTTTTTTTCACAGCTGTTTTTTTGCTGACTTGTGCAGATTTTAAAGCTGGTAGACGTGTTCGTGTTGACTCAACACACACGAGGGACGAACGCTGCAAAGCAAAACAGCAACGACGTACATTTGCATGTTTTTCTCTTTCGGTGGAGCTACGCTAGCAGTTTCCCCCTGCTTACAGTCTTTGTGCTAAGCTAGGCTAACCCCTATACTAAAGCGATGAAACTCTGGGTGACAATCCGGCCCTGTAGACTCACTGTTTCACCTGAAGACATGAAACATGAAGATATGAAACATGAAGATATGAAACATGAACGTCATCCGTGATGCGACCCAGTCGTGTGAACTGCGTTGTCTCCGTCATTCAGCCTTCAGCAGAATCATGACACAGATTCATTAATCACTGAAACATTTTGTTCCTCGTGAAACTGTGATTGAATCGTGTTTCTAGATAAAATGATGTTCTACTTCTCTTTAGTGGATTCGTTATTATTGAATGTCTGTTGAACTGGACTCATTCAGAGGTTAAATTTTGTAGACTAAAGATGATCTTTAACATCATATTCTGTTGTTCACTGCTCTGTACGAGTGTTCTGACTGTCAGCCTTGAACGTATGAATAAAGTTCTCTTGATTAGTTCATAAAAACGGTTCTGTTGTAGGATCGCAGAGATACAACAGAAGACCTTTATGTTTCTACACTTTTAATAGAAGACGACATGTATGATCCTGAACGTTTGAATCGAACATCAGCTGAAGTAAACTGTGATGTGAACAACAGAATTCTGGTGTCTATACATTTATATTGTAGCCATATTATTATTATTTTGTTTTAGTCATAGATGTTTTACATTCACACTCGGGTTTCTGTCTTGTGCTGCTCGTCCTCTGGCCTGCATCGCCCTCTGCTGGCCGCTCACTGGTGTTACATTGTCTCCTTTAAACACAAACACAAACCTCTGAACTACCGGATCTCTCCGGAGGTTAATTAATCTCCTGCTTCTGATCTGGAATAAATTATTTGATGCATAAACAAAAAATGAGAAAAAATAATTAAAGGAATCTGGTCAAAACAACAAACACAACTACAAAGTTGAAATAGATACAAAAAATGAAATACTAAAACACAAAGACAAGTTAAAGAGTACAAACCTACACAATCAACACAAGATGACAATAAAACAGCTGACATGACAAGAAAAATAAAAAGACAAAAACAAAAGAGAACAAAAATAAAAAGACAAAAACAAAAGAGAACAAAAATAAAAATAAAAACAATAAAATGACATGACAAAATAAAAACACACCAACCAAAAATACACTAAATTATCAATCTGAAATCACATGCAAACTAAAAATTAATACATACTAATAAAAAATATTAATAAAACTTATTAGAAACAAAAATAATATAAAAAGTAAAAAAACGAAAAACAACAAACTCAAACTAAATGAACACAACCCGACAAAAATATTTAAAAGAGGAAAAAAATACAGACTAACATGATACAATTTAAAAATTATTAAAAAATAAAAAATAAATAAATCAATAAAACAATTAATTCAGATGTGCAACTAATTAAAAGAAAAAAATTAACATATCATTGAGATACAATTTAATTCAATTCATGAATAAGTTTTATATATATATATATATATATATATATATATATATATATATATATATATAAGCTATAAATCAGTAGATTCTTTTAGATGTTTGGTGTCACCTGAACACTCCTGAGTGGCTGCACAAGGGAAAGGTCAAAGGTCGGGTAAATAAAAACACGTCACCAGCAGCAGTATTTTTTGGTACATTGACTGTTTTTTTTTATTCCAAACGTGTGTCTATATATTGAACATCAGAGGGCTGGTCCCCTACAGTCACCCCACACGTCAATATCAATAATAATGATAACAAGAGAACCATCAGAATAATATCCACCGGTCGTCTCCGTCCTGCTGATGAGCTGAGCACTGCTGGTACAAATCTGAGGGAGGAGCAGAAAAAAATACAACAAAACCGCAGACAACGTGATGACAATGGGGTTCATTCATGACCGGCAATCATACACACACACACACACACACACACACACACACACACACACACACACACACACACACACACACACACACACACACACACAAAATCATATTTTACATCCACGTTCCTGTGCGTTTTTCTAATTTTCATGAATCTCGGTCTCACTTTCTAAACATTTTATACGCAAAAAAAATTAAATTACAAAAATTATAAAATGAACTAAAACTACAGGCACTGATCTGAAATAAAAACCTGCTTCCATGAATTACAAATAAAAAAAGTCCAGTAGTTGATTTACTTTTGGCTCCTCCAGGCGACTGTAAAGCAATTACACGTGGAAATGTCAATATCGCCGCATATGTCGAGCAGTCGGTCGATGCGATGCGTCGATGCGTGGATCGGCCGGCGGGCAACTTTTAAACTCTGACATCCCAGCGTGGCGATCGAATCGACATGACATCAATTTAAAGAGCTCAAGAACTCAAAGTTATAAAGAAATAATACTCCGGAAGTAAAATTACAATCACAAATTTAGTTTTTCTCTTTTGTTTCACTGTGAATGTGTGTGTGTGTGTGTGTGTGTGTGTGTGTGTGTGTGAGTGTGTGAGTGCAGCTGTAATACTCACTGAACATATACACAACTGTACTGAGGGAGCTCCTCTCTCTTTAGGGACTGTTTGAAACATATTAGACCCCCCCCCCCCCCCCCCCCCCCCCCCCCCCAAAGTCTCAAAATAACTCTGTAACAGTATTGAAACGCTACAACCGCTTTCACCACTAGAATACAAAACTAAAATATTTCAAATGTTGTACTCCACTTTAAATCTGGAAATTGTCACAATAGCCACCAATTTGCATATTAGAGAAGAAATTATAATACAATATACAACAATAAAATCTCCCTTCGATACATTATTATTATGTCTAAAGAGACGCGACCCCCTCAGCCAAATGAATAATTTTCCGCACAGTCCCTACCTCAGATATAGCTGCCTCCTTTGGACAGGTTTTGAAATTGGAGGATTCAACACCCGCAGTTGGACCTGATATTTAGCTGATTTGTATAATTTGTCTGACATCATTTTGAAAACTATTCAACTCCCTTTTAGGCAGAAGGAGCTCTTTTGGCCACACTCAATTCTTACGACTTTTACTTTGAAAAAGCGAAACAGCAGATGCTTCCTTGTTCTTTGTTTCGGCGGTAAACCGTTAAATTAGTTAGGAAGAGTTCAACGTTTTTGGAAAATGCGCTCATTTTCTTTGTGTTTTCAGATGGATATCGATCTCATATGAGTACGTGGTTAGCCTAGCTTAGCATAAAGACTGGAAGCAGGGGGAAACAGCTAGCCTAGCTATGTCCAAAGTTCTAAAATACACCCACTAACACTCCTGAAGCTCCTCACTGATTGACATGTTGTAGCTTGTTTGTTAAATCAGCTGTTAGTTAGCTAGGTTGCCACCTCCACCATGCTTTAATGCTACACTGGTTACAGAGGATTGGCCAAAAAAGCATGACGGAATTGGCAGACTGGCTAAGTAGCCAGCTGGTACTCTAGTTAGCTAACTAGCTTGCTAATTCCACCGTGCTTTAATGCTACACTGGTTACAGAGCATGAGCTTCCCTACGCTGTGGATAGTGAGTGGATGAAGCATTGAGGTGTTACATTTCACTCATTAACTTTGGCTCTACACTTCTCAATGTTGTTACTCCACTGTTGGTTTTAGCCGTTACCGCAAAACCTCACTTCAGTGAATCCGTAACTGGACTTATTTAAATAATATAAAAGTTAGCCCGCTAACAACAGTCACACAAGGAAATAGCGTTGATTTGAAATGGGAATGTCCATTCTGTTCCTATTTTATTTATTCCACGTCCTTTTTATGGGTCGCCAAACGTCAGAAAAAGTCTTTGCGCTAAGCTAAGCTAACCAAGTCCGGACTCTCGCACACAGACATGAGATTGAAACCCATCTCCACATCTAATTCTTGAAAAGAAAGCAAAATGGTTCATTGCCGTAGTCACTGATACTAGTTTCTCATTGGTGGACATTGTGTAACCTGACACCTCAAACAAAGATCAAAACAAACATAATGACCGTCTCCTGTCTCATTGTGCACCGTCCTCTTTCTTCGTGGATTAAATGCTGCGTGGAAAAGAGGAACTGGCTCAGCGCGGCTTCGTACAATTCATGTGAGTATTGACGCATCAGCTTTGTGGATCACAGCACCGGTTGGTCACTTTTCTTTCTCGAGACGTCTGCACGAAACAGCAACAAGGTTGTTAAGAGCTACAACCTGATGATTGACAGATGACCGTGACAACTGTACAGCTGCTCTGCTACCGTGTGTGTGTCTGTGTGTGTGTGTGTGTGTGTGTGTGTGTACAGTAGGTCTCCTTCTATACAAACACCTGGTTCAGTATTCAAACGGTAAGAGAAAGAGTCCTCCTCACTTGGCACGGAGCGTGATGATTGGCAGAGGTGGAGGACTGAATGTGGGGGGCCAACAAACAAGCCCCCCAGGATGGTGTGCCCATTTGGCCGCCACTTCCCGTTTGTCTGTCTGCAGCCCTGCGATCCAAATGACTCTGAACACCTCAGCTGGTTTAATCCAAAACAGAAGGTTCCATTTATCCTCAAGAGTGGTTTAATCCGTCCATCCCCTGTGGAAAGGTTACTGGTATGATCCACGGAGCCAAAGTGGCTTTTGTCTTTATGAACAACCCTGCAAATGGGTCGAAATGGTTTCTTCCGTCCACCCCTCCTGTTAGGCCAGTTTGGACTGATCGAGATGCGTCATTGGGGCCCAACAGGTGGTTTGAAACCATGATGTTTGACCCCTCTGATGACGGCCCACACAGCGTCCCTCTGTTTTAGTTGTGCCCCGCCAGTAAGTCCGTCGGCGGGCGCGTCGGCGTCTTCGGGGGAGGCAGCGGCCTCGGCGGTGGCGGCGGTCTGTTGTTGCCCAGCCGCGGACTCGCCGCACCCCCGCCCCCGTCGCTGTCGGCTCTGTCCGCTGGGATCGGAGGAGGTGGCGGCGGGAGGCGGGGCAGCGACATGGAGCCGTAGTGGAGGTGGTGATGGGGGTTGTGGCGGAGGTGGTGACCTCCGGGGGGAGGAATCCGGGAGCAGGAGGAGGCGGAGGAGGATGAGGACGGGGGAGGAGGCGGGGGAGGCGTGAGCGTGGCCGGCCTCAAGCTCTGGATCCGCCGGCACTCCTGGCAGATTCGCACGTGGCTGCAGCCCTGCAGGAAGCTGCGCAGCGGGGCGGGAGGAGCCACCAGGGCCGACACCGGAGGAGGCGTGCTGGTGGTGGCGTTGGCGCCAAGCGGGTCCTCCAGCAGCCTCTGTGGCCCCGGCCCCAAATCAGGGACCCCTCCCATACCTCCCCCGAGGCCGCCCGTCAGCGAGCCGGCGCCACTGTAGAGTTTCCCGTTGCTGAGGCGCATCTCCCGAACCAGGCGGATGGGGCGTGGCGTGGCCAGAGCCAGGCGCGACGGGTGACGCAGGACTCCGCCCCCGGCGCTGCTCAGAGGACGGCGGCGTCGGGAACGAGAACTCTTCTTACAGGAGACGGCGTTTCGAAACTCCGTCAGCATCTCCTGACAAACAGACACCTGAGTGAGAGAGACAAAGACAAACAGGATGTCTTCTTCCTTCCTACTACTTAAAAAAACATACTTCATTTCATTCATTCATACGTGCATACGCACAAAACAAGATTCTGATATGCTCATTTATTCTGTCGAATGCAACTTTCAAAACATGTTTTCAAATTAGAAAGACTTCTGAATTGTTTAATATCGATACATAACTCAGTTCATGTGAAGGAGGGAGAGTGAACCCGAGGAGAGCTCGTCCTTCAATCGGGACAGGAAGTCAAATAAATGACGGACAAAGGAAGAGCGAATCAAAGTCAGGAGCTGTTTCTGCAGAGGACGAAGGAGCAGCAGACAGGAGGAGACTGAATACAGACACAGCTTCCTGCTCGGGCTGGAACTGAAGCGGTCATATTAGCGGAGACGCCATCAATTTGTTGCTGCAACACGTTGCTCTGATTGACTTTCTGTGACCGTTGAACATTTTTAACATCCTCAATAATAAAAATGATGCAACGTTCTCTTTTATTTGTCATAACATAAATATTGAATATCAGAATCCCGTTTTTAAATACATTTTATGTCTATAATGCATTAAAAACATACTTATAATGCATCGCAATCTGCTTATAGTGCTGTATAAGTATTATTAAAAATGCAACAATAACATATTAGTTCAAATATTATTACATCATAATTGCACTGACGTGTTTTTGCAAGGATCATAGTGTATGATAACTCCCATAGTTTTGATACATTATAACCACTGTTATTATGCATCGTAACCACTGTTATGATGCATCATAATCACTGTTATGATGCATCGTAATCACTGTTATTATGCATCGTAATCACTGTTATGATGCATCGTAATCACTGTTATGATGCATCGTAATCACTGTTATTATGCATCATAACCACTGTTATTATGCATCATAACACTGTTATGATGCATCATAGCCACTGTTATTATGCATCATAATCACTGTTATTATGCATCATAATCACTGTTATTATTATGTTTGTTTGCTGCTGAAAGAGGTTAAAATGTTATTGCATGAAAATCTGAATAAAGCACATTCTGATTATCAGCTGCTCACACACACACACACACACACACACACACACACACACACACACACACACACACACACACACACACACACACACACACACACACACACACAGGCGGATGACCTACTGAGGCGTTTGAGCTGAGGTTGAGGCCGGGGGCGGGGCAGGAGGAGGAGGACGAGAGAGGAAGAGGAGGAGGAGGAGGAGGGTGGTGGTGATGATGAAGGTTTACCTCGTCGGTCTCTGCGGTGCGGCGCGTCGACCACAGGAACTCCATGATGGCCACGAAGACGGCGATGATGAGGCCGCAGATCAGGACCACGAAGATCCCGCCGATGTTCTCCATGCCGAGACCTGAAGACGACGAAGAGCAGAGAGAGAAGAAAAGCACGTTTAGGTAACAAGTGATGACGAGCAGCAACAACACACAACAAACTGTGAACTTGAGATGTTTGAACATGAACTAGCTGAGCTCTGGTGGAGAGAGATTCTAAAGGGCCTCATCAGTGAGTTACAGAGTTATGTTGGTATTTTTAGTTATATTTTCAACATAATAGTTTTCAAATAGCATCAGAACTAAGCCCCCTCAAATTCGCCTGTACCGCCTACGCCGAGGGCCGCACACACACACACACACACACACACACACACACACACACACACACACACACACACACACACACACACACACACACACACTCACACTGCATACTGCACAATCAGCAACAAAGACTTGATTAGTCTTAATGGGTCTTAACGAGATCTTAATGGCTTGATTTTCTCAGTTTTCACACAGAGACACACACACACACACACACACACACACACACACACACACACACACACACACACACACACACACACACACAGACATACACACACAGACACACACAGACGACTTTGTGACGTAACGTCGCTGTGCTCTGGGGGATGAAGGGGGGGGGGGGTGAACAGCTGATCAATACTCAGACAGGGACTCTCTGATTGGCTCCTAAAGTGAGAAAGTGTCTCGTCTCGTTACAACGAGACACATCAGGGGAAAACACAGAAGAACAACATGTACGTGGGTCAATAACGGAACCGTTGAAGGAGAAACTCGGTCAGATGATGAAGTGAAGCTGTGTCTGTTTTTATGTTTCACGTCTCATTTCACACTCTATGAAAACATAAAACACGACACAAGAAGAAGGTCAGATCGCCTCTCACAAACATTCACGAACACCAGAAGATGAACTGTGACTTTTCCCTCTAGCGCCACCAGCTGGTCGATGTCTGTGTCCGGTACAAGACCTGCAGAGCTAGAGACGTTCCCATCAGCCCCGGCTCTACTTTGCGTGTTTAGACGCTAGCATGCTAATATGCTAAACCCGAGATGGTGAACACGGTTGTCGTCACACCTGCTTAACATCACAGCATATTAGCATGATCATTGTGAGCATATTAGCACGCCAACATTAGCATTTAGCTCAGTAAAGCCCGATGGAGCCGGCTAACAAATTTTGGTCTTTTTGGACCGTTGGTTCAGGATGTTCTCATTCAGCATTCGTATCGTGACCTACGAATATTTAATGCCCGTAATTTATAGACATCTCATTAAATGAATTCATATTTAATTCCACATAATCACGAACAAGGAAGTACAAACATCGGACTTCGTGTCACAACGTTGATTTATTTGTCACTTTGTTATTTTAACCCAAACGCCGATCTTCTCCGGTAACCTAACTGACGGAGGTTTATTTTGAAAAGGCTGTATGCGGAAATTGACACGTGTTGTTGGACTTTTGTTGGAAAATGAACTTAAATGAACCTTTGTATGAAGATACGTTGGTAAAGAAAACTCTGAACTCATAACGACCAGTTCCTATTATTTTGGGTCATTTTAAAAATCAAACGATTAATCGGTTGAAAAAGTAGCTGATGGATTAATCCATAACGAAAGTCATTGTTTTCTTTCTCTGAACAATTTGACCTGAACTAAAGACGACGGATTGCGTCATTCACCCAGAATGCACTGCGTGTCTGTGAGCCAATCACCTACCTTAACTCAAATAGACTAGAAACAAACATCTTTGAGCAGCAACACAAGAAGTTCCAACATACATCTCACTCTGGAACTTCTAAAGAACCGATAGCGGATTCATTTAGAACCGGTTCCCGTTTGGAACCGAGTTTCAGGGGTTTTGGGTTTGTACGGAAGACAAAAGTATCTGTGACTGTTGACGGAACACTCAGAGAGTTCAGCCCTGAAGAACATCTGAGCCGTGACACCCACCTTTGGCCCGGTGGTCCTCCTCTTTGAGACACTGTCCCCCCTCCCACCAGCGCCTCTTCAGGATCTCCAGCCTGTTGCTCTCCTGCAGCTGCAAGATCCCCAGAGTGATCTCGTCTCTGTACGGAGAGCCTGAGGACAAACAAGACAAGTCATTCAGCTCTGCTTTTATTGAGGAATAAAAGGAAGCGGAAGCCACAGCTCACCTGCTCACCTCTGCTTTATTAAACATGTGTTGAGCTGCTCTAACAGGCAAACTCTTTATTTCTGTGCTGACATTCTGCTTCTGGGGAGCTGATAAACTGAGAAAAGACTGAAGCAGCAGCTGCGATCTCGTTCTTTGCAGCTGAGCTCTGCTGTATTCAGAACCAAATAAAGACCTTTTACTGGGAACATCGACTGGGTATAAACTTGAAGTCGGTTCAGCAGCAGAAGGGTGACGTCATCCCGTCTCACAGAAGTTCACAACTCATCCAGCCTGTGAGCTGGAGTTTGATTGGCTCCGCCTCCACTTTGGAGCCTCCGACGACCAATCACAAGCGTCTATCCAGCATGAGGTGACTGGGAAGAGGAGTGACGTTGAGACCGCGGGGGCGGGACTTCACCTCTCTATAGATGCATTTCTTCTTCTGTTGTGTTTAAAATGCGGCGACTGCACAACGATACATCAGACGGCCTGACATCACCAGACCAAATCACACATATGTGAATGATCTATTCTTTAGAAATAATGAAGCGTTACCGAATATTAAAATAGTGAAACTCTGAGACAGATTTAGTTCATTTATTACAGAAACACTGTAATAAAGCCTGAAGTCCTGAAGATGACTCAGCACTTTCATTTCATTAATATAACCCGTCGTCCTCACCTCACACTCACTTCCTCCCTCATCAAAAAGAGACAAAATCTTTCACCAAAGTGACCGACAGCAAAGTAAAAGATAATTTGAGCCTTTTTTACAAAAATCACGTCACTTTCGCTGGTTCGACGCTCCATATCTTTGAGATGTAGAGCGATTCATTCGGCATCGCCTGACTTCTTTCTCTTTACCTTGATCTCCAGACACCTTGATTTCCAAATAGATTTTGTGGACTGATGCACGTCACTGTTAAGACACTTCAGGTTTAGGCTTTAGGGACACGTCGTGGTTTGGGTTGAGACATGAGTACTTTTTTTAAGGACGGACTAGAATCGTGGTTTGAGTTAAAATGACTACTTCGCCTTCACGGTTACACTAATTACCACCTTAGGGAACGACGACGGTTAAAACAGACTCCCGTCGACTGTCTGTTGGAAACGGAAAAAAAAGAGATTGAACTTTAAACTCCCACAACACCAAAACCAAAATGACTTTAAAGCAGCCGCGAGTTCTCCTTTTCTCTTTTGAAGCCGATGCTAATCGCTCTCTGTCAGTCAGCGCAGTTAGCATGGGAGACGGCGTCTACCGGGGGCACCGGGGCCACTCTGCTGCCTTCGTTTTCATCACTTAACAGGCAGGTTGACTGGCAGGCCGGGCTCCCAAATACTCCTCTTCTACTCCGTCTTCCCCGCTGTTCTCTACTCCCCACATCTGCTCCTCCCTCCGCCATTAGCTATGCTAATCTATGCGCGAAACGCTCATCACCAAGAAACAAGTCTGAGGCAGACGACGAGGCGAGGCCAGACACCGGCGGGGGAAAAGCAGAGCGAGGCCAAAAATTGGAAATGGGGACGACTTTAATTTATCAAAGAGCAGCAGCTGCACAAAGAACACGACCTGGTTAACAGAACCGACACACAAGGTGCCGGACAACACGTGAGGCGGCCTCAATATATCACAAACAATATGTGATGTGACAGCAGACTAACCACAATCACACACACACACACACACACACACACACACACACACACACACACACACACACACACACACACACACACACACACACACACAGAGGCAGGTTGGTGCTTGTTCTCTGTTTCCAGGAATGATTGAAACATTCATCTGGGGACCTGTAAACCGGAGAAGGTCACAAAATCTGACAACAAAAATGGAAAAATTCCAAAAATTAAGATTGATACCACCAATGTGACCATTGACCACGTCTACATGCACACTCATATTCCGCTATTATTCAGAATATGACAATTTTCCTAATTTGATGTGGTTCATGTAAACACGTTTGGATATTCTGAATTGTTCCGAATGGAGCATTTCATAATTAAAACATGGTTTTGGGAGCATTCTTTGGACTATGAAGGACTTAGATTTTAACATGTTTATGGATATGAACAAATATCTCAACGCCAACTGTTTCAAGAAGGTTCACACGGTCCAACAAGTCCTCCACCGGGGGAACACTTTGAAATAAACTAAATGGACTTTGCACTTTACCATATTTAGACGTGATGACCGACATGTTAGGACCGTCAAACAAAGCAGAGAACGACGTCAACGTGGGATTCACTGATGAAGAGGATGCGTCATGTGGTCGTTTTATGTTAATCTAAATATGCATGGCTGCATATAAATGGGAATATTAATTTGTAAACAGCTTATTATATATATTGTCTTTTTCAGAATAAGGGCAAAAAAGAGAATATCTGGTGCACGTAAACTTCTTTTCCGTTTCCTTTCTCTCTGAATGCTCTAAACTCATGTTGCAGAACACCTGTTTGGATTTGTTGTAACTCACCCAGAGGCATGCCGATGCCGTATCCTTTGGTGTCCAGCAGTCCTCCGATCTGCGTGAGGTTGCAGTTGAGGCTGCGGTAGTACTCGTTCATGGTGCTCTCCATCAGGAAGGCGTACTTGGAGTTAAGGACGCGGGCAATGCCTTCCTCGGTGCTCTTCACGAACACGCTGGGCTGCTTGGAGTTCATGTAGTTCCACATCCGCTGGTACGTCTGGTACCGCGAGTTCTGGAGGAGGAGGAGAAGGGGAGGAAGAGGATGGGGTTTTCAACATTAGTCTACCTTTCCTGTTGCTATCAGAAGAAATGAGTGAGTTTCAAGATTGATGGTCGGCCATCACAACTCAAACTAAACCCAGAGAGCGTGTCTCACCATGAAGAAGGTCATGGTGGACCCTCCGTGGATGGTGCCGTACTGGATGTTGGTTTGGTCGGCCAGATCGTCCGGAGACTCGATGGGAGCCTCCATCCTCTGCACGGTGAGAAACGCCGCCAGGTTGGCCGTGTAGGACGAGATGATGATGAGGGTGAACGCCCACCTGAGAGGAGCAGAGAAGAAGATCAGCTTTCACCTTTATTTACCCTGAGAAACCTTCAAACGCTCGTTTCTTCTCTCTCTCTCTCTTCACGAAGGGGCTGCGAGAGGTAAGCGGGAGGGAGACAGATGGAGAGCTCTGCAGGAAGTGTCAGGATTTTCAGGTAAAAATCGTCAACCTGAACATGAACTCGGGCTGCAGCAGAGAGGAGCAGGACACCTCCACTGCAGAGGAAATGAGACAGAAGTGATGAGCAAGGGAATTATGAAGGGAGCCGAGGGAGATGGAGGCAAACAGAGAGGGAGGGAGGAGGAGAGAATGATGGAGGAGAGATGAGATAGGAGTGAGGAGAGTGGGCCATTAGACTCAAAGGAGTTAAGCAAAAAAGAAGACAAAGTAGAGTTTGGCCTCTGCTGATTTAGTCATTATTGTATTCCCTGAAAATTCATAATTGTGATTGGCTGAACAGCCCAGTCGCCAGGATTTTCTTCTGGCATTGTACATTTCTGCAAACAAAGGACACGCTCAACCTTTTTTCTTTTTGCATTCGATAAGAGCAAGTAGTAGTAGTAGTAGTATCAGTATCAGTATCAGTGGCAGTAGTAGTTCAACGAGCAATAAACAGAACAAGTGATGTAGTATATTGATTATTGCTATTTAAAGGAGGACAAGGCGACGTTCGGTCGCTACGTCGTTACATTAAGTTACGTTTGTGCGTTGCGTCGTCACGTTGCGTCGTCACGTTGCGTCGTCACGTTGCGTCGTCACGTTGCGTCGTCCCGTTACGTCGTCCCGTTACGTCGTCCCGTTACGTCGTTCCGTTACGTCGTTCCGTTACGTCGTTCCGTTACGTCGTTCCGTTACGTCGTTTTATTACTCTATGACAATACATTATTATTTGAATACCAGCCATATTTTTTCGAACCATAACCAAGAAGTTTTGTTGCCTAAACACAACCAACGTTAACAACGTGGCTTTGTACTTTTCTGCAAGCGGTTGCAGAAAAGTACAAAGCCAATATTTTTTACTTCTAAACTTATAACTTCTAGTAACCTAGAGAGACAGACAGACAGACAGACAGACAGACAGACAGACAGACAGACAGACAGACAGTCAGAAAGACAGACAGAGATCAGTTTGTTGAAATTCGTCGCACCGCCACCATGAGCTTTTTTCGGGCTAAGTGCCCGGCGAGGCTGAGAGCTGTCAGAGAAATAATGCCGATGGCCGCTCCAGTCCCTCCAGTATCACTCCACCATCTGTCTGACTGCAGCTACTGGGAATAAGGGAGGGAGGTGAGGAGAGGAGGAACAAACAGGAGGAGAAGGAGGGGACAGGAGAGGACACATTGGAGGACTAATTGTAACTTCAGTCTCCACCGCCAGCAGGAGGACGGAGGTTTGGTTTGAATGTCCCTCTTGTTGAAGAGAATGTTTCTAGATGAGGAAATGAAAGCTCATCTGTTTTTAAAGGAGATATTAATATTTTTACAGCAATATTTTAGTGAATGTGGTTTCTGCTTTTACTGGAAAGCTTCAGCAACAGTTGGAGGCTGAAATGGGGACAAAATAAGTATGAAATAACGACTAAAATACAGTCACTAAAATAAACATTGGGTTTAAATGGACTACATTTTCACTGAAAATCCCATTTTCTAGATAATTTATATGCAATTTTATGGTTTGTTCAGAGTATTGGGAAATAACCAAACCCCCCCCCGACAAAATGTGAAACACGATGCGACTTTAGAAGTTTATCATATTTATAAGCTGTGCAGAAAGATGGGGGTCAGATGCAGCTTGGAGGAGGACGGAGGACATTAGAGGAGCGGAGACTGAACAGGAAGAGAGACTGACATCATCATTTCACCATCTGTTCACCTTCAGCTAATGTTCAGCTAAAGGAGGAGAGAGACACCAACAGCATCCTTCACAAAGTGGTTTTAGTAGAACAGGAAAAAGAAAAATAAGGTGAAATGAAGAATATATCTATTTGATAAAACTCAATTCTGTTCAAAGTTGATAAAAACACAGTTTGCAGACGAAACATGAAATATTCACTAAATCTTTCATGTGAAAGAAGGTTTCAAGAAGTGAATTAAAAGAAGTTGCAGATGAAACCTGTTTGATCTCAATATGTATCAAAGCCTCTGGAGCCATTCATTCTCTGGACACATGACTCTTCAGTAGTCACGTATGATATGGTATATATAGTATAGTAGTATAGTATAGTATAGTGTAGTATAGTATAGTATAGTGTAGTGTAGTATGGTATAGGATAGTATAGTATAGTATAGGATAGTATAGTAGTATAGTATAGTATAGTATAGTAGTGTAGTATAGTATAGTATAGTAGTAGTATAGTATAGTAGTAGTATGGTATAGTGTAGTATAGGATAGTATAGTATGGTATAGTGTAGTATAGTGTAGTATAGTATAGTAGTGTAGTATAGTATAGTATAGTATAGTATAGTGTAGTATAGTGTAGTATAGTATAGTAGTATAATATAATATAGTATAGTAGTATAGTATAGTATAGTGTAGTATAGTATAGTATAGTGTAGTAGTGTAGTATAGTAGTGTAGTATAGTATAGTATAATATAGTATAGTAGTATAGTATAATATAGTATAGTAGTGTAGTATAGTATAGTGTAGTATAGTATAATATAGTGTAGTATAGTATAGTAGTATAGTATAGTGTAGTATAGTATAGTATAGTATAGTATAGTAGTGTAGTATAGTATAGTATAGTGTAGTATAGTATAGTATAGTGTAGTATAGTGTAGTATAGTATAGTAGTATAGTATAGTATAGTAGTGTAGTATAGTATAGTATAGTATAGTGTAGTATAGTATAGTATAGTAGTGTAGTATAGTATAGTATAGTGTAGTATAGTGTAGTATAGTATAGTAGTATAGTATAGTATAGTAGTATAGTATAGTATAGTATAGTAGTGTAGTATAGTATAGTATAGTAGTGTAGTGTAGTATAGTAGTGTAGTATAGTATAGTATAGTATAGTAGTGTAGTATAGTATAGTATAGTGTAGTATAGTATAGTATAGTATAGTATAGTGTAGTATAGTATAGTATAGTATAGTGTAGTATAGTATAGTATAGTAGTGTAGTATAGTATAGTATAGTATAGTGTAGTATAGTATAGTAGTGTAGTATAGTATAGTATAGTATAGTATAGTAGTGTAGTATAGTATAGTATAGTGTAGTATAGTATAGTAGTGTAGTATAGTATAGTATAGTGTAGTACAGTGTAGTATAGTATAGTGTAGTATAGTATAGTGTAGTATAGTATAGTAGTGTAGTATAGTATAGTATAGTGTAGTATAGTATAGTATAGTATAGTATAGTAGTATAGTATAGTATAGTGTAGTATAGTATAGTAGTGTAGTATAGTATAGTGTAGTATAGTATAGTATAGTAGTGTAGTATAGTATAGTGTAGTATAGTATAGTATAGTGTAGTATAGTGTAGTATAGTATAGTAGTATAGTATAGTATAGTAGTATAGTATAGTATAGTATAGTAGTGTAGTATAGTATAGTATAGTAGTGTAGTGTAGTATAGTAGTGTAGTATAGTATAGTATAGTATAGTAGTGTAGTATAGTATAGTATAGTGTAGTATAGTATAGTATAGTGTAGTATAGTATAGTAGTATAGTATAGTATAGTGTAGTATAGTATAGTATAGTAGTGTAGTATAGTATAGTATAGTGTAGTATAGTATAGTATAGTGTAGTATAGTGTAGTATAGTATAGTAGTATAGTATAGTATAGTAGTATAGTATAGTATAGTAGTGTAGTATAGTATAGTAGTGTAGTGTAGTATAGTAGTGTAGTATAGTATAGTATAGTATAGTAGTGTAGTATAGTATAGTATAGTGTAGTATAGTATAGTATAGTGTAGTATAGTATAGTAGTATAGTATAGTATAGTATAGTATAGTGTAGTATAGTATAGTATAGTAGTGTAGTATAGTATAGTATAGTATAGTATAGTGTAGTATAGTGTAGTATAGTATAGTAGTATAGTATAGTATAGTAGTATAGTATAGTATAGTATAGTATAGTGTAGTATAGTATAGTATAGTATAGTGTAGTATAGTATAGTATAGTGTAGTATAGTATAGTAGTATAGTATAGTGTAGTATAGTATAGTATAGTATAGTGTAATATAGTATAGTAGTATAGTATAGTATAGTATAGTAGTGTAGTATAGTATAGTATAGTGTAGTATAGTATAGTATAGTAGTATAGTATAGTATAGTGTAGTATAGTATAGTATAGTAGTATAGTATAGTATAGTATAGTATAGTAGTGTAGTATAGTATAGTATAGTGTAGTATAGTGTAGTATAGTATAGTAGTATAGTATAGTGTAGTATAGTATAGTATAGTATAGTATAGTGTAGTATAGTATAGTGTAGTATAGTATAGTAGTATAGTATAGTATAGTATAGTGTAGTATAGTATAGTATAGTATAGTGTAGTATAGTATAGTATAGTAGTATAGTATAGTATAGTATAGTAGTATAGTATAGTATAGTGTAGTGTAGTATAGTATAGTAGTATAGTATAGTATAGTATAGTGTAGTATAGTATAGTGTAGTGTAGTATAGTGTAGTATAGTATAGTGTAATATAGTATAGTATAGTATAGTAGTATAGTATAGTATAGTGTAGTATAGTATAGTATAGTATAGTATAGTAGTATAGTATAGTATAGTGTAGTATAGTATAGTATAGTAGTATAGTATAGTATAGTATAGTATAGTATAGTGTAGTATAGTATAGTAGTATAGTATAGTATAGTGTAGTATAGTATAGTATAGTAGTATAGTATAGTATAGTATAGTAGTATAGTATAGTATAGTAGTGTAGTATAGTATAGTATAGTGTAATATAGTATAGTATAGTATAGTATAGTAGTGTAGTATAGTATAGTATAGTGTAGTATAGTATAGTATAGTAGTGTAGTATAGTATAGTATAGTATAGTGTAGTATAGTGTAGTATAGTAGTGTAGTATAGTATAGTATAGTATAGTGTAATATAGTGTAGTATAGTATAGTATAGTGTAGTATAGTGTAGTATAGTATAGTATAGTAGTGTAGTATAGTATAGTATAGTATAGTGTAGTATAGTGTAGTATAGTAGTGTAGTATAGTATAGTATAGTATAGTGTAGTATAGTATAGTATAGTGTAGTATAGTGTAGTATAGTATAGTAGTATAGTATAGTATAGTATAGTGTAGTATAGTATAGTATAGTGTAGTGTAGTATAGTGTAGTATAGTATAGTGTAGTATAGTATAGTATAGTATAGTAGTATAGTATAGTATAGTGTAGTATAGTATAGTATAGTATAGTATAGTAGTATAGTATAGTGTAGTATAGTATAGTATAGTAGTATAGTATAGTATAGTAGTATAGTATAGTATAGTATAGTGTAGTATAGTATAGTATAGTAGTATAGTATAGTATAGTAGTATAGTATAGTATAGTATAGTGTAGTATAGTATAGTATAGTAGTATAGTGTAGTATAGTATAGTATAGTAGTGTAGTATAGTATAGTATAGTATAGTGTAGTATAGTGTAGTATAGTAGTGTAGTATAGTATAGTGTAATATAGTGTAGTATAGTATAGTATAGTGTAGTATAGTGTAGTATAGTATAGTATAGTAGTGTAGTATAGTATAGTATAGTATAGTATAGTAGTGTAGTATAGTATAGTATAGTATAGTGTAGTATAGTATAGTATAGTATAGTATAGTAGTGTAGTATAGTATAGTATAGTGTAGTATAGTATAGTATAGTAGTGTAGTATAGTATAGTATAGTATAGTGTAGTATAGTAGTGTAGTATAGTATAGTATAGTGTAGTATAGTGTAGTATAGTATAGTATAGTAGTGTAGTATAGTATAGTAGTATAGTATAGTATAGTATAGTATAGTATAGTGTAGTATAGTGTAGTATAGTATAGTAGTATAGTATAGTATAGTAGTATAGTATAGTATAGTATAGTAGTATAGTGTAGTATAGTATAGTATAGTGTAGTATAGTATAGTGTAGTATAGTATAGTAGTATAGTATAGTATAGTAAAGTGTAGTATAGTATAGTATAGTATAGTGTAGTATAGTATAGTAGTATAGTGTAGTATAGTATAGTATAGTGTAGTATAGTATAGTAGTACAGTATAGTGTAGTATAGTATAGTATAGTGTAGTATAGTATAGTATAGTGTAGTATAGTATAGTATAGTATAGTGTAGTATAGTGTAGTATAGTATAGTAGTACAGTATAGTGTAGTATAGTATAGTGTAGTATAGTATAGTATAGTAGTATAGTATAGTATAGTATAGTGTAGTATAGTATAGTAGTATAGTAGAGTCTAGTATAGTGTAGTATAGTATAGTATAGTATAGTATAGTATAGTGTAGTATAGTATAGTAGTATAGTATAGTATAGTGTAGTATAGTATAGTATAGTAGTATAGTATAGTATAGTATAGTAGTATAGTATAGTATAGTAGTGTAGTATAGTATAGTATAGTGTAATATAGTATAGTATAGTATAGTATAGTAGTGTAGTATAGTATAGTATAGTGTAGTATAGTATAGTATAGTAGTGTAGTATAGTATAGTATAGTAGTGTAGTATAGTATAGTATAGTATAGTGTAGTATAGTGTAGTATAGTAGTGTAGTATAGTATAGTATAGTATAGTGTAATATAGTGTAGTATAGTATAGTATAGTGTAGTATAGTGTAGTATAGTATAGTATAGTAGTGTAGTATAGTATAGTATAGTATAGTATAGTAGTGTAGTATAGTATAGTATAGTATAGTGTAGTATAGTATAGTATAGTATAGTAGTGTAGTATAGTATAGTATAGTGTAGTATAGTATAGTATAGTAGTGTAGTATAGTATAGTATAGTATAGTGTAGTATAGTAGTGTAGTATAGTATAGTGTAATATAGTGTAGTATAGTATAGTATAGTGTAGTATAGTGTAGTATAGTATAGTATAGTAGTGTAGTATAGTATAGTAGTATAGTATAGTATAGTATAGTATAGTGTAGTATAGTATAGTAGTATAGTATAGTATAGTAGTATAGTATAGTATAGTATAGTATAGTAGTATAGTGTAGTATAGTATAGTGTAGTATAGTATAGTGTAGTATAGTATAGTAGTATAGTATAGTATAGTAAAGTGTAGTATAGTACAGTATAGTATAGTGTAGTATAGTATAGTAGTATAGTGTAGTATAGTATAGTATAGTGTAGTATAGTATAGTAGTACAGTATAGTGTAGTATAGTATAGTGTAGTATAGTATAGTATAGTGTAGTATAGTATAGTATAGTATAGTGTAGTATAGTGTAGTATAGTATAGTAGTACAGTATAGTGTAGTATAGTATAGTATAGTAGTATAGTATAGTATAGTATAGTGTAGTATAGTATAGTATAGTATAGTAGTATAGTAGAGTCTAGTATAGTGTAGTATAGTATAGTATAGTATAGTATAGTAGTATAGTGTAGTATAGCATAGTAGTATAGTATAGTGTAGTATAGTATAGTATAGTGTAGTATAGTATAGTATAGTATGTGTAGTATAGTATAGTATAATATAGTATAGTGTAGTATAGTATAGTATAGTATAGTATAGTGTAGTATAGTATAGTATAGTGTAGTATAGTATAGTAGTATAGTATAGTGTAGTATAGTATAGTATAGTATAGTGTAATATAGTATAGTAGTATAGTATAGTATAGTAGTGTAGTATAGTATAGTATAGTGTAGTATAGTATAGTATAGTAGTATAGTATAGTAGTATAGTATAGTATAGTATAGTGTAGTATAGTATAGTATAGTGTAGTGTAGTATAGTGTAGTATAGTATAGTGTAGTATAGTATAGTATAGTAGTATAGTATAGTGTAGTATAGTATAGTATAGTAGTATAGTATAGTGTAGTATAGTATAGTATAGTAGTATAGTATAGTAGTATAGTATAGTATAGTATAGTATAGTGTAGTATAGTATAGTATAGTAAAGTAGTATAGTATAGTATAGTAGTATAGTATAGTATAGTAGTATAGTATAGTATAGTATAGTAGTATAGTATAGTATAGTGTAGTGTAGTATAGTATAGTAGTATAGTATAGTATAGTAGTATAGTATAGTATAGTATAGTAGAGTAGTATAGTATAGTATAGTAGTATAGTAGAGTATAGTATAGTATAGTGTAGTGTAGTATAGTATAGTAGTATAGTATAGTATAGTATAGCATAGTGTAGTAGTATAGTATAGTATAGTAGTATAGTATAGTATAGTGTAGTATAGTATAGTATAGTAGTATAGTATAGTATAGCGTAGTATAGTATAGTATAGTATAGTATAGTAGTGTAGTATAGTATAGTGTAGTATAGTATAGTATAGTAGTATAGTATAGTATAGTATAGTGTAGTATAGTATAGTATAGTGGTATAGTATAGTATAGTATAGTGTAGTATAGTATAGTATAGTAGTGCAGTATAGTATAGTGTAGTATAGTATAGTAGTATAGTATAGTATAGTATAGTAGTATAGTATAGTATAGTATAGTGTAGTATAGTATAGTAGTGTAGTATAGTATAGTATAGTATAGTGTAGTATAGTATAGTAGTATAGTATAGTAATATAGTATAGTATAGTATAGTGTAGTATAGTATAGTAGTATAGTATAGTATAGTAGTATAGTATAGTATAGTATAGTGTAGTATAGTATAGTAGTATAGTATAGTATAGTGTAGTATAGTAGTATAGTATAGTATAGTATAGTAGTATAGTATAGTAGTGTAGTATAGTATAGTATAGTGTAATATAGTATAGTATAGTATAGTATAGTAGTGTAGTATAGTATAGTATAGTGTAGTATAGTATAGTATAGTAGTGTAGTATAGTATAGTATAGTATAGTGTAGTATAGTAGTGTAGTATAGTATAGTATAGTATAGTGTAATATAGTGTAGTATAGTATAGTATAGTGTAGTATAGTGTAGTATAGTATAGTATAGTAGTGTAGTATAGTATAGTATAGTAGTGTAGTATAGTATAGTATAGTATAGTGTAGTATAGTGTAGTATAGTAGTGTAGTATAGTATAGTATAGTGTAATATAGTGTAGTATAGTATAGTATAGTGTAGTATAGTGTAGTATAGTATAGTATAGTAGTACAGTATAGTGTAGTGTAGTATAGTGTAGTATAGTATAGTGTAGTATAGTATAGTATAGTATAGTAGTATAGTATAGTATAGTGTAGTATAGTATAGTATAGTATAGTATAGTGTAGTATAGTATAGTATAGTAGTATAGTATAGTATAGTGTAGTATAGTATAGTATAGTAGTATAGTATAGTATAGTAGTATAGTATAGTATAGTGTAGTATAGTATAGTAGTATAGTATAGTATAGTATAGTAGTATAGTAGAGTATAGTATAGTGTAGTGTAGTATAGTATAGTAGTATAGTATAGTATAGTATAGTATAGCATAGTGTAGTAGTATAGTATAGTAGTATAGTATAGTATAGTATAGTAGTATAGTATAGTATAGTGTAGTATAGTATAGTATAGTAGTATAGTATAGTATAGCGTAGTATAGTATAGTATAGTATAGTAGTGTAGTATAGTATAGTGTAGTATAGTATAGTATAGTAGTATAGTATAGTATAGTATAGTGTAGTATAGTATAGTATAGTGGTATAGTATAGTATAGTATAGTGTAGTATAGTATAGTATAGTAGTGCAGTATAGTATAGTGTAGTATAGTATAGTAGTATAGTATAGTATAGTAGTATAGTATAGTATAGTATAGTATAGTGTAGTATAGTATAGTATAGTAGTGTAGTATAGTATAGTATAGTATAGTGTAGTATAGTATAGTAGTATAGTATAGTAGTATAGTATAGTATAGTATAGTGTAGTATAGTATAGTAGTATAGTATAGTATAGTGTAGTATAGTATAGTAGTATAGTATAGTATAGTAGTATAGTATAGTATAGTATAGTGTAGTATAGTATAGTAGTATAGTATAGTATAGTGTAGTATAGTAGTATAGTATAGTATAGTATAGTAGTATAGTATAGTATAGTAGTGTAGTATAGTATAGTGTAATATAGTATAGTATTGTATAGTATTATAGTATAGTATAGTATAGTGTAGTATAGTATAGTATAGTAGTGTAGTATAGTATAGTATAGTGTAGTATAGTGTAGTATAGTAGTGTAGTATAGTATAGTATAGTATAGTGTAATATAGTATAGTATAGTATAGTATAGTGTAGTATAGTATAGTATAGTAGTGTAGTATAGTATAGTATAGTATAGTATAGTGTAGTATAGTATAGTATAGTATAGTGTAGTATAGTATAGTATAGTAGTGTAGTATAGTGTAGTATAGTGTAGTATAGTGTAGTATAGTATAGTATAGTAGTGTAGTATAGTATAGTATAGTGTAGTATAGTATAGTATAGTAGTGTAGTATAGTATAGTATAGTGTAGTATAGTATAGTATAGTATAGTGTAGTATAGTATAGTATAGTAGTGTAGTATAGTATAGTATAGTGTAGTATAGTGTAGTATAGTATAGTAGTAGTCATTTTACGTCAGTCGGTTCTGACTGAATGTAAACACGTTCTTGTCAACATGCTTCACTCAGAAACTACTCATGGTGGACGAGTTGAAGGGTTAGGACTAAGGAACACAGGACTTGCACCCAGGAGGCCTCTGTTCCTGTCCCAACATGTTATTTTGAAGTTATGAAAGTTTGTGACGTGTTTTCAGTATTTATGTTACATTCTTTATTTCAAGCCATGATGTTCTTCCTAACCCTAACTGTTGGTCTCATCCAGCATTCGTAGCTAAACACGCGTTAAAAAAAGCACCGTAATTCGTAGATATATGTTTATCTTATGTTATCCATGTAATCATAAGCAAGGAAGCATAAAGACCGCAATATGGATCATCAAACAGCGATCCTCCAGCTGCTTGTTCCCCGCGAGGAACAACGGTTCTTCTGTAGTTATTTTAATCTCAAACCACGAGTAGCTTCCTGTGAAGACTGAAGTTTGTTTTGAAAAACACCAGTTGCTGGACTTTCGTAGAAAAAAAAAAACACAAGAAAAATTAACTTTTTTGTAAGATATTATTAAACAAGACAACAAGATCCGCGTGTTAAGCAGCACTCACACACATCCACAGTGAGTGTCAATGAGCTGTACGCACCAGACTCCGCTGACGCAGCGGGTGGACAGAGCTCGAGGCATTATCTCAGAGCCCTGCTGCATGAAGCCGCCCACCGGGAACCACAGACTGTTGCCCAACGTGTACTGGTTCTCCAGGACGTCCCGCCGCTCCCGCAGACACGGGTGAGGGTTGTACCACTCGTAGGGGCTGAGCCTGGAGGACGGACACACACACACACACACAAATGAAATGAAACACTTTGTTATGAGCAGCAACAACCTCCATAATGACTTTAAATCTTTTACCCTCCAGATATGACTGCACCGCTATGAGGCACATGTACTCCGCTGTTACGTCTACGATTAGGATGATTAAATTATGCTTTGAAAAGACAATAAAAACAGAGTTTACTGTCTTTCAGATTGTTGAGGTAGGAAACGATGGGATCGATTTATACTTTACGGTCATTTTAACTGAGGTAAAGTGTCATTAAGAAGCTCTCTGTAAAGACGACTCATCGTTATTATTATTATAAACAAAAGGAACGCGTAGCTGTGTTTAGATTCTTGCCTGGAGCGTAAAACAGTTGACAAACGATTGCAGCTGTTTGTGAGTTTGCTTGTTGTTTATATATTGTACATATTATGACGTTGTTATATTCGTATGAGATTGATTGAGATGTTTCTATGTTTTATTGATGCCTTTTTGGCCTGGTCATCATTTTAAATGACTACTGGTTCTCAACTGACTTCTCTTATTAAATAAAGGTAAAATAATGATAACAATAAAGACTTATTAGTGTCACACGTCCCTTTAAACAAACCTCTAACACCCAACACTCAGGACACGAAAATAAAAAGTGATTTTCTGTTATTTATAGGTGTGGACAGCTGTGGACACACACACACACACACACACACACACACACACACACACACACACACACACACACACACACACACACACACACACACACACACACACGAGGCGGGCGGGTTACCTGGCGGCGAGGAAGAGGACGCAGCTGACGGCGAGGTAGGCCAGCAGCATGAAGAGCCAGACAGCCGGCGAGAACGGATCCAGGAAGGAGAAGTAACCTGGTTTACGGCCCTGAAAACACACAAAATCCCTCCGTTAATCAGGTGTCACTCAGAATCAATCAGCAGCTGCAGCAGCGTGTTTCACACCGTGTGCGTCTGTGTGAGTCTGTGTGAGTCTGTGTGAGTCTGTGTGTGTCTGTGTGAGTCTGTGTGTGTCTGTGTGAGTCTGTGTGAGTCTGTGTGAGTCTGTGTGTGTCTGTGTGAGTCTGTGTGCGTCTGTGTGAGTCTGTGTGAGTCTGTGTGAGTCTGTGTGTGTCTGTGTGTGTCTGTGTGCGTCTGTGTGAGTCTGTGTGAGTCTGTGTGAGTCTGTGTGCGTCTGTGTGCGTCTGTGTGAGTCTGTGTGTGTCTGTGTGAGTCTGTGTGCGTCTGTGTGAGTCTGTGTGAGTCTGTGTGAGTCTGTGTGCGTCTGTGTGAGTCTGTGTGAGTCTGTGTGAGTCTGTGTGTGTCTGTGTGAGTCTGTGTGTGTCTGTGTGTGTCTGTGTGAGTCTGTGTGAGTCTGTGTGTGTCTGTGTGAGTCTGTGTGTGTCTGTGTGTGTCTGTGTGCGTCTGTGTGCGTCTGTGTGAGTCTGTGTGTGTCTGTGTGCGTCTGTGTGCGTCTGTGTGAGTCTGTGTGTGTCTGTGTGAGTCTGTGTGAGTCTGTGTGTGTCTGTGTGAGTCGGTGTGCGTCTGTGTGAGTCGGTGTGCGTCTGTGTGCGTCTGTGTGTGTAAGTCTGTGTGAGTCTGTGTGAGTCTGTGTGAGTCTGTGTGAGTCTGTGTGTGAGTCTGTGTGTGTCTGTGTGCGTCTGTGTGTGTCTGTGTGCGTCTGTGTGCGTCTGTGTGAGTCTGTGTGCGTCTGTGTGCGTCTGTGTGCGTCTGTGTGAGTCTGTGTGCGTCTGTGTGCGTCTGTGTGTGTAAGTCTGTGTGAGTCTGTGTGCGTCTGTGTGCGTCTGTGTGTGTAAGTCTGTGTGAGTCTGTGTGCGTCTGTGTGTGTGAGTCTGTGTGCGTCTGTGTGCGTCTGTGTGAGTCTGTGTGCGTCTGTGTGCGTCTGTGTGTGTGAGTCTGTGTGCGTCTGTGTGCGTCTGTGTGTGTAAGTCTGTGTGAGTCTGTGTGAGTCTGTGTGCGTCTGTGTGCGTCTGTGTGTGTAAGTCTGTGTGCGTCTGTGTGAGTCTGTGTGAGTCTGTGTGCGTCTGTGTGCGTCTGTGTGAGTCTGTGTGTGTGAGTCTGTGTGTGTGAGTCTGTGTGCGTCTGTGTGAGTCTGTGTGAGTCTGTGTGTGTGAGTCTGTCTGTGTGAGTCTGTGTGCGTCTGTGTGCGTCTGTGTGCGTCTGTGTGTGTAAGTCTGTGTGTGTCTGTGTGAGTCTGTGTGCGTCTGTGTGCGTCTGTGTGTGTGAGTCTGTGTGTGTCTGTGTGTGTCTGTGTGAGTCTGTGTGCGTCTGTGCGTCTGTGTGAGTCTGTGTGTGTGAGTCTGTGTGTGTCTGTGTGTGTAAGTCTGTGTGTGTCTGTGTGAGTCTGTGTGCGTCTGTGCGTCTGTGTGAGTCTGTGTGTGTGAGTCTGTGTGTGTCTGTGTGTGTCTGTGTGCGTCTGTGTGAGTCTGTGTGTGTGAGTCTGTGTGTGTCTGTGTGTGTCTGTGTGCGTCTGTGTGCGTCTGTGTGTGTCTGTGTGTGTGAGTCTGTGTGAGTCTGTGTGTGTAAGTCTGTGTGTATCTGTGTGTGTCTGTGTGCGTCTGTGTGCGTCTGTGTGTGTAAGTCTGTGTGTATCTGTGTGCGTCTGTGTGCGTCTGTGTGCGTCTGTGTGTGTAAGTCTGTGTGTATCTGTGTGTGTCTGTGTGCGTCTGTGTGCGTCTGTGTGTGTAAGTCTGTGTGCGTCTGTGTGCGTCTGTGTGCGTCTGTGTGCGTCTGTGTGTGTAAGTCTGTGTGTATCTGTGTGCGTCTGTGTGCGTCTGTGTGCGTCTGTGTGTGTAAGTCTGTGTGCGTCTGTGTGCGTCTGTGTGCGTCTGTGTGTGTCTGTGTGTGTCATCGTGGACACACAGGAACTGTCTGTAGTTGGAATCGCTCCCAATATTCAAAAATCAAAGTTCAACAATGAAATCAAAGCTTGGTTTCAAGTATGAAGAAGTGTTTCTCTGCAACATTAAATATGGATGAAGAACAATCAACACTCAAAAACTCTCCTTCAGCTGAAAGTTAGTCAATATGTGAAGCTGCAGTTCCTTGAATGGCCACTAGATGTGGCTGAAGACAAAGATTCTGCTGCTCAGCTGCACCTTATTTCTGACAGCACGTCTTTTGATTTTCCCTATGATCTGGTTTAAAGCTGTTTATGTGTTCAAATAAAAAAATCTAAAACGTAACATATTATGACTCAAAAAGTGATTTTTCAGATTGACGCACATGTTTGTGGTTCTCTGTGTTGATGAGGACAGCCTGTGAACTTTCACTCAAACTCTAAACTCAAACCCTGAAGTTTAACGTCGGTGGAGGCTCTCGTGTCTCCAGCTGGCAGCGGTGAATTGTGATAATGACCATCTGCTGTCAGACGTCCGACTCACAAACACAAGCTCCACCTCCTGACAGTCGGGGGGGAATGACTCCTGGAATTACATAGATTTTCTTTTTTTCATTTCGTCGACGCCTAAATCTGCAAATTCACATAAAACAACGAAAACAAGATAAAAACGGAAAATTGAAGTTCTCAAGTGTTGACGACCGGCCAGACGCTTCCCATCGACCCGTTTCATCACTTCCCCCCCCCTGCTGCCTATGACCCCCCCCCTTCCTGTCTACTTGAAAAAGGATTTGGCAGCGAGGAGAAACGAGGAACTCCCAGATTGGACCCAATTACAGCAGATGACTGGAGCTGTAATTGAGGCAATCAACTCTCTTTCTGTTTTTTTGCCCATTTTGGCTCATAAAGATAAATAAATAAAAAAAAGCCAAGCCAAGCTGTGCAAGTGAGATGTGCTGTGAATCGATTGGTACCACAGAGCAGAAGAAGGAGAAGAAGGAGCGTGGCTCAATGACGGAGCGTCAACAGACACTTTTCATACCAGACTGGAATCAAAGCAGTCCGTAACGTTAAACCTGCTTCTTCTCTTCCTTCCCCTTTTTTAAACGGACGCAATTGTGAAACTACCAAACGTTATGATTCAATTCATCCGCTATGGATCACATGGCACAGTTTGATCTGCAGTCATTTAACATTTACTGTAAATATGTAGAAACACAGTTATGCTCACGTTGAAGATTGTTCAGTTTACACTCGATTTTCTCCCCTTTACTGAACAACCCTGACTGAGCTTTGTGTTTCTAACATCTACATTCAAACTTGAATGTGTTTGCAGCACATCGACTCACAACGATGCCTTCAATACAAACGAACAGCACACGAGTTTAACCAGAACCAGAATCAGAACCAGCCCGACGCCCTCCGACACCGCCATGGATTCCCTGAGATGGTTTGCGGTGTCGTGGACGTTTCGAGAGACAATCCTCGGAGCTTGTTTTCAAGAGCTGTACTCTGTGGTCTCAGCTTCAAAGTCCAGAAAGAACAAAACACTATTCATCCCACAGTGTGCGGACACCTAAACCCACGTGTGGTGAGGACAACCTGCTGCAATGTTCAGGCAACAAAACCGCCTGGTGAGGTTCAGGAAAAGATTGTGTTTGGTAAAAGCACACAGTGATGGAGGCGGTGAAGATGCGGAGGTCTTCACTCCGCTCTGATCGGAGCGTCGTTTCTTCAGCCGCCGCTTCCTCGCCGGCGCCGTCGGAGCTCCTCGTACGCGCCGTGATGAATCGTTGTGGCAGCGAACGCAGAGAATAGCGGAGTCGTGATCTATTGACGCCTAATGAACCGACACGCGTTTACACTGTTCAACACCAGGGGGCAAGAACTCTGACGAACGTGACGCCACCGCTCTAATGTGTGTGCACAAGTCAACAGCTTGAGCAATTAAAACGATTACCGTCTTTAAGTGTGCTCGCAAGCTATTCAGATGCTGTGTGTGTGTGTGTGTGTGTGTGTGTGTGTGTGTGTTATGTAATGTGCATCCAGCGCTTCACACTTCCAGACGGGATTGCATTGTTACTTTTGAATGATTGGCTTTTTGTTCTCGTGATGCGTTCAGGACCAAATGAATCGCTCATGCAGAGCGTTGTTAACAGCGCGTTCCGTTGTGTTAAGTTGCATAAAGTATCCGATACACACTTGTTGTCACGCTACACTGTTTTTTATTTGCTAATAGACGATACATTGATGTGTTTTTACCGCGTTGCACTGACAGGAAATGATGTGTGTTAACAACACAAGGACATCAACCCTCTGAACCTCGGGCAGGTTCGGGTTGTTTTTCTCTGTGATAATGAAGTTCTGCTCCTCTATTAAACAGAACCATGATGACTAGAAGTAGAGAGAACTAGAACGTGTCTTTAGAGCAGAACAACACAGTTGGAATGACATAAATCATAAAACAACGCAAGTTTGAATTTCTTTCATAATTTCTGAATTGATGAAATCAGCAGATGTTTGGTTTCTTTTTCTGACAGAAGCACATGATGTGTTCAAGGACTGTTGGAAAGATGAAAATCTGAGGATAATGACGTTGTTTTTGTTGTTGCATGTCGCATGCTTTCAGTCCCTGTTTGAATTGACTGATACTTTCTTTTTATCTTCAACACTTATGAAAACAGCCTCGTTTTATTTGTATGAAATGAAAGCTCTCTGCAGCCGGTCCTGCAGGACGTGAAAGGCTTCAGTGATCGAGAGAGAGCTGGCAGAGTCACACCAAACCAATGCAAAGACAAATTGAACTGTAAATCTGTTTGCCAGTAAGCAGCAGTGTGTGTGTGTGTGTGTGTGTGTGTGTGTGTGTGTGTGTGTGTGTGTCGGCATGGCCTGTTAGCCAGTTTATCTACTGTGTATAATGGTCACCAGTGCTGCACTTGATAGCAGCAGGTGCTTAGCGGGTGTGTGGGTGGGGTGGGGGGGGGGGATTTATGGCGTCTGGATTGAACCGGGGAGCTGAAGTCCTCCTGACCGAGGACCTCCGATGTCTCCGTCAGCTCTGCGACAGCGACGGCGTAAATCAGCTCTGCGGAGTTCGTTAGCGCGAGTCGACTTAATCCTTAAATAAACACTTAAGAGAATGAAGTCGGGGGCCGAGGACGACCTCGGCCCCACACACATTACACAGCCGACTGAGCGCTGAGTCAATACGCCGAGTCTCTGGCAGCGGGACTGGATCAAACATGGAGGACGGACGGTGGAGGGGAATACTGATGAGCTGCTGATGTACAGTATCTGCGTCGTCAGTCTAAATGAATCAACGTGAACTCACGCTTGTCGGCCACTTGGTTGCCACACTTAGGGACGTAAGATGTGACAATAGACGTCCTGAGATAGAATTAAACCAGGTCTTAGATTGTTCAAAGTGTTCTCAGTGTGACTGGATTTCTCTTCCTTTTTGAATTCTCAAAGAAAAACCCGAAACGCTCGGCGGTGGAGGAGCGGCTCCAGAGAGCGTCTTGCAGAGTTATTGTTTGGGATTTCATCATGTTCTCAGGTATTCTTTCTTCTTATTTGTCCGTCACCTTCAGGGGGTTTTACCCAGTAATGAGTTTATGGTCTCCATCTGCAGCTTCAGAACATCAGTGACTACGTCCACGCTCATTCCCAACCACATGAGGCCTCTGACAGACACACAGGAAGTGAAGCGCGCAAAGCGTGAAGTCGATGTTTTTATATTCCAGTCAGGGAGGCCGAGTCACCGATCGTCCCTCAGAGGCTGGAAAAGTAATACAGCTCCTGTCACCTTCCTCCCTACTGACTCTCATCCCCCTTTCCTCTCCAGAAAGAAGAGAAGAAGAAGAAGAAGAAGAAGAAGAAGAAGAAACATGCCACATCTTTCTGTGTCCTCAGCTCCCCTCCTCCCTCCTCCTCCTCCCCCGCCTGATCTCTGTGGTCACACTGTGAACTCACAGTTTGACCGTGTGACCTGAGTGGTCGGTGTAGACCGTCGTCGCCTCTGTCGGCGGCGCTCGTGCTGAGGAGGCGGAGAGAGAGAGAGAGAGAGAGAGAGACACAGAGAGAGAGAGAGAGAAAGAGAGAGAGAGAGAGAGAGAGAGAGAGAGACAGAGAGAGAGAGAGAGAGACAGATACAGAGAGAGAGAGAGAGAGACAGAGACAGATACAGAGAGAGAGAGAGAGAGAGAGAGAGAGAGAGAGAGAGAGAGAGAGAGAGAGAGAGAGAGAGAGTAGTTACAGAGAGAGAACTTGAACTCACCAGATTGACCCGGTACAGGATGCTGATCCCCAGAGTCATGAAGGGTTTGGAGAAGTCGATCACTTTCTCTCTCTCTGAGGTGATGGTGAAGCCGGCTACCGCCAGGTCAGCTTTCTACAGAGAGAGACAGAAAGAGAGAGAGAGAGAGAGAGAGAGAGAGAGAGAGAGAGAGAGAGAGAGAGAGAGAGAGAGAGACAGACAGAAAGAGAGACAGAGAGAGACAGAGAGAGAGACAGAAAGAGAGACAGAAAGAGAGACAGAGAGAGAGACAACATCAGAGAAGAGACCCAGAATTGATGGAAGTCAACAGAGTTCTGAGAGGAAAGAAGAACAAACCCGGCAGAGACAGAAGAAGACGTTGAGGATGTGAAAGAAGTGCTTTTAAATGAGTCTGATATTCACGTAAAAACAGACACATTTTGTTTATATGAACAAACAAAGCGAGGGAGAGATTTACGTTTGTTTTTTCTGCCCTGAACGCCTCCTAATTGACTCTGTAATGAGCTGAACAACCTCCGCTGAGTCGCGTTCATGTTCAACTGTTTTGCATCAGCAGAAAACATTTTTGGGGAAAGAACAACGCCTTTTTTCTGTAATGATTCAGAAAAAAGGTTTTCCTCCCAGAGCACCGTTTGAATCTCAAAACATGTCGAGTCATTTTTACTATCATTCTGAATCTATTAAACGTTCATTTCTAGTGTGTTAGAGAAAACATAAAACATATGAAAGTAATTAAAACCATATTAAAGAAATTGTTTTTGTTAATGAAAACTGCAACCAAATGTGTTCGTCAACAACTTTCTTTTTTCCACGAGGAAGACGAGACGATGACGAGGCAGCACTAACGTCAAGCAGAAGAAGAAAAGATGAAACTAAAATGTAATTTAAAAAAATAAAAAAATCTCAGGAGACAACATATTATAGACTATTATATAGTTTTGTGTCTGATGCTGTAAACGCCATATCAGCCGTATTGGGATCCAATCAGCCAGACCACATGCGGAGGTTTTTTTTGTTCCTTCACCATAAAAGCGTTTTGAATAACAATATTTTTAAAATTAAATTTGTTTATCCATCAAATCAGCAGAGCTTTGTTAGCGGCTATTCTTCAACAAAACAAGTCCACTAAAGCAGGGAGGAAGAGTAAGCAGCCAAAATGACGGAGGACTTTTATTTTGAAGTATTTATAGTAGTGCTGGGCAACGATTGCAATTATTAATCACGATTAATCTCATTGCTATGCGCAAAGTTCAATAATGAATTCAAAAGCAGTGTATTACGCACTTTTATTTTAAAGTACTGTTGTATGAACTAAAGTACACTAACATTTGGTTTGAATCACTTTAAACAGATCAGGTTCTTGTTAACAGCAGTATTCTTCACACAGTATCAGTTATATTTCTACTATCTGTGCTCAGTGTGTGACTTTATTTAAACGTTCCACTGCTGTGCAACATGAATACAATGTTCCACACGTTTCATCAGAATGTGTGTCTTCTGTCTTCATGACAGTCAGAGCATGTGAACGCAGCTCCCACTGTTCATCAACATAATGCACCGTAACTCAGAGGTGACGACGGTTACCCGGCGATGTCCGGTAGTCTCCGGTGAGAGACGGCCGGTGCGCGTTGTGACTCCGCCTCTTTTGTAGTCCTCTCCTCTTCGTACGACTCGTGTGTTCTTCTGGTGACGGTGCGTCTGGAGGGAGGCTCCTACGTGACGTCATTCATGATCCTGAGAACGTTCCTCAGACCGACGTCTTCTCAACACTAGTCGTCCTGCAGTTTGTATCTCTCCACTTCTCTGTGGCGTCTGTTAGCTCGTCTTTAGTTTATCTCTACTTCTCCACACGCTGCATCAACGTAGTGATGAAGACTCCTCCACACGCTGCATCAACGTAGTGATGAAGACTCCTCCACACGCTGCACCAACGTAGTGATGAAGACTTCTCCACACGATGCATCAACGTAGTGATGAAGACTCCTCCACACGTTGCACCAACGTAGTGATGAAGACTCCTCCACCACTGGTTTGGTGATTTGCTGACATCAACGGTGTGGATTGCATTAAAAAAACTGTTAGTGCGATAAAATAAATGTCGGCGTTAATTAATGAATGCACCATAAACAAAAAAACTAATTAAGCGTTAAAACACGTCTGTTATTTAAGTGTCAAGTCTACAGTAGACTTGTTTTATTGAAGCATAGCTACTAACAAAGTTACTTCTGCTAATTCTTCACAATAAAAGATCCTCATTATGTCGTCATTTTAAAAGCTTTTATTATGTAACTCATCAGGACTCGAGAGTTAATGAGTCCTGGCGTCGTCAGATATTAAAAAGTCTAATTTAAAAGACTTGGACTCAACTACAACGTGGTTTTGAGTGTCTCTATATTTGCTCTTCCTGTGAAACGTAAAAGCTTCTTTCTCCTCATCGCTCATGTTTAACCTCGAGGCGGCCGCATAAACGTGTCCGATGACACATGACGATGTTCTCTAACGCCGCTCATCACACAGGAATGCACCTGTCTTGTTTTTTCAAGGATAACGATTACCGTCTGCTTCGACTCATATTTTGGCTCGTCTCCAACTGAACAGCATTTCTCTTTTTGCAAGATGGAACTCCAGATTTTTTCAGCCACAGGAGCCGCAATTAAAGGCAGAAGCACCTTTTGTTACAAATGTTTGAACCGTCCTCTGAGGCCTTTAATGAAATATTGATTTTTATTGTACAGAAGTTGAACGCTGGTTAACGGTGAGTTGTTACCGCGCGGCTCTGAAGGGGGAACGGAGCGGCACTAAAACGGATCGGCACTAAAACTGCCAGCTTTTTGTTCCTGCTTGTGGCTCAGTGGGTAAATCACAGAAGGTCATACTGGTCCCATCTCAGGCTAGGCCACACTTTAGTTTAGACTTTGCACATCCATTGTTTCTTATGCAGGTCTCAACATCCTGGAAACACAGAGGAGATCCCTGCACACCGCTCAAAAGTGAGTTTGATGTCAATACAATACAGTGTGTAAAAAAGAGATCTGGTAAAATATGCAAGTTACGTCGAGGAACTTGCGTTCTAATTATGTGTTTGATTTTTTCGGGCCATTTCCATGAGCAACACCGCAACACAAAGATCTGCACCAGACTCCCTTAGAAAACTTCTCATTTTACTGCTGCAGGGTCCTGACAGTCCGCCCGGCTCAGTCCTGGTTTTGGTTCTGGTTCTTCCGTTCCTCCCTTTTATCCAGGCGGCAACCTCCGGTTCTGCCGAGTGAAGCCGATGCTTCAAGTGTTAAAGCTGCATTCTCTCTAGTGTCCACCAGGGGGCGACTCCTCTGGTCGTATAGAAGTCTAGTCTAAAATGACTCTACTTCTCTCTTGATTTATTCCCTCAGTAAACATTGTAAACATGAGTTTATGGTCTCAATCTCTAGTTTACAGTCTTCTTCAATACAGCATGATGTTCATTTAGTACATTATGCTCCATTTAGAGTCAAATAGACCATAAAGCAGGGGATGATTTAGGGGCGGAGCTTACTGTGATTGACAGGTCTCTACCAGAAACGTATACGGCGTCTCTACGTCACTCCTCACACTGTTTTATCACCAGTTAAAAGTTTACTCGTAGTGACTTCCTCGTAAGTTTGTTATTATCCCCAAATTTCCTCATTATGCTGTGTTTTATAATAAACTATGAAATATAATCAAAAATGGAATCATACAATTATTTCTCAAATGAGCTGAGCAATTATTCAATTGTTTTTTAATTTAACAATGTGCCAAATCAGCTCATTTGCAACACTACGTTGTGTGTATTACTGATACATGATGGTGGATATTTATTAAGTGTCATTGATGACCTTTTCATATTGTCTATATATTCCATTCTATTGTTATAACGTTCTAACTGAGGAAACGTTGTGAACGATGGATTTAACGATGGATTTAACCTTGCTGGGTAAACACGGCACAGTGAAATTAAAGTTGAGAGATAATCTCATTAAGTTTAAAGTCAACAGAGACACAGAGAGGATCCATAGTGGAACGTTTATCTGGACCCCAGACGCCTCTCTGCTCCTTAATTAACTCCTAATTGATTAACGAGTCGACACTTGTTCAACCAATTTCACTCACTTTCATCAGACACCCGGGCCGTATAGAGAGCAAAGTTTGTGTGTGTAAGCCGACGGGTGTTGGAAGAGCCTCCACCTCTGAAATATTCGATGAGAAAAACACTGTGTGTGTGTGTTCCTGTACATGCTACATAGTGAGGACCAGAGATGTTTTACTGCAAAGTGAGGACAATTTGACCGGTCTTCTTCCAAGGACCGGTTTAAGGTTTAAGACTAGGTTAAGGTCAGTGTAAGGGGTCAGGGAACGCATTATGCAAATGAGGGTCCTCACAAAGATAGAAGCACAGGCATTTGTGTGACATCAAGGTAAAAGAGGTTGCGCTTCAACAATGGGATTCACCATGGAGCGCCTGATCCAACATCCAATGAGCATAGAGAGAGATATAAAGAGCATCTGTCATTTTAAACACATTTACATAAAAGGCACAACGAGTCTCTGGCTACAGATAAAACCGTGTGGATACCTGTTGGCCTCTGTGTGTGTGTGTGTGTGTGTGTGTGTGTGTGTGTGTGTGTGTGTGTGTGTGTGTGTGTGTGAGTGTGTGTGTGTGAGTGTGTGTGTGTGTGTGTGAGCGTGTGTTCATGCTGAGGGACCCCGCAGTGTAATTGAAACAACTCTGTATAATTAGTAAGAAAAAAGACAGTTGATTAGCCTCTTAATGGCCTGCTTGTGTTTCCAATTTCCTTTTTCTGACGCACACACACACACACACACACACACACACACACACACACACACACACACACACACACACACACACACACACACACACACACACACACACACATACACGATCATCAGCCACATCACCATTATCATCCCCATTACATGTAGCTGACACATAATGTGTG